>NC_041384.1:308460479-308485434 GCF_002162155.2 Triticum dicoccoides
CTCTGGGGATCAGAGGGAGTATATTGTACGTTCATAAGCGAGACGAACGATTGTATCCACCCTAGTCCTCTTTCAATCGATCGCCCGACCCCGATATGAAATCGAGAGAGAATGAGTGGGTGCGTGTGTGATACATAAGGCAGATTCAAAATTTTGAAATGGTGATCATAGCATCTGCAAATCATATATAAAGGGTATTCAATGTTCGTTTCTCTTTTGAACGTACAATATACTCCCTACGATTGTTTCTAGTTTACATATAAGTTTTAATTGTAGTCAAAGTATCTCCCCTTTGATCAAACTTCCAGAAAAAAGTTGAAGGAAATATGCCCTAGAGGCAATAATAAAGTTATTATTTATTTCCTTATTTCATGATAAATGTTTATTATTCATACTAAAATTGTATTAACCGGAAACATAATACATGTGTGAATACATAGACAAACAAAGTGTCACTAGTATGCCTCTACTTGACTAGCTCGTTAATCAAAGATGGTTATGTTTCTTAACCATAGACATGTGTTGTCATTTGATTAACGGGATCACATCATTAGGAGAATGATGTGATTGACATGACCCATTCCATTAGCTTAGCACCCAATCGTTTAGTATGTTGCTATTGCTTTCTTCATGACTTATACATGTTCCTATGACTATGAGATTATGCAACTCCCGTTTGGCGGAGGAACACTTTGTGTGCTACCAAACGTCACAACGTAACTGGGTGATTATAAAGGAGCTCTACAGGTGTCTCCAAAGGTAAATGTTGGGTTGGCGTATTTCGAGATTAGGATTTGTCACTCCGACTGTCGGAGAGGTATCTCTTGGCCCTCTCAGTAATGCACATCACATAAGCCTTGCATGCATTGCAACTAATGAGTTAGTTGGAAGATGATGTATCACGAAACAAGTAAAGAGACTTGCCGGTAACAAGATTGAACTAGGTATTGAGATACCAATGATCGAATCTTGGGCAAGTAACACATCGATGACAAAGGGAACAACGTATGTTGTTATGCGGTCTGACCGATAAAGATCTTCGTAGAATATGTAGGAGCCAATATGAGCATCCAGGTTCCGCTATTCGTTATTGACTGGAGACGTGTCTTGGTCACGTCTACATTGTTCTTGAACCCGTATGGTCCGCACGCTTAAGGTTTCGATGACAATTATATTATGAGTTTATGAGTTTTGATGTACCGAAGTTAGTTCGGAGTCCCGAATGTGATCACGGACATAATGAGGAGTCTCGAAATGGTCGAGACATAAAGATTGATATATTGGACGGCTATATTCGGACACCGGAAGTGTTCCGGGTGATTTCGGAGAAAACCGGAGAGCCGGGCGGTTACCGGAACCCTATCGGGAGAAGTAATGGGCCATATGGGCCTTAGTGGAGAGAGATAAGGCAGCCAGGGTGGGCCGCGCGCCTCCTCCCCTCTGGTCCGAATTGGACTAGGAGAGGGGGGTGGCGCCCCCCTTTCCTTCTCCCTCCCCACTTCCTTCCCCCTCCTAGTAGGAGTCCTACTCCTACTAGGAGGAGGACTCCTCCTTGGCGCGCCATAGGGCCGGATGGCCTCCTCCCCTTGCTACTTTATATACGGGGGCAGGGGGCACCCCTAGACACAAGTTGATCTACGTGATCATATTCTTAGCTGTGTGCGGTGCCCCCTTCCACCATAATCCTCGATAATATTGTAGCGGTGCTTAGGCGAAGCCCTGCGACGGTAGTACATCAAGATCGTCACCACGCCGTCGTGCTGACGGAACTCTTCCCCGACACTTTGCTGGATCGGAGTCCGGGGATCATCATCGAGCTGAACGTGTGCTAAAACTCGGAGGTGCCGTAGTTTCAGTGCTTGATCGGTCGGGTCGTGAAGACGTACGACTACATCAACCGCGTTGTCATAACGCTTCCACTGTCGGTCTACAAGGGTACGTAGATCACACTCTCCCATCTCGTTGCTATGCATCACCATGATCTTGCGTGTGCATAGGAATTTTTTTGAAATTACTACGTTCCCCAACAGTGGCATCCGAGCCTAGGTTTTATGTGTTGATGTTATATGCACGAGTAGAACACAAGTGAGTTGTGGGCGATATAACTCATACTGCTTACCAGCATGTCATACTTTGGTTTGGCGGTATTGTTGGATGAAGCAGCCCGGACCGACATTACGCATACGCTTACGCGAGACTGGTTCTACCGACGTGCTTTGCACACAGGTGGCTGGCGGGTGTTAGTTTCTCCAACTTTAGTTGAACCGAGCGTGGCTACGCCCGGTCCTTGCGAAGGTTAAAACAGCACCAACTTGACAAACTATCGTTGTGGTCTTGATGCGTAGGTAAGATTGGTTCTTGCTAAGCCCGTAGCAGCCACGTAAAACTTGCAACAACAAAGTAGAGGACGTCTAACTTGTTTTTGCAGGGCATGTTGTGATGTGATATGGTCAAGACGTGATGAGATATAAGTGGTTGTATGAGATGATCATGTTTTGTTGAAGTTATCGGCAACTGTCAAAAGCCTTATGGTTGTCTCTTTATTGCATAAGATGCAAGCGCCAAATAATTGCTTTACTTTATAACTATGCAATAGCAATAGTTGCAAGAGCAATAATTGGCGAGACGATCGTGTGACGACACATTGATATAGATCAAGATGATGGAGATCATGGTGTCATGCCGGTGACGATTGAGATCATGACAGTACTTTAGAGATGGAGATCAAAGGCGCAAGATGATGATGGCCATATCATGTCACATATTTTGATTGCATATGATGTTTATCTTTTATACATCTTATTTTGCTTAGTTTGACGGTAGCATTTTAAGATGATCTCTCACTAATTATCAAGAAGTGTTCTCCCTGAGTATGCACCGTTGCGAAAGTTCTTCGTGCTGAGACACCACGTGATGATCGGGTGTGATAGGCTCTACGTTCAAATACAATGGGTGCAAAACAGTTGCACACGCGGAATACTCAGGTTATACTTGACGAGCCAAGCATATACAGATATGGCCTCGGAACACGGAGACCGAAAGGTCGAGCATGAATCATATAGTAGATATGATCAACATAGTGATGTTCACCAATGAAACTACTCCATCTCACATGATGATGGGACATGGTTTAGTTGATTTGGATCACGTAATCACTTAGAGGATTAGAGGGATGTCTATCTAAGTGGGAGTTCTTTAGTAATATGATTAATTGAACTTTAAATTTATCATGAACTTAGTCCTGCTAGTATTTTGCAAATTATGTTGTAGATCAATAGCTCGTGTTGTTGCTTCCCTGTGTTTATTTTGATATGTTCCTAGAGAAAATTGTGTTGAAAAATATTAGTAGCAATGAAGCGGATTGAATCCGTGATCTGAGGTTTATCCTCATTGATGCACAGAAGAATTATGTCCTTGATGCACTGCTAGGTGACAGACCTATTGTAGGAGCAGATGCAGACGTTATGAACGTTTGGCTAGCTCAATATGATGACTACTTGATAGTTTAATGCACCATGCTTAGCGGCTTAGAATCGGGACTTCAAAGACGTTTTGAACGTCATGGAACATATGAGATGTTCCAGGAGTTGAAGTTAATATTTCAAGAAAAATACCCGAGTTGAGAGATATGAAGTTTCCAACAAGTTCTATAGCAAAAAGATGGAGGAGAATCGCTCAACTAGTGAGCTTGTGCTTAGATTGTCTGGGTACTACAATCGCTTGAATCAAGTGGGAGTTAATCTTCCAGATAAGATAGTGATTGACAGAATTCTCTAGTCACCATCACCAAGTTAGTAGAACTTCGTGATGAACTATAGTATGCAAGGGATAACGAAAACGACTCCCGAGATTTTCATGATGATGAAATCGATGAAGGTAGAAATCAAGAAAGAGCATCAAGTGTTGATGGTTGACAAGAACACTAGTTTCAAGAAAAGGGCAAAGGAAAAAAGGGGAACTTCAAGAAAAATAGCAAGAAAGTTGCTGCTCAAGTGAAGAAGCCCAAGTCTGGTCCTAAGCCTGAGACTAAGTGCTTCTACTGCAAAGGGACTGGTCACTGGAAGCAGAACTACCCCAAGTGATTGGCGGATAAGAAGGATGGCAAAGTGAACATAAGTATATTTGATATACATGTTATTGATGTGTACTTTACTAGTGTTTATAGCAACCCCTCAGTATTTGATACTAGTTCAGTTGCTAAGATTAGTAACTCGAAACGGGAGTTGCAGAATAAACAGAGACTAGTTAAGGGTGAAGTGACGATGTGTGTTGGAAGTGGTTCCAAGATTGATATGATCATCATCGCACACTCCCTATAATTTCGGGATTAGTGTTGAACCTAAATAAGTGTTATTTGGTGTTTGCATTGAGCATGAATATGATTTGATCATGTTTATTGTAATACGATTATTCATTTAAGTAAGAGAATAAATTGTTGTTCTGTTTACATGAATAAAACCTCATATGGTTACACACCCAATGAAAATAGTTCGTTGGATCTCGATCATAGTGATACACATAATCATAATATTGAAACCAAAAGATGCAAAGTTAATAATGATAGTGCAACTTATTTGTGGCACTCCCGTTTAGGTCATATTGGTGTAAAGCGCATGAAGAAACTCCATGCTGATGGTCTTTTGGAATCACTTGATTATGAATCAGTTGATGCTTGCGAACCATGCCTCATGGGCAAGATGACTAAGACTCTGTTCTTCGGAACAATGGAGCGAGCAACAGATTTGTTGGAAATCATACATACTGATGTATGTGGTCCGATGAATATTGAGGCTCGCAACAGGTATCATTATTTTTTGATCTTCACAGATGATTTGAGAAGATATGAGTATATCTACTTGATGAAACATAAGTCTGAAACATTTGAAAAGTTCAAAGAATTTCAGAGTGAAGTGAAAAATCATAGTAACAAGAAAATAAAGTTTCTACGACCTGATCGTAGAGAAGAGTATTTGAGTTACGAGTTTGGCCTTTAGTTAAAAACAATGTGAAATAGTTTCACTACTCACGGCACCTGGAACACCACAATGTAATGGTGTGTCCGAACGTCATAACCGTACTTTATTAGATATGGTGCGATCTATGATGTCTCTTACCGATCTACCACTATCGTTTTGGGGTTATGCATTAGAGACAGCTGCATTCACATTAAATAGGGCACCATCTAAATCCGTTGAAACGACGCCGTATGAACTATGGTTTGGCAAGAAACCTAAGCTGTCGTTTCTTAAAGTTTGAGGTTGCAATGCTTATGTGAAAAAGTTTCAACCTGATAAGCTCAAACCCAAATCGAGAAGTGCGTCTTCATAGGATACCCAAAAAGAAAATGTTGGGTACACCTTCTATCACAGATCCAAAGGCAAGACATTCGTTACTAAGAATGGATCCTTTCTAGAGAAGGAGTTTCTCTTGAAAGAAGTGAGTGGGAGGAAAGTAGAACTTGATAAGGTAATCGTACCTTCTCCCTTATTGGAAAGTAGTTCATCACAGAAATCTGTTCCTGTGACTACTACACCAATTAGTGAGGAAGCTAATGAGGATGATCATGTAACTTCAGATCAAGTTACTACCGAATCTCGTAGGTAAACCAGAGTGAGATCTGCACCAGAGTGGTACGGTAATCCTATTCTGGAAGTCATGTTACTAGACCATGACAAACTTGCGAACTATGAGGAAGCGATGATGAGCCCAGATATCGTGAAATGGTTTGAGGCCATAAAATCTGAGATATGATCCATGTATGAGGACAAAGTATGGACTTTGATGGATTTGCCAGATGATCGGCAAGCCATAGAAAATAAATGGATCTTCAAGAGGAAGACGGACGCTGATAGTAGTGTTACTATCTACAAAGCTAGAATTGTCGCAAAAAGGTTTTCGACAAGTTCAAGATGTTGACTACGATGAGAGTTTCTCACTCGTATCTATGCTTAAGTCTGTCCGAATCATGTTAGCAATTGCCGCATTTTATGAAATCTGGCAAATGGATAAACAAAGCTGCATTCCTTAATGGATTTCTTAAACAAGAGTTGTATATGATGCAACCAGAAGGTTTTGTCAATCCTAAAAGTGTTAAAAAAATATGCAAGCTCCAACGATCCATCTATGGACTGGTGCAAGCATCTCGGAGTTGGAATATGCGCTTTGATGAGATGATCAAAGTATATAGTTTTATACAGACTTGTGGTGAAGCCTGTATTTACAAGAAAGTGAGTGGGAGCACTACAGCATTTCTGACAAGTATATGTGAATGACATATTATTGATCGGAAATAATGTAGAATTATTCTACAAAGCATAAAGGAGTGTTTGAAAGAAGTTTTTCAAAGAAAGACCTCGACGAAGCTGCTTACATATTAAGCATCAAGATCTATAGAGATAGATCAAGACACTTGATAAGTTTTTTCAATGAGTACATACCTTGACAAGACTTTGAAGTAGTTCAAAATAGAAAAGTCAAAGAAAGAGTTCTTGCCTATGTTACAAGGTGTGAAATTGAGGAAGACTCAAAGCCCGACCACGGCAGAAGATAGAAAGAGAATGAAAGTCATTCCCTATGCCTCAGCCATAGGTTCTATAAAGTATGTCATGCTATGTACCAGATCTATTGTATACCCTACACTAATGTTGGCAAGGGAGTACAATAGTGATCTAGGAGTAGATCACTGGACAGCGGTCAAAATTATCCTTACTGGAATAAGGATATGTTTCTCGATTATGGAGGTGACAAAAGGTTCGTTGTAAAGGGTTACATCGATACAAACTTTGACACTGATCCAGATGATTCTAAGTCTCAATCTGGATGCATATTGAAAGTGGGGGCAATTAGCTAGAGTAGCTCCGTGCAGAGCATTGTTGACATAGAAATTTGCAAAATACATACGGATCTGAATATGGCAGACCCGTTGACTAAACTTCTCTCACAAGCAAAACATGATCACACCTTAGTACTCTTTGGGTGTTAATCACATAGCAATGTGAACTAGATTATTGACTCTAGTAAACCCTTTGGGTGTTAGTCACATGACGATGTGAACTATGGGTGTTAATCACATGGTGATGTGAATTATTGATGTTAAATCACATGTCGATGTGAACTAGATTATTGACTCTAGTGCAAGTGGGAGACTGAAGGAAATATGCCCTAGAGGCAATAATAAAGTTATTATTTATTTCCTTATTTCATGATAAATGTTTATTATTCATGCTAAAATTGTATTAACCGGAAACATAATACATGTGTGAATACATAGACAAACAAAGTGTCACTAGTATGCCTCTACTTGACTAGCTCATTAATCAAAGATGATTATGTTTCCTAACCATAGACATGTGTTGTCATTTGATTAACAGGATCACATCATTAGGAGAATGATGTGATTGACATGACCCATTCCATTAGCTTAGCACCCGATCGTTTAGTATGTTGCTATTGCTTTCTTCATGACTTATACATGTTCCTATGACTATGAGATTATGCAACTCCCGTTTGGCGGAGGAACACTTTGTGTGCTACCAAACGTCACAACGTAACTGGGTGATTATAAAGGAGCTCTACAGGTGTCTCCAAAGGTAAATGTTGGGTTGGCATATTTCAAGATTAGGATTTGTCACTCCGATTGTCGGAGAGGTATCTCTGGGCCCTCTCGGTAATGCACATCACATAAGCCTTGCAAGCATTGCAACTAATGAGTTAGTTGCGAGATGATGTATTACGAAACGAGTAAAGAGACTTGCCGGTAACAAGATTGAACTAGGTATTGAGATACCAACGATCGAATCTCGGGCAAGTAACATACCGATGACAAAGGGAACAACGTATGTTGTTATGCGGTCTGACCGATAAAGATCTTCGTAGAATATGTAGGAGGTAATATGAGCATCCAGGTTCCGCTATTGGTTATTGTCCGGAGACGTGTCTCGGTCATGTCTACATTGTTCTCAAACCCGTATGGTCCGCACGCTTAAGGTTTCGATGACAATTATATTATGAGTTTATGAGTTTTGATGTACCGAAGTTAGTTCCGAGTCCCGGATGTGATCACGGACATAACAAGGAGTCTCGAAATGGTCGAGACATAAAGATTGATATATTGGACGGCTATATTCGGACACCGGAAGTGTTCCTGGTGATTTTGGAGAAAACAGAAGAGCCGGAGGGTTACCGGAACCCTACCGGGAGAGGTAATTGGCCATATGGGCCTTAGTGGAGAGAGAGAAGGGCAGCCAGGGTGGGCCGCGCGCCTCCTCGCCCCTGGTCCGAATTGGACTAGGAGAGGGGGGGCGGCGCCCCCCTTTCCTTCTCCCTCCCCACTTCCTTTCCCCTCCTAGTAGGAGTCCTACTCCTACTAGGAGGAGGACTCCTCCTTGGCACGCCATAGGGCCGGCCGGCCTCCTCCCCTTGCTCCTTTATATACGAGGGCAGGGGGCACCCCTAGACACAAGTTGATCTATGTGATCGTATTCTTAGCCGTGTGCGGTGCCCCCTTCCACCATAATCCTCGATAATATTGTAGCGGTGCTTAGGCGAAGCGCTGCGACAGTAGTACATCAAGATCGTCACCACGCCGTCGTGCTGACGGAACTCTTCCCCGACACTTTGCTGGATCAGAGTCCGGGATCGTCATCGAGCTGAACGTGTGCTAAAACTCGGAGGTGTCGTAGTTTCGGTGCTTGATCGGTCGGGCCGTGAAGACGTACGACTACATCAACCGCGTTGTCATAACGCTTCCGTTGTCGGTCTACAAGGGTACGTAGATCACACTCTCCCATCTAGTTGTTATGCATCACCATGATCTTGCATGTGCGTAGGAATTTTTTTGAAATTACTACGTTCCACAACAAAAGTAATCCTAGATTTGTATTCAAACAGAGATGCTTTCCAATTTGTTTTCAACCACGTGATTGTTCTTGTTCTCGCGCATGCTCTTCCTACTAGGATTTCTCCATGTATAGCCAATCCAATAGTAACTTTTTTAAGCTCCCTGTCCAATAGAACTAGTGGAGTACTGACAACATCTCTAGTAGAGTATGTAGTGCTCATAGTACTCCCTCCTTCCATTATATAGGTCCTAAGAGCAAGTCTAATAAGGCCTAGTCAGCAGGCTATAAGACTTGCCATGTCACTAAAATCCTACTTGGAGGATTAAGAAGAGAGGATAGAGAGTGAAGCGGGCTCTTATTCTAGAGCCCGACTACAACATATAGATCAAGAAGAAATAGTATGCATGTAACTCTCTTCCAATCATATACCTTGCTCATGCAAATATTAAATGCTTAGAGCCAACCTAATAGAAATTCTAAGAGCCAACCTAGAGTATTACTTAAGCATGCAAAGATTAAATGCTTATATGAGTATTTTTTATGATGGCTCTAAGTGAGGTGGCATCTCTTTATAGCCAACACCCGGCTACATTATTAACCATGCTCTATTGCGTTTTTCAAAACCGCCTTTGACTATTGACAAGATTAATAATACATGAGATGTATAATGTGAAAATCATATCATTGGAAGGTCCTTTCACATAGGAATTTGACCGTATGCTTTGTGTAAGTTGCATGTCATATATTATTGCTCTAACATTTGGTCAAAGTTAGCCTCAAAAAACGCACTAGGCCCTGCATAGATGGAAGGAGGGAGTAGTAGTGGAAGTGGATCCGCTGACGTAGGTATCTCTGCCTTACCCTCCCTTTCGGTCAATTACTAGCGGGCCCCATGCTTGCTAGGCTCCGCATGTCAGTTACTCAATGGGTTCGGCCACGTCAAGGGATCCTCATCCGTAGTATACTCCCTCTATTTTTATTTACTCCCCACAAAACGGAGGGAGTAGTAGTATAAATGACCTGGGCGTGGGAGGGGGAGGGATGTCGGTTTGCTCTCAACTGCGGTCCCATAAGCGAGCGAAAATGCAAGACGAAGCGCATTCCATTCGGTGAGCAACATGGAGGGTCCAGCGTGCCGGGGTGCAATGCAACCGCAACAAGAGCGATGTACTGTGAAAACCTATTGATCGGTCATCACCGGAACCACTATTCACACCAGAACCTTTGCTGCTCGGCCTACACTAGCCACTGCCCCAAAACCACACCTCCTCTCCAGCGCATTCTCCCACCTTTTGACCCCCTAGCCTGCATGAAGCGCCCCCTATTTCGCCGGAAAGCCATGGTGCGCCACAAGATCACATACTACAAGATGCTAACGCCGAAGCACCGCGCAAAAATTGCGACGGCGGTCGGTGCCACAAACCTCCGTTCCCAAGCTCACTTTGCGGTGGGTCAATCCCCGAGTTCTATGGAGCCAAGAAATAAGGAGGAGGAAGCCGATCCAATGTTCATGGCGGAGGTCGTGGCGCAGAAGGCCCCCGATGCATATGAGATGATGGACGTCAACTACATGCTAGCGCTCGAGTCCCCCATGGTGCAGGCAGACCAGCGGTTCAACATGGCGATACTAAAGGAGGACCATGAGGCAGAGGCTCAACTCGACGCAAAGTGCGCGCATGCCGCTGGCATCGAGGCCCTCCTGCAGGTGGAACCGGATGTCGTGGATTTTAATAGGTTGGCGGAGGCTCAACTTGACACGGAGCGCGTGGATGCCGCTGCCATCGAGGCCCTCCTGCAAGCGAAACCAGACGTCCCGAACTCGATTCAGGCGGCGGAGGCTCAACTTGACGTGGAGTGTGCGGATGCCACTGCCATCGACGACCTCCTGCAGGCGGAACCGGACATCCTAGACTTGAACCGGCCAGCGGAGGCTCAACTTGACATGGAGCGTGCGGATGCCGTTGCCATCGAGGCCCTTATGCAGGCGGAACTGGACATCCTGGACTTGAACCAGGAGGTGCTCTCGTCCGTGCAGAGTGCCCGCACGCTCTGCACGACCGAGTAGCTGGAGACCGGGGACAACCACGATGCAGAGACACACGTCGGCAACTACGGCTAGTTCACTCCGGTACGCAAAGACAACGAGGTTGTCTCGTTCCACGAACAGTGATAGTTATTCTTTATGTTGTTGTTTTTAGGGATCTTTTGTTGTGTAAAAACATATATTTATGCAAGTCGCCTGACTTTCATCATTTGGGTCAGTCGACCATTTCAGGCGGTTGGATGAATATCCTACGTCTCCTAACATTTCTTCCTCACCTCTTCTTCTTCCCCAACAGACCACCGCACGGGCCGTATGGATCTTCCCCAACATGTGGTTGGACGAACATACTGTAGGAACGAAAATTATGTCTTAGCTGTAGGATGGCTGCGTTTGGTTTGACCACATGCGGTAGCACACATTAGTGATGGTGCGTTCCCTTGGTTGGGTTTGTGGCGTGCAGGAGCGACTTTGTGAGGGTGCGGTGCGACCGCGGCATGGAGGAGCGACTGTGTGAGGGTGCGGTGCGACCGCGACAGCCGTGCGAAAGTGTACCTCCTTTTCATTTTGAAAACTTTAGGAAATCTTGGCAAAAATGTGTGGCGAAGTATGGCAATGCAAGGCCTAGACCCAAACAAGAAACAAGTACGTACATAGGAGTACTAGTGTTAAAAAAAGAAAGAAGGGGTTTTCCTTCGTGGGATTAATCGATACAAGTCCTCATTTGACGTGTCAATTAATGCAAATTTTTCCCCAAAGCCCAAAGAGCTAACTATCTCACTCCTCATTGCTTGATTAATGGAGCGCCATGCAAACCAACCTTCTCACTTCCGCATGCATTCAAGGGTATATTAATGTCCTTGGTTGCTAGTACGAGGCAAACCCCATCAATTTTGCCTCGATTAGTGTTAGTGGCCTTATGAAAATTGTAATTTTGATATATTCGCCTTGTATACAAAGAAATGGAAGTAGTAACTATTTGACTTCCTTCCCTATTGCGGTTACATCGATGATATCTCGAACGTTATGGTTTGGCGAAGTGCGTTCGACGGAGAACACCATTGAGGGAGACCATGGTAAGTCATTTGCAAGTGCCGCCTGCAAGCCAAGACAACCGCCTTGTTTGCATCTAGGAAGTCTTTTGAACCAAAGGATGCATAAATGTACTAGTACACAATAGTATCATCCGTCCATCTTAGTGCAGTGAGGTGGTTTTTTGAAGAAGACGTTGGAGAAGCGGAGTCAGCGAACAGTGAAATGATGGTTGCTTCGTCCGTGCTTTGTGATTTGATGCATCACTGCTTCGTGATTTGTGATAGAAGGGACAGGGGAGTAGACTCTATGCTCTATACCGTACATGCGTCCAAGCACGGGAGAAAGAGGAGAGATGTTGCATTTTTCTATTCCTTCAATCAATAAACCAGGGAGCTTCGGTTCCATCTTTTTGGCTTTGGCAGCTGATAGAGGCAAAGGTGTCACTACAAACAAAAGACACATACGTGACATTTTGGGCCGAACGAATTTTTTTCTGTCATGCTTATGACACTTCTATGACGATAATTGTGACAAACCCGGTATCATCATAGATGTGGTTGGCTCCTACTTCTACGAAAAAAATCATGATAGAAAATGGGCTTTTCGTCCTGGGCGGGCCGGAGACGCAGCTGCATGAGATTCTTTGGGCCGTCCATGATGGAGAAAACCATGGTAGAAGCGAGGGCGAGGAAATATCGGGGGAGTTCCCGGTTACAGTGGGTGGTCGGGGGTCGAGCGATGTGTGCTTCTCTCGTACGTATGCGTGTGTGTGTGAGGCGTTGCTCTCTAACTGAACCCGAGCGAGGCGTTGTGCTCTAACTGAACCCGAGCGATCGATCGATCCCTTGCTGTTTACTGAACCCGAGTGATGCCATCACTACTGCTACTAACTGAAGCCGATTGATGCTGCCTCTTGATGAACAGTGAGCGTTGTTGGGGGGTTTGCATGAACAGTTCCCGGTGGGGGGTTGGATGAACAGGACCTCGTGGTAGTAGAGGTCGTTGCCGCTGGTTAAACAGTACACTGATCGATCAAGCCGGTGGATGAAGAGGACCCTGTGGAGGGCTGGTGGAACAGTAGCTGGTGGAGGGCTGGTTGAATAGTAGCCGGTGGAGGGTTGGATGAACAGTAGCCCATGGAGGGGTGGTTGAACAGGACCCCTTGGAGAGGGCTGGTCGAACAGTAGCCTATGGAGGTTGGATGAACAGGAGCCCATGGATGAACAGTCGCAGGTGCAGGCTGGAGGAGGTCGACGGTGGATGAACAGTAGCCCATGAAGGCTGGAGGAGGTCGATGGTGGAGATGAACAGTATCTCGTGGAGTCTCGTTTTGCGGTACGGCACACCCCTCCTAATCAACAGGACCCCCGTTTCGACCGTAGTGCTCCAGCACAAGTCTGTTTCCTCTGTTTTGCGGTACGCCACACCCCTCCCGATCAATAGGACCTTATTTCGACTGTAGGAGGTCCGTTTCCTCCATTTTGCGGTACGCCAGACCCCTCCCAGTGAACAGGATCCTATTTCGACTGTGGCCGATCGAACACAAGGCTGGTTCCTCCATTCTGCGGTACGCCAGGCCTCGTTTCCATCGGTTGTTCCTTCCAAGCCGGTTGGCTCCCGATGAACAGCACGCGTTCCGTTCCCTCCCATGAAAACGACGCATTCCGTTGCCTCCCAATGAACATGATGACGACGCAGTTTCTCCGTTCTGACCCATCCATGTACACGAGCCCTTGCCGTACGTATGCGTGAGTAGGCGTTTGAGGCCCCACCCGTATTTACGTGTGTGGCCATATTTACTTTCTTGCACCCTGGCCGCTATACATACACATACATGCTACGTGCGCGCCTCTACTACGACACGTGCGTGCCTCTACTACGACACATGCCCTTCCTTACACGGGCACGGTTCATCGCTGCAGCTTGCAGACAGGCCGATTGTATGGACGTACACGTTCGCGACCAGAATGATAACTGTACGTATGCTTCGACTGAGTGGATCCCGACTGTCAAGAACTTCCTTGCATGCGAAGATGTAGCTGGAGGGTCCCAGCTGTCATGGGGAAATGTTTTTTTTTCATAAAATATGGTGGCCCGTCCAGTGGGTCCCTACTGTCAGGTGGAGGAATCATTATTTTCCACGTAATAAGGAGGCACTTCCTTGCTGCGGCCGTGGACCCAGCTGTCAGCCTCTCCACATACAGTACACTTCCGATGGAAGTCGTTCGTTGACCACGCCGCGCCGAGAGCACCAAGGCGGTGGACGAAGTCGAGGCCTAAGAAGGGAACAACACAGAGCAGGGGAAGACGAGGCAGTGAATGCCCACGGGGAGAGGAGTATGATGGTTCACTGGTTCGGCTGTGGTGTGAGGCTGCCGTCACCGCAGAGCCTGGCCAGCGGTGGGAGTAGTAGGGGGATGTGAGGCCTCCACAGCAACACAGCCGACCACGGGAAGCAGGAGCAGGCGGCATGACCGGCGTTGCTTTTGGCGGCTGGAGCAAGAAGGCCAGAGGTTGAAGCAGCACGACGGCCGGTGGATGGACATCGTACGGTCATTGCAGCTAGAATCGTTTATATTGACTAAGTTGACAAAGACCTTGGTACGCGTCAATATAGTAGGCCCACATGTCAGCCTCCAAAACGGTGCGCCCAGATGTCAGGGGGAGGAATCATTTTTGGGCGGGTCACGCTAGAATATCCGAGATTGAAGAAGACAACTTCCATCGGGGCACAGCTAGACCCAACGGTTGACGCCGCACTATGAGCGTTCCTGCGCGAGAACTAGGAAATATTTGCCTGGCACCCTTCTTATATGCCAGGATCCCACGAAGGTTGGCCGAACACAACCTCAATATATTGAAGGGATATAAGCCGGTCAAGCAAACACTGCGGCGCTTTCTCGAACCCAAACGACAAGCTATGGGGGAGAATCTTGCCAAGTTAATCGAGGCCGAATTCATCAGAGAAATAAAACACCCGGACTGGCTAGCAAACCTGGTGATGGTGCCAAAGAAGGATAAATCCTGGCGCCTGTGCGTCGATTTCAAAGACCTCAACAAGGCCTGCCCTAAGGATCCCTTCCCCCTCCCCCACATCGATCAGATTATTGATGCTACTGCAGGACATGACTCATTGTGTTTCCTCGACACATACTCCGGATACCATCAAATCAAAATGAAGGAGTCCGATCGAGCCGCAACGACATTCATTACACCATACGTGCCTTTCTGCTTCCACACTATGCCCTTCGGGCTTAAGAACGTCGGCGCCACCTACCAATGCACGACTCAAACATGCATGGAGAAAGAAATCGGCAAGACAGTTGAGGCACATGTGAATAACGTCGTCATCAAGACTAGGCACGTCGAGTCATTAATAGACGACCTGCACCTCACATTCGACAACCTCCGCACATATGACATCAAGCTCAATCCGGAAAAGTGTGTTTTCAGCATTCCCACTGGAAAATTGCTAGGCTTCATCATTTCCAATAGAGGAATTGAGGCAAATCCAGCCAAAATCCAAGCTTTGTCACAATTGGCTACACCAACAAACCTTAAACAGGTCCAAAAACTAGCCAGATGTGTGGCATCTTCAAGCCGCTTTATCTCCAGACTAGGAGAAAAAGCATTGCCACTTTATCGCCTTCTCCGACGCACTGACCATTTCGAGTGGACGGATGCGGCAACGGCCAGACTGGAAGAAATAAAGGCTCTTTTAGCAAGCAACCCAATCCTGGCCGCGCCAAAATTCGGCGAACCGATGTTATTATACATCTCTGCAACACACCAGGTGGTGAGCGCGGTACTCGTTGTTGAGCGAGAGGAGGATATACACAAATTCCCACTTCAGAAACCGGTATAGTACGTATCCACTGTCCTCACACCATGCAAATTTTGGTACCCACATTACCAAAAGATAGCATACACGGTGTTCATTGCATCTCGGAAGCTATGACACTACTTCCAAGAGTGCCCAATCACGGTGGCTTCCAAAGAACCACTCAATGACATAATAAACAACTACGATGCTACGGGTTGGATTGCCAAGTGGGCCATTGAGCTCCTGCCATTCGATATAACATACAAACCGCGCCGAACCATTAAATCCCAAGTATTGGCCGACTTCGTCGCCGAATGGACAGAGGCCGAACTCCCTAAAGAGTACGTTACATATTCCAAATGGGTCATGCACTTCGATGGCTCTAAAATGCTGGATGGCTTAGGAGCGGGCGTCATCTTAACATCCCCCGCTGGAGACACAGTCCGGTACGTACTCCAAATATTATATACAGACTCCAACAATGCAGCCGAATACATGGCCTTATTGCACGGTCTTCGGATGGCTGCCTCCATGGGCATACAACGCCTGGAGGTGCGTGGGGATTCAAATCTCGCAATATCCCAAATAAATGGAGACTTCGACACCAAAGATCCGAAGATGGTGGCCTATCATAACACCATACTTCAAATATCAACCCGGTTCGAGGGACTCGAGTTTCATCATGTGGCTCGAGAAAGTAATGAAGAGGCGGATGTCCTTGCTCGCATGGGTGCCAAGTGTGACTCCGTCCCGCCTAACATCTTTCTAGAAAGGCTCTTCAAGCCATCTGTGGTGTTGTAGGGTGAGAGCAACAACACCAGTCCGGATCTGATTATACCCCCAGATTCCGAACACGATACCGATATCATCAGGGGCTCAGCCACCAAAGTAACACCATCGGCCCATCTAATAATGGCAGTAATTGCCCCATAGACTGAACCATTCTTGGCCTACCTTAATAGGCGAGAGATCCCTGAGGATCAAAGCGAGGCTCACTGCATTGTCCGACACTCTAAAGCCTACAAGGTCCATGATGGAGAGCTCTACAAGAAAAGCGCTACCGGAGTCCTTCAAAGATGTATCTACGAAGAAGAGGAACAACAGCTCATGGCCGAAATCCATGCTGGTCTTAGTGGTCACCACGCCACGGCTCGGGCCCTCGTAAGTAAAGCCTTCCATACATGTTTCTTTTGGCCGACGGCCCGAGCAGATGCATAGGACCTTGTCCAATGTTGTGTCGGATGCCAGCTGTTCGCTAATCAAAGCCATATGCCGCCTACCTCCCTACAAACAATCCGCATCACTTGGCCTTTCGCAGTCTGGGGGCTTGATATGGTCGGACCCCTTAAAGGAGGACGCCATAAGAAAAAATATCTGCTGGTCATGGTAGATAAATTCACCAAGTGGATAGAGGACATACCAGTTAAAACGGCTAAAGTCGGACCAGTGATAGACTTTATATCTGTTGTAGTGCACTGTTATGGTGTCCCACACATCATCATTACCGACAACGGCTCCAATTTCATAGCCGATGAAGTGAAAACCTGGTGTGCTAATGTAACACCCCGGATGTAATTTACCTTATATGTATCACAACTCTTGCTGTTTCCGGCCTAAGTTATTTTATTTTCCTCGGGTTCGGGTTTTTGTCTCCGTGTGTTGTTTCCTTTGTCATGCATCTCATATCATGTCATCATGTGCATTGCATTTGCATACGTGTTCGTCTCATGCATCCGAGCATTTTCCCCGTTGTCCGTTTTGCATTCTGGCGCTCCTACCTCCTCCGGTGGTCCTTTCTAACTCCTTTCGTGTGTGGGGCTTAAACATTTCCGGATTGGACCGAGACTTGCCAAGCGACCTTGGTTTACTACCCGTAGACCGCCTGTCAAGTGTCATGCCATTTGGACTTCGTTTGATACTCCAACGGTTAACCGAGGGACCGAGAAGGCCTCGTTTGTGTTGCAGCCCAACACCCTTCCAACTTGGCCCAAAACCCACCTAAACCCTCTCTATCATCTAGAGCGTTCAATCATGATCGCGTGGCCGAAAACCGTGCTCAATTTGGAGCCTCCAAGCTCCTCCTACCTATAAAAAAGTCTCTCCCCAAAAATTCCCGGATCCCCTCCTTCCTAACCCTAGCCATTTTCCCCGCAGCGTGCCGGACATGTCCGTTCTCGTGCCGGACGCCACCCAACGCCACTGAGGGCTCGCCACGTGTCCTGTCGGGGCTCCCGACGCGCCGGCCCGCCTGGCCCAGGGAGGGCCCCCGAGAGCCCGCGCCTGCCGCCGCCCTCCATCCTCTCCGCGCCGCCCGAGTACACTGCCGCGCCGCCGCTCGACCTCGCCGCCGGAGAGCTCCCCGCGGCGAGCCTCCTCGCCAACCTCGCCGCCCCGCTGACGCCGTGCTCCTCCCGCGCGCCGCCGCCTCCTCCCGCGCCGTCCGCCGTGCTCCACGCCGGCCAACTCCACCGCCCTGCACAACCTCGTCGCCGACGACGCCATCTTCCTCCGGTGACCTCGGCAACTCCGGCCATTGCATTCTACTTCCCCGGCGAACCTCGGCGGCCGTGCAGCTACAGTGCGCTCGGATCTGGATCTCAGATCTAAAACCCTAGCGGTTGACTTCTTCCTCGAACCCTAATCTTTTTGCAAACTTTGGCATGCCGTAACTCTGCATCCGTAGCTCTGGTTTGTGCGTGTAGCATATCAAAATGTTCGTCTCAAAGAGTACATCATTTCTTCCCATTGCATCATTTTCATTTGAGCTCATCTTGATGCCCAAAATGGTGTTGGATGAGGGCTATGTGATAAACTTATCAGATCTGCTGCATCAAATAGCTATTTGTCATTTTTGCCATGTTTAATGTGTGCATGCTATGCTCCTGAGCTCTACATGAGTTTTGTTATATGCCATGCCATCTTTACAGAGGTGCTTACCATGTATTTTTGTGATATGTGTGGTGACTAGCACAAGCTTGCAAAGTAGTGCAATCGGTAATGCTGATTTCAGGGACATAGAATTTCACCAAGTCCTTGTTCTGATTTTGTCGTTATGCCATATGTTCATGTTGTTTCCTAGTGATCCGTGCCTCTTTTGAGGATGATCAGTGAGGATGATTTGTTAACATTGCGGTGCTCTATCGATCCATGTCTTTGTTTGCATTTATGGAGCAATCTAGCTTGAGTCAATCGAGCTCTACTTTTGCTATTTCGTGAATCCTGGCAGATTGTTGACTTGTTAGCGATTTTGCCGAGGATGTTTCTATTGATCCGTGCATGCTATGTTGTTGTTCTTGCCATGTCTAGCTTCTATGCCATGTATTCTTGATGGGTGTATGCTTAGTTTGTCTTGTCATGCTCTGTAGTGAGTGCATCGAGCTCGTGAACATGCCTACTCGTTAACTGATTTGCATGCTTCAGTTTTTGACAGTCTGAGATCTGTTTATGTTTTTGCCATGTTCACATGCTTGCAATTGTATTTTCTGACCCCTTTTGGCTCAAGGTCACTAAGGGCTATTACCAGATTGCAGACACCTTCTCAAGTATTCTTCAAGCTTGATCTCCGTATGGGCTATTACCAGATTCGAATTCGTGAGCAAGATATCCCCAAGACGGCGTTCAAAACAAGCTATGGTTCATATGAATACACTGTCATGTCTTTTGGCCTCGTCAACGCTCCTCCGACATTCTCTCGCATGATGAACTTCATCTTCAATCCCTACACAAATGACTTCGTCTTGGTCTACCTAAATGACATTCTGGTCTTTTCAAAGAACAAGGAAGATCATTCCAAGCACTTGCGTTTGGTGCTCGATAAGCTCAGAGAACATCAGTTCTACGCCAAGTTCTCAAAGTGCGAGTTTTGGCTCGATGAGGTTCTCTATCTTGGGCATATCATCTCTGCCAAGGGCATAGCGGTGAATCCTGAGAAGGTGTCTGCAATTGTGAATTGGGAACTACCTTAGAACGTGAAGCAACTCCGCAGCTTCCTTGGTCTCGCAAGTTATTGTCGAAGGTTTGTTGAGAACTTCTCAAAGATCACGAAGCCACTTTCCAACCTTCTCCAGAAGCACGTCAAGTACGTTTGGTCTCCTGAATGTGACATCGCTTTCAACACCTTGAAAGAGAAATTAGTCACTGCTCCAGTTTTGACTCCTCCTGATGAATCCAAACCGTTCGAGGTCTTCTGCGATGCCTCTCTTCAAGGTCTTGGTGCAGTGTTGATGCAAGAGAATAAAGTTGTGGCTTATACCTCTCGCCAGTTGAAGCCCAACGAGAAGAACTACCCCACTCATGACCTCGAGTTGGCGGCAGTTGTGCATGCTCTTTTGACTTGGAGACATCTCTTATTGGGAAGAAAAGTGGACATCTTCACTGATCACAAGAGTCTCAAGTACATCTTCACTCAGCCTAATCTCAACCTCAGGTAGACTCGTTGGGTCGAAATGATTCAAGATTATAATCTGAGCATCAAATATACTCCAGGTAAGGCCAATGGTATTGCTGACGCTTTGAGCGGGAAGGCTTACTTTAACAGTCTGATTCTCAAGCCTTACCAACCCGAGCTTTGTGAAGCTTTCCGCAAACTCAACCTGCAAGTTGTTCCTCAAGGTTTCCTCGCCAACCTTCAAGTCTCTCCTACTTTGGAAGATCAAATTCGCGAGGCTCAATTTCTTGATGCTATGCTGAAGAAGGTGAAGATTGGGATTGCCAAGAGTCAATCCAAGTACAAGTGCTATCGCCTTGATGACAAGGATACTATCTTCTTCGAGGACCGCATTGTTGTGCCTAAAGGTGACCTTCATAAAGTCATTATGAACGAGGCTCACAATTCACTCCTCTCTATCCACCCTGGGAGTATGAAGATGTACCAGGACCTCAAGCAGGCTTATTGGTGGACTCGAATGAAGCGCGAGATTGCTCAGATCGTGAATGAATGTGATGTCTGCAGAAGAGTGAAGGAAGAACACCAACGACCAGCTGGTCTCCTCCAACCTCTTGCCATTCCAGAATGGAAGTTTGACCACATTGAGATGGACTTCATGACGGGATTTCCAAAGTCCAAGCGTGGCAATGATGCTATATTCGTTGTCATCGACAAACTCACTAAAGTGGCTCACTTTCTGCCTATCAAAGAGTCTATCACGTAGCTCAATTGGCGGAGCTTTATACCTCTCGGATTGTCTCTCTGCACGGAATTCCACCGTTGATCTCTTCAGACCATGGTAGCATCTTTACCTCCAAGTTTTGGGATTCTTTCAGAAGGCGATGGGCACCAACATCCGTTTCAGCACAACTTTTCATCCTCAAACTAGCGGTCAAGTCGAGCGTGTCAATCAGATTCTCGAAGATATGCTCAGGGCTTGCGTTATCTCCTTCGGTATGAAGTGGGAAGATTGTCTTCCATATGCCGAGTTCTCCTACAACAACAACTTTCAAGCGAGTTCGGGCAAGGCCCCATTTGAAATTTTCTATGGCAGGAAGTGCCATACTCCTCTTAACTGGTCAAAGACCGGTGAACGGCAACTTCTTGGAAATGACTTGATCACAGAGGCAGAGGAGATGTGCAAAGTCATTCGTGATAACCTCAAAGCAGCGCAATCGCGCTAGAAGAGCTACTATGATAGTAAGCATCGTGATTTGGCTTTCGAGATCTGAGACCATGTTTACCTCTGCGTCTCTCCAATGAAAGGTACTCATCGCTTCGGTATCAAAGGGAAGCTTGCCCCTAGATACGTGGCCCTTTCAGGATCGTCAGCAAGAGAGGCGATCTCGCCTATCAACTCGAGCTTCCCTCCAACTTTGCAAATGTGCACGACGTGTTCCATGTCTCTCAGCTTCGCAAGTGCTTCAAAACCCCTGACCGCACCATCAACTTCAAAGAGATTGATCTCCAAGAAGACCTTTCTTATCGTGAGCACCTAGTTGCTATTCTTGAAGAAACTGAGTGCAAGACTCGCAATAAGTCAATCAAATTCCTCAAAGCCAAGTGGTCACACCATTCCAACCCTGAAGCCACCTGGGAACGCGAGTATCACCTCCATTCTGAGAACCCGACGTTTTTCCAGTCCTAGATCTCGGGACGAGATCCTTTCATAGTGGTGGTGTGTTGTAACACCCCGGATGTAATTTACCTTATATGTATCCCAACTCTTGCTGTTTCCGGCCTAAGTTATTTTATTTTCCTCGGGTTCGGGTTTTTCTCTCCGTGTGTTGTTTCCTTTATCATGCATCGCATATCATGTCATCATGTGCATTGCATTTGCATACGTGTTCGTCTCATGCATCCGAGCATTTTCCCCGTTGTCCGTTTTGCATTCTGGCGCTCCTACCTCCTCCGGTGGTCCTTTCCACCTCCTTTCGTGTGTGGTGGTTAAACATTTCCAGATTGGACCGAGACATGCCAAGCGACCTTGGTTTATTACCGGTAGACCGCCTGCCAAGTTTCGTGCTATTTGGACTTCGTTTGATACTCCAACGGTTAACCGAGGGACCGAGAAGGCCTCATTTGTGTTGCAGCCCAACACCTTCCAACTTGGCCCAAAACCCACCAAAACCCTCTCCATCATCTAGAGCGTTCGATCATGATCGCGTGGCCGAAAACTGTGCTCAATTTGGAGCCTCCTAGCTCCTCCTACCTATAAAAAGGTCTCTCCCCAAAAATTCCCGGATCCCCTCCTTCCTAACCCTAAGCCCTTTTCCCCGCAGCGCGCCGGACATGTCCGTTCTCGCGCCGGACGCCACCCCGCGCCACTGAGGGCTCGCCAGGTGTCCCGCCGGGGCACCTGCCGCGCCGGCCTGCCCGGCCTAGGGAGGGCCCCGAGAGCCCGCGCCTGCCGCCGCCCGCGTACACCGCCATGCCGCCGCTCGACCTCGCCGCCGGCGAGCTCCCTACGGCGAGCCTCCTCACCAACCGCGCCGCCCCACTGACGCCATGCTCCGCCGCGCGCCGCCGCCTCCTCCCGCGCCGTCCGCCGTTCTCCACGCCGGCCAACTCCACCGCCGGCACAACCTCGTCGCCGGCGACGCCATCTTCCTCCGGCGACCTTGGCAACTCCGGGTACCACGTTCTACTTCCCCGGCGAACCTCGGCGGCCGTGCAGCTACAGTGCGCTCGGATCTGGATCTCAGATCTAAAACCTTAGTGGTTGACTTCTTCCCCGAACCCTAATCTTTTTGCAAACTTTGGCATGTCGTAACTCTGCATCTGTAACTCCGATTTGCGCATGTAGCATATCAGAATGTTCGTCTCAAAGAGTACATCATTTCTTCTCATTGCATCATTTTCATTTGAGCTCATCTTGGTGCCCGAAATGCTGTTGGATGAGGGCTATGTGATAAATGTGTCAGATCTGCTGCATCAAATAGCTATTTGTCATTTTTGCCATGTTTAATGTGTGCATGCTATGCTCCTGAGCTCTACATGAGTTTTGTTATATGCCATGCCATCTTTACAGAGGTTCTTACCATGTATTTTTGTGATATGTGTGGTGACTAGCACAAGCTTGAAAAGTAGTGCAATCGGTAATGCTGATTTCAGGGACTTAGAATTTCACTGTCCTTTTTCTGATTTTGTCGTTATGCCATATGTTCATGTTGTTTCCTAGTGATCCGTGCCTCTTTTGAGGATGATCAGTAAGGATGATTTGTGAACATTGTGGTGCTCTATCCATCCATGTCTTTGTTTGCATTTATGGAGCAACCTAGCTTGAGTCAATCGAGCTCTACTTTTGCTATTTCGTGAATCCTGGCAGATTGTTGACTTGTTAGCGATTTTGCCGAGTATGTTGCTATTGATTCGTGCATGCTATGTTGTTGTTCTTGCCATGTCTAGCTTCTATGCCATGTATTCTTGATGGGTGTATGCTTAGTTTGTCATTCCATGCTCTGTAGTGAGTGCATCGAGCTCTTGAACATGCCTATTCATTAACTGATTTGCATGCTTCAGTTTTTCACAGTCTGAGATCTGTTTATGTTTTTGCCATGTTCACAAATGCTTGCAATTGTATTTTCTGACCCCTTTTGGCTCAAGGTCACTAAGGGACTTTTGTTAAGTGCTTTGAGTAGCTTCATTTAATGCCTTACTTCGCCATGTTAAGTTCATGTAGCATGTAGTTTTCATGCTCTAAAGTGTGCTTCCTAATGTTAAATTCCAGACTTGTGTTAATTTCACTAAGTCTGAGACCTGTTACCATTTGCATTTTTGCCATGCTTGTTTGAACCTGTTAATGGATGAATTAGCCGTAGCTCAGTATTCATTGTTTGTCAAGCATCATGAGTGGATCCCTGCCATGTATTTTGTTGTCATGTTTGAGTGTCGTAGCATATTTATATTGATGCATTTAAATGTCTACTTGCTGATTATCGCAGAATGGTGCCATATTTGTTTTGCTTGCCATTTCCAAACCGTGCATCCGATTCCGGTGATCTTATATCGATTTCAACCAAAATCGCCTCACCTTTCCAGTGGCACTCTTGGATTTCCAAGTTGAGGCCAGGTTCAATCATTCCTTGTCAAATCTTGCATATGCATCACATACCGCATCCCGCATAGCATACCATGTTTGCATCATGTTGTTTGAGCATTGCACGTGGTTGATTGTGCTCCTTTTGCTTGTTTGTCTTGTTTGGGTAGAGCCGGGAGACGAGTTCACGAACGAGGAGCCCGTTGAGTTTGCTTATGAGGATCAAGTCAACTCTGACAACTTTGCAGGCAAGATGATCATACCCTCGAAATCACTTCTATCTTTGCTTGCTAGATGCTCGCTCTTTTGCTATGCCTATGCTACGATGCCTACCACTTTCTTATCATGCCTCCCAAATTGCCATGTCAAACCTCTAACCCACCATGTCCTAGAAAACCGTTGATTGGCTATGTTACCGCTTTGCTCAGCCCCTCTTATAGCATTGCTAATTGCAGGTGAAGATTGGAGATCATTCCTTGTTGGAACATTGTTTATTGTTGGGATATCACTATATTATCTTGTTATCTTAATGTACCTATATACTTGGTAAAGGGTGGAAGGCTCGGCCTTTTGCCTAGTGTTTTGTTCCACTCTTGCCGCCCTAGTTTCCGTCATATCGGTGTTATGTTCCCAAATTTTGTGTTCCTTACGCGGTTGGGTTATAATGGGAAACCGTTGATAGTTCGCCTTAAAAAAAATTCCTCCAGCAATGCCCAACCTTGGTTTTACCATTTGCCACCTAGCCTCTTTT
>NC_041384.1:308485849-308531451 GCF_002162155.2 Triticum dicoccoides
CCCCCGGGTCGGTGCTCCTCTGAGTGTTGGTCCACCTCGTCAGCCGCTGGTGGCCACCAGGGGCAACTCTGGGCTGGCCTACCGGAAGTTTGGACAATCTGAGTGTGCCCTGAGAATGAGATATGTGCAGCTCCTATCGGGATTTGTGGGCACATTCGGGCAGCGTTGCTGGACTTGTTTTACCATTGTCAAGGATGTCTTGTAACCGGGATTCCGAGCCTGATCGGGTCTTCCAGCTAGAAGGAATATCCTGCATTGACCATGAGAGCTTGTGATGGGCTAAGTTGGGACTCCCTGTAGGGATTTGAACTTTCGAAAGCCGTGCCGGCGGTTATGGGCAGATGGGAATTTGTTAATGTCCGGTTGTAGATAACATGAAACTTAACTTAATTAAAATGAATCAACTGCGTGTGTAACCGTGATGGTCTCTTCTCTGCGTAGTCCGGGAAGTGAACACAGTGTTGGAGTAATGTTTGACGTAGGTTGTTCTAGGATCACTTCTTGATCATAGTTTGTTCGACTGTGCTCTTGCCTTCTCTTCTCGCTCTCTTTTGCGAACAGGATAGCCACCATATATGCTAGTCGCTTGCTGCAGCTCCACGTATTACCTTGCCTTACCTATAAGCTTAAATAGTCTTGATCGCGAGGGTGCGAGATTGCTGAGTCCCCATGACTCACAGATTACTTCCAAACCAGATGCAGGGACTGATGATACCGTTCCAGACGATGCGCTTGAGCTCATGTGGGAGTTCGATGAAGACACTCATCGTTACTATGTGTCTTTCCCAGATGATCAGTAGTGGTGCCCAGTTGGGGCGATCGGGGACCGTGTCGCATGTGGGGGTTGATCTTTTATTTTGGTACCGTAGTCGGACCATGAGTGTATTGGATGATTGTAATGTTATTCATGTATTTGTGTGACGTGGCGAGTGTAAGCCAACTATGTATTCTTTCCCCTTTTATATATTTACATGGGTTGTTGTGAAAATTACCTTACTTGTGAGATTGCTTTCAATGTGGTTATGCCTCTAAGTCGTGCTTCGACACGTAGGAGATATAGCCGCATCGAGGGCATTACAGCTAACCTGGGCATTAAGCTCGATTACGCCTCCGTCTATCACATGCAAACAAACGGTCAAATCAAATGAGCTAATGGTCTTATCATGAGCGGCATTACGCCTAGACTAGTGCGGTCTTTGAAAGAATCAGACAAGCACTAGGTTGAGGAGCTCGACCCCGTACTCTGGGGGTAGCGGACCACGCCCAATCGCACTACCGGATACACACCATTCTTCATGGTGTACGGCGCAGAGGCCGTTTTGCCCTGCGACATCATTCATGACTCACCTCGAGTGTGCATGTATGAAGAGAGAGAGGCCCAGCTTGATCGGCAGGACAGTCTAGATGCCCTGGAGGAGGAGCGTGAGGGAGTCCTGGACTAAGGGGTCCTCGGGCATCCGGCCTGTTATCCATGGGCCGGACTGATGGGCTGTGAAGACATGAAGGCCGAACACTGCACCGTGTCCGGATTGGACTCTACTTGGCATGGAAGGCAAGCTTGGTGACCAAAGATTCCTTCTTATGTAACCGACTCCATGTAAACCCTAGATCCCCTTGGTGTCTATATAAACCGAAGGGGTAGTCCGAAAAGGACACCACATATACTCATTACCATACCCACATAGGCTAGACTTCTAGGGTTTAGCCATTACGATCTCGTGGTAGATCCACTCTTGTAACACTCATATACACCAATATCAATCAAGCAGGACATTGGGTTTTACCTCCATATATAGGGCCCGAACCTGGGTAAACATTGTGTCCCCTGTCTCCTGTTACCATTGATCCTAGACACACAGTTCGGGACCCCCTATCCAAGATCCACCAGTTTTGACACCAACAGAGCGCGATGTTGCAAAAGCCCATTCTGCATACTATCAACAACAGGCTCACAGATACCAAAGCAGAGAAGTGCGGGCCAAGACTTATAATGTTGGTGAGCTCGTCCTGTTCTTGCCAGAAAGGAAAAAGGACAAACTCAAGACGAAGTGGGAGGGTCCCTTCATCATCGATTAAGTTCTCACGGGAGGAGCGTACCACCTACGTGATGCATCGGACAGTCGCTTAGAGCCGAACCCGTGGAATGCTATGAGACTCCAAATATTCTACGTCTAGAGCCATACTCTTTGTTCGTCTTCTTCTCCCTTTGTTTCCATTTTCTCTCTCTTTCAATTTTTTCTCTAGCTCTATAGCTCTTGTGCGGCTAAACCGCACACCTATGACATACACATCCTTAAATGTATAGGCTCATAATATCTGGGGGCTTCTTTTACAGAAGCTTATTATTACCTTCCAAGCATCAAGCTCACCACATATGTGTCCTTTCCTCATATGTACCTTTTCTTCACCATTATATGCACCATTATGACTTATGTTTTTGCCAAGCTGGGTTGCCTGGCTCATGTGCTTATGCCCCACGTTCCCGTTTGTCCGGCTAGGGCATAAAGGGAGCACCTCTGCGATTGTTACAGCCGGGTCATCTGGACTTGTACCTCAGACTGGGTGAAGTCGAAAGCTAGTGTTCTTAAGGGAATATTCGGTCGGCGGACTAAAGATGTTATATCCTAATTACATTGTGAACCCCCAGATGTTACGTATACTGCAATTCTTCAATCATAGTTTGGGCATGCATACTAACGCATGTTCACCCAGGGAAAGGAACCCTTAACGGAACTATTCTCCCTGGAAGATGTTTCTTAAAATCAACAAGTAATATAACATAGCTAGCCGGATACAACTTGTCTGCTCAAGCAACTATATTGCCCCTCCGTTATTCGGAAACACTCCGCACCTTCGGGTCGGGAGGCCGAAGCGAAAAGTTGATCCATGATAATCGTTTTACAATCTGGCTAGGGACAAATTCGTCAGTTGATGTATATAGTCACTTGGACTAAAAAAACTTTTTCCTCTATGCCGTCTAATAGGCTGTCTAGCTTACAATCCTGTTGGGAAAACTTGGCGGCTATCTTTACTTGGTCATATACCGAACTAACTGGAATTTCTTGTCCATCTCACCCCCGAGGTCCGACCCGGGCCATGTGATTCGGATCAAACTTGGTCTACCATGTTTTTACCATGGCCCAGGCCTCTCGCGCACCTTCTCGGCAGGCCGATATCTTCCATAATAGAAAGCGCTGCCGAGCTCCTTGGAATAGCTTCACAAGCTCCTCCATACTTCCCGGAGGAGAGGTGGATGGCCACAAAGGCTTGGTAACACTCCACATTGATTGACGTGCCCGCTCGTGCACTTGGGACAGCTCTTGCAGCAGATCGCCATGAGATTCGGACATTTCCTCTTCGGGACGGCTAGTCAGCATAACTGCATACATAAATCTGTCAGCTCATTTTTTCGCCAAAGTACACGGAGGTAAGTTCAAAAGCATACTGAATATGCCGCCTCGTAGCCTCCTATTTTCCTTTACGGTGTCAGCTAGCTGGGCTCGTACATCTTTCAGATCTTCGCCGAGTAGGGTGTTGGAATCCTGCAGCTTGTTCTTATCATCCCTGACTCGTGTCAACACACATTCGCCTGCGGCCAGTCGCCTTTCGGCCTCTTGTTTACACACCTGCGCGACTTTCAGTTCCTCTTTCAGTTGATTTGTTAATCCTGTCATCGGAAATGCAACAGTATTCACATTACTTGTACATGATTATACTTTTCCCGGATGGAGGGGAACATTACCAGTCAGTGCCTCCTTGGATTTCTCCTGTTCGGCAGTAACAACAGCTAGCTGAGTCCAGCACTTTTCCAGCTCATGAGAAAGCATGTTGTTCTTCGCTATGAGTACCTGATTATACAATGATCCTTAAATCAGTTGTTTCAACTAGGGATGAAAATGGAGTGTGTAAGTGCATCTAGTGCCACCCCTAGTTGGTTTTGGAGTATTGACGACAAACCTAGTTGAGGGACTAATGTGTTTGTGAGAACTGCAGGATAACACAGGTAGAAGTCCCTCATTGATTCGGTTTTACTATCATAGATGACCCCTAAAAATGTATGAAGACATTGAAGTCAAAGGTGGTATATGAAGATATTCACATTGAAGACTATGACAAGAGAAGAAACTATATGAAGCCTATGGAGCTCGAAGACTTAGATCTTTCATAGTTCTTTTTCTTTTGTGTTGAGTCATAGGAACCACCGTACTGTTAAGTGGGGTCCAAGAGAACCAGTCAAAATGACTGAAGTGATGCCTACACCAAAAACCTATATCTTCGAGTGAAGACTATGAGAGCGAATCTTGTCCAGAGTCGGACAAGTCAGCTTTGCTTGTAGCCCAAGTAAAGTTGTCGTGTGAGTTTGAAATCTGACCGTTGGAACATGTGTCAGTTCCTTAGTGACCCAGGGTCATTTCGGACAAATCAGGTCGGGTTGCCAAGTGGCTATAAATAGCCCACCCCCTACAACCATAAACGGTTGGCTGCTCAAATTGAAAGCATGGCTTTTGTCGTTTGAGAGCAACCCACCTCAAAGCCTTTGAGAGAGAATTCCTTGCGAGGATAAAGCCCTAACCACCAGAGCCAGAGAGAATTGGGCATCACTTAAGTCTTCTTGTCTGTGTGATCTGAAGACTTATTACACTTGAGGACTGATGAGGACATCAATACCATTGTTACACCCACAGCCCCTGCTGCTACATATACGGGACCAATTACTAGAGCTCGCGCACGCCAACTAAATTACCAGGTACTTTCGTTTCTTGGTAATGATTCTAATGTTCATGAGAATATGATGCTGCCTAAATTGGATACATTTGTTTTGCTTACAAATGAAGGGCCTAGCTTGGAGAAGGATAAACATTGGATTAAGAACAAGCATGGAGGTGATGGCATGCGCAAGGGGAACAAGAACGGAGTTACAAGTGATGATTTCAGGACTTTGAAGCCACCATAATGGGTGCATGAAGCCTTGGACGAAATATACAAGATGCCACTTCATAAATTTCGTCCCGAGGCTATTTTAGGTGCCGCGTCACCTTATTATTGGGCCAGGCCCATGTAATTTCGAAATACATAAGTATAGGCTATTTTTAGAGTCCGTATGTGTGGGGAAACAAGAGATAGGGTTGATTTCGGACCCCTCCACCAAGGGCCACGAAATTCCCCCCTCTTCCTCCATATATACAGCCCTTAGGGCATCGTTTAGACTTTGGGTTTTGTTTAGATTAAAAGTTCGCCATAGCTGCAACTTCGCGTACTTCGTTTGTGTTCAACGACCAGATAAAGGGCGTCACAGAACCCCACCTTGATCAATAAAGCTTTCATCTTATATTCGCAATATCCAGATTGCAATCTCAGTTTCTTGCTTGTTCTTCGTTTGCTCGTAGGAAACAGACCCTCGTGGTCAGGTTGATCGTGCTCCGGCGTGGTCGATAACCTCTCGGAGTTGGTTTAGCGATTGCTAAGGCGCGACGTCCTCGCACGTTCGTAGTCGGATCGTCAAAGTCGACTTCCACCAAAGCGATATCCATCATCTCATTGAAAGACGGGACACCCCGCCTCTATCAAGTGGTATCAGATTTCCAGGTTGCTCGGTGAGATTTTACAGTTTTTCGTAGTTTAGATCGAGTCTGTTCTTCATACCTATAGTCCACAAAAAGCCACAAAAAAATTAGGGTTAGTTCATCATATCCGAACCAATCTGAGCCTTGCATAATCTTTTTAGGGTTTTGCTTTGTTGAATTTGCGGTTGCATCGTCGTGTCTAGTTGCTGGTCTTAGAGTCTAGTCTTTTAGAGTTTCGAGTTCTGGTCATAAGTTGTCACGCCGCCGCCGCACCATCATCATCACCCCTGCCATCTACCACCACCGCTTATCCGCCAACGCTTCGAATCCATATCCATATACCACCACAGCTGTCATATACCACCACCGCTGCCAACTACCACCATATATCCACCACCAATCCGAGTTCTTGTCATATTAGGTTTATTTTCAAGATCCATCTAGATTCCGATTCGTGTTTCCTTGCCGGAGTAGGTTTCGGAAAAAAAAAGAGTCGGGAAACCACGCTCCGTTTAGGCCCAAAAATTTACGAAAACGCATTTTTCGAAAAAATTTCTGGCTATCCTATTTTTAGGTGTTTCTGAGTGTTTTGAGATAGGTGCCATTATAGGAAGTTTTTTTTGACCCGTTTCCAGTTTTTGGGTCCGGGCAGTCAAAAAAAAATTGGTCGAAACAATTTCGTGTCCATCCTGTCAGTTTGAGCTAGGAAGAGTTTTGAGACACTCGCCATTATAGTGATTTTTCGCAAAAAAAAAGAGCGAAAAAAAAAGAGCGCAGAAAAAAAGAGCGAATTTTTTTTTTCAGAGTGTGCTTTTCCCTTGTTTACGTGCCGCGTCGTGATTTTGTTGGTGTTCTAGGCTCGCGTCTCTAGCATAGTCTAGCCTAGGACCAGCACAGTACCGTCGTTGAGCATTTATTCAACTTTGCATCTCTGAATTGATTATTGCTAACCCTTTTTGCTACCATACTATAAGCCTTCCCAGCTCCACATACATCTACGTCGTGCGTTTGACTCTCCCTGGTAATCGCTCTATCCAAGCTTTGAGAGTTTTTGACTACAACGGTTGCCGATCACCGCCTGCTGCTGGGTAAGAACTGGTAAGAATTTGAGATTTGCTTGACGGATTTGTGACACCCACCACCACCTCTTGTTAGTAGTCTGTAGGATCATATTCTTGTGTGTTTCTATTGCTGCTAACCATGCCAGGATCACAAGCCTACGAGACTGACTGGGAGAACATGACGAATAAAGATTTGCATGATAAATTTCAGCAAATGATGAGTGAACAGGTGCAAGACGTGCTAAACAGATTTGAACAGGCCATGGAGAAGATAGATTGTATGGAGAAGACGTTCGAAACAAAGCTCGATAACAAGTTTAATGAATTTCTCGCGCGTCTTCCACCACCACCACCCGCTGCACCTAACGCACCTCTCCAACAACAACAACAACGACTACCTCCACGTCGCGAAATAGACCTCCGCCGAGCGAGCCGTGTTCCTCTTGCGTTTGGCCAAACTGTTGGTGCTGCTGTTGATACTTCTGTGGCTCCTGTTGCTGATGCGGAGGAGGATGATTATGTGGGAGATTACGAGGATGAGGTTGCTCAAAATCAGAACTACGTGCAACCACCAGCACCACCACCAGCAGGTCGACCTCAGGTATATATTCGTAATGGTAGGCCTGCACCACCACCTCAGGTACGAGATGATGTCCATATTCCTAAACTGAAATTGAATATTCCACCATTTGAGGGTAGATATGTTCCTGATATATATCTTACTTGGGAGTTAGAAACTGAACAACGATTTACATGTTTACAATATCCTGAGGAGAGACGAGTTGCTGCTGCTGTTTGTGCTTTCACTAGTTTTGCATGTGTATGGTGGTCTGAACATTGTAGATTATATCCTATTGCAACTACTTGGGCTGCTTTGAAAACTGCTATGCGTACTCGTTGGGTTCCACCATATTATCAACGTGAATTGCTTCAAAAATTATAGCGCTTAAGACAAGGAAAAAATTCTGTAGAAGAATATTATCAGGAATTACAAACTGGCATGATTAGATGTGGTATTGTTGAGGAGAATGAAGCTATGCTTGCACGTTTTCTGGGTGGATTAAATAGAGAGATTCAGACCATTCTAGACTATAAGGAGTATACTAATATCACTCGTTTATTCCATCTTGCTTGTAAAGCTGAACGTGAAGTGCAGGATCGACAAGCATTGGCGCGAACTAACTTTTCTGCAGGCCGACCTTCATCATGGACACCGCGTGCATCTTCTACTTCAACTGCACGAGCACCTCAATCAGGTGCCTCCTACAGCCGTGATACAAGAAAACAGGAACAACCACCATTATCTGCCAAGAGCGCACCTGCCGGGCCTGCACAAAGTTCTTCTTCTTCCAGGGCATCAACAGGGCACACAAGTGATATTATTTGTCGTCGTTGTAAGGGAGGAGGTTATTATGCGAGAGAATGCAAATCTCCGCGTGTGATGATTGCTACCGCGGATGGTGGATATGAGTCTGCTAGTGACTATGATGAGGAGACTTTGGCTCTTATTACACGTGAAGAACATGGTGGAGATGATTCTGATCATGAGACGCAATACATGGCTCCTGAAGACGCTGACAGGTATGAATGTTTAGTTGCTCAATGTGTTTTGAGTGTGCAGGTCACACAAGCTGAGCAAAATCAGAGGCACAATTTGTTCCATACCAAGGGAGTTGTGAAAGAACGTTCTGTGCGCGTCATCATAGATGGAGGGAGCTGCAACAACTTGGCTAGCATGGAGATGGTGGAGAAGCTTTCTCTCACCACAAGACCACATCCACATCCTTACTACATCCAATGGTTCAACAACAGCGGCAAGGTTAAGGTAACACGTACTGTTCGTGTGCATTTTAGTATCTCTACATATGCTGATTTTGTTGATTGTGATGTGGTACCTATGCAAGCATGTTCCTTATTACTTGGTAGACCATGGCAATTTGATAAAAATTCTGTACACCATGGTAGAAACAATCACTATACTCTTGTTCATAAGGATAAAAATATTACTTTGCTTCCTATGACTCCTGATTCCATTTTGCAAGATGATATTAATAGAGCTAATAAAGCAAAACAGGAGACGAATAAGAGTGAAAATCAGATTGTGGCAAAAGAATTTGAGCAGCAAATGAAGCCTAATAATAAACCATCTAGTGTTGCTTCTGAAATTAAATTGAAAAGTGCATGTTTATTTGCCACCAAATCTGATATTGATGAGCTAGATTTCAGCAAATCTGTTTGCTATGCTTTTGTGTGCAAAGAGGCATTATTTTCATTCGAGGATGTGCCTTCCTCTTTGCCTCCTGCTGTCACTAACATTTTGCAGGAGTTCGCTGACGTCTTTCCACAAGACGTGCCACCGGGATTACCGCCTATTCGAGGGATTGAGCATCAGATTGACTTAATTCCCGGTGCTTCACTGCCAAACCGTGCACCATACCGTACCAATCCAGAGGAGACGAAGGAGATTATGCGTCAAGTACAAGAGCTTCTCGACAAAGGTTATATACGCGAATCCCTTAGTCCTTGTGCTGTTCCAATTATTCTAGTGCCGAAAAAGGATGGTACATCACGTATGTGTGTTGATTGTAGAGGCATTAATAATATTACTATTCGTTATCGTCATCCTATTCCTAGGCTAGATGATATGCTTGATGAATTGAGTGGCTCTACAATATTCTCCAAAGTTGATTTGCGTAGTGGATACCATCAAATTCGTATGAAATTGGGAGATGAATGGAAAACAGCATTCAAAACTAAGTTTGGATTATATGAGTGGTTAGTCATGCCTTTTGGGTTAACTAATGCACCTAGTACTTTCATGAGATTAATGAACAAAGTTTTACGTGCTTTCATTGGACGATTTGTGGTAGTTTACTTTGATGACATATTGATTTATAGCAGATCTTTGGAAGAACATTTGGAACATTTACGTGCTGTTTTTATTGCTCTACATGATGCACGTTTGTTTGGTAACCTTGGGAAGTGCACCTTTTGCACCGACCGAGTATCTTTTCTTGGCTATGTTGTTACTCCACAGGGAATTGAAGTTGATAAAGCCAAGATTGAAGCTATTGAGAGTTGGCCGCAACCCAAAACGGTCACACAAGTGAGGAGTTTTCTTGGCCTCGCTGGATTCTATAGGCGTTTTGTGAGAGATTTTAGCACCATTGCTGCACCTCTCAATGAGCTTACAAAGAAAGATGTGCCTTTTCTTTGGGGTACCGCACAGGAAAAAGCCTTCTCGGTATTGAAAGATAAGTTGACACATGCTCCTTTACTCCAACTTCCTGATTTTAATAAGACTTTTGAGCTTGAATGTGATGCTAGTGGAATTGGATTAGGCGGTGTGTTATTACAAGATGGCAAACCTGTTGCATACTTTTCTGAAAAATTGAGTGGGCCTAGTCTGAATTATTCTACTTATGATAAAGAATTATATGCTCTTGTTCAGACTTTAGAAACATGGCAACATTATTTATGGCCCAAAGAATTTGTTATACATTCTGATCATGAATCTTTGAAACATATTAAAAGTCAAGCTAAACTGAATCGTAGACATGCTAAATGGTTTGAATTCATTGAGACTTTTCCTTATGTCATTAAACACAAGAAGGGAAAAGAAAATGTTATTGCTGATGCATTGTCTCGCTGCTATACTATGCTTTCACAACTTGACTTCAAAATATTTGGTTTGGAGACCATCAAAGATCAATATGTGCATGATGCTGATTTTAAAGATGTAATGCATAATTGTAAAGAAGGAAGAATGTGGAACAAGTTCGTCGTTAACGATGGATTTGTGTTTCGTGCTAACAAGCTATGCATTCCAGCTAGCTCTGTTCGTCTTTTGTTGTTGCAGGAGGCGCATGGAGGAGGATTAATGGGACAATTCGGCATGAAGAAGACGGAGGACGTACTTGCTACACATTTCTTTTGGCCAAAGATGAGACGGGATGTTGAGCGTTTTATTGCTCGCTGCACTACATGTCAAAAAGCTAAGTCACGACTCAATCCTCATGGTTTATATATGCCGTTACCTGTACCTAGTGTTCCTTGGGAGGATATATCTATGGACTTTGTTTTAGGTTTACCTCGAACAAAGAAGGGGAGGGATAGCATATTTGTTGTCGTGGATAGATTCTCGAAAATCGCACACTTTATACCATGTCATAAAAGCGATGATGCTGTTAATGTTGCTGATTTGTTCTTTCGTGAAATTATTCGCTTGCATGGTGTGCCAAATACTATTGTTTCAGATCGTGATACTAAATTTCTTAGCCACTTTTGGAGATGTTTATGGGCTAAGTTGGGGACTAAACTGCTTTTTAGTACTACTTGTCACCCCCAAACTGATGGACAAACTGAAGTAGTCAATAGAACGTTGTCTACTATGCTTAGGGCTATTTTGAAGAACAATAAGAAAATGTGGGAGGAATGCTTGCCTCATATTGAATTTGCTTATAATCGTTCATTGCATTCTACTACTAAGATGTGCCCTTTTGAAGTTGTGTATGGTTTCCTACCTCGTGCACCTATTGATTTGTTGCCTCTTCCATCTTCGGAGAAGGTTAATTTTGATGCTAAACAACGTGCTGAATTGATTTAAAAAATGCATGAGTTAACTAAGGAAAACATTGAGCGTATGAATGCTAAATATAAACTTGCTGGAGATAAGGGTAGAAAACATGTTGTGTTTGCACCGGGAGATCTTGTTTGGTTACATTTGCGTAAGGATAGATTTCCTGATTTGCGCAAATCAAAGCTAATGCCACGTGCTGATGGTCCCTTTAAGGTGTTAGAGAAAATAAATGATAATGCATATAAACTTGAGCTGCCTGCAGATTTTGGGGTTAGTCCCACTTTTAACATTGCAGATTTGAAGCCTTATTTGGGTGAGGAAGATGAGCTTCCGTCGAGGACGACTTCATTTTAGAGGAGGGGAGCATGATGAGGACATCAATACCATTGTTACACCCACAGCCCCTACTGCTACATATACGGGACCAATTACTAGAGCTCGCGCACGCCAACTAAATTACCAGGTACTTTCGTTTCTTGGTAATGATTCTAATGTTCATGAGAATATGATGTTGCCTAAACTGGATACATTTGTTTTGCTTACAAATGAAGGGCCTAGCTTGGAGAAGGATGAACATTGGATTAAGAACAAGCATGGAGATGATGGCATGCGCAAGGGGAACAAGAACGGAGTTACAAGTGATGATTTCAGGACTTTGAAGCCACCATAATGGGTGCATGAAGCCTTGGACGAAATATACAAGATGCCACTTCATAAATTTCGTCCCGAGGCTATTTTAGGTGCCGCGTCACCTTATTATTGGGCCAGGCCCATGTAATTTCGAAATACATAAGTATAGGCTATTTTTAGAGTCCGTATGTGTGGGGAAACAAGAGATAGGGTTGATTTCGGACCCCTCCACCAAGGGCCACGAAATTCCCCCCTCTTCCTCCATATATACAGCCCTTAGGGCATCGTTTAGACTTTGGGTTTTGTTTAGATTAAAAGTTCGCCATAGCTGCAACTTCGCGTACTTCGTTTGTGTTCAACGACCAGACAAAGGGCGTCACAGAACCCCACCTTGATCAATAAAGCTTTCATCTTATATTCGCAATATCCAGATTGCAATCTCAGTTTCTTGCTTGTTCTTCGTTTGCTCGCAGGAAACAGACCCTCGTGGTCAGGTTGATCGTGCTCCGGCGTGGTCGATAACCTCTCGGAGTTGGTTTAGCGATTGCTAAGGCGCGACGTCCTCGCACGTTCGTAGTCGGATCGTCAAAGTCGACTTCCACCAAAGCGATATCCATCATCTCATCAAAAGACGGGACACCCCGCCTCTATCAAGGAATGTGCATCCTCCAGCCGGTTAGGCCTCACGTTCTGAGCTTCCAAGAGACATTGTGGATTGCCAGTGAATGAAGTCTGTGAAGGTTTGGGAGTCTACCTTGAAGACTTACCAGAGTGATTGGGCGAGGTCTATGTGACCTTAGCTCAAGGAGAATACGGTGAGGATTGGGTGTCCTGAGCTGCGTGTTCAGGACTGGGTGTCCGGGACTGTGTGTCCTAAGGTTTAAATACCTAACCGCTCCAACCAGACGTATAGTTGTCACAGCAACTGGAACTGGTTCAACAAATCATTGTCTTCAACGAGTTACTGGTTTCATCTTCACTTCACTTTACTTTCTGTTACTCCTTGTGAAGTCATTGTATGTTTGCTCTATCATTTGTCTTCACTGAGTGACTGCGTGTTCGGTTTGGCTTCACAATATCTTCCTACCTGATCCTTACTACCTAGCTGCTATTAGTCTTTGTGCTTTCACTTCATTGAATACTTGACTATGGTTTGCCTAGTGTAGTCTACCTTCTACTGCATGGTAATAGGTTTAATTTTATCGTTTGTCTTCAAAACTCCCATGTTCTGAAGACTTTCATAAAAAACGCCTATTCACCCCCCTCTAGTCGATATAACGAAATTTCAATTGGTATCAGAGCAAGGTGCTCCCTTGTTCTGTGTGATTCGGTTTAACCACCTGGAGTTTTAGCTATGTCGACTGCAGGGATAATTAAAGTCTCCGCGGCGTGCCCCGTCTTCGATGGAACAGAATATCCCTACTAGAAGAATAAGAGGCGCATGCATCTTGAAGCCATTAACGTCGACCTATGGTATGTCGTCGAGAACGGCGTTCCCAAGGCTGGAGAAGGTGTCACTGCTGCTGATGTCAAGAAATTGGTTCAACTGGACTCTACTGCCAAGAATATCATCTGTGGTCATCTGACCAAAGGACAGTATGGCCGTGTGAGTGCTTTGAAGACATCCAAGCTAGTCTGGGACTTGCTCTCCAAGGTCAATGAAGGCATCTCAACCCAGAGAGATCAGAGAATCAGTGTCCTTCGCAACATATTCAACCGCTTCAAGCAAAATGACAATGAGAATGTCCAGCACACATTTGACCGACTCACTGACATCACAAAAGAGCTTCAAGCCCTCGGCGCCACTGAGATTACCAAACACGAAGTCGTCAAGACGCTGCTGAGATCACTTGATAGTTCATTTGACATCCTGGGCCTGATGATTCAAGAACGTCCTGATTTCAAGACACTCGACCCGTCTGACATACTTGAGAGGTTCAACACACATGAGTTTCAGCTTTCGGAGAAAAGAGATATCTATGGTCCAAACTATGGGCGAACTCGTGCCTTGAAGGCAAAAGCTGTCTCCTCATCTAAAGAAGAATCTGACAGCAGTTCTGATGATCCTGAAGACATTGGAAGGGAACTTGCTATGCTTGTCAAGAAGTTCCAAAAATTCACCAAGAAGAAAGGCTTCAAAAAGTCTTCCCGATCAAGTTCAAGGAATGATGAAGCTCCTGCTCATGACTACAAGAAGAAAACATGTCACAAGTGCAAGAAACTTGGCCACTTCATCTCTGAGTGTCCACAGTGGGACAATGAGAACAAAAAGAAGAAGAAGAGCAAGGAATATGACTCTGACGACAAGAAGAAGAAGAAGAAGAAATACTCAAAAGTCTTCTTCCAAGTCTTCCTCAAAGTCTTCATCACAAAAGAAGAGCTCATCTATCAAGGCACGTGCGTTTGTTGGCAAGGAAATGGATTCAGAGGAGGAGTCTGCTTCTGAGGAGGCGGAGGTGGAGTCTGAGGAGGAATCCGACTCAGGCGTCGCAAGTCTGGCTACAACATACGTTGCCAAGTCCATCTTCAACACTGAAGACAATGACTTCATCACCGACACCGATGCAAATGACAAGGACTACTCTGCTTCTACCTACTGCTTCATGGCACGCGGTGCCAAGGTAAACACACGCACTACTCACTATCAAACATCTAGTGACGATGACTCTGATTGTGGTTCAAAACCTAGCTACAAAACACTTGCTAAAATTGCAACTGAACAACAGAAAGCTATGGAACATATTCAACAACTGTTAGACAGAAGTGATGACCTGTTAGGTGCTGAAATGACTCGATCTGAATCCTTAATTGAAGACATAAAAATCTTCACGTTAAGTATCGGGAACTTGAAAGTCGTCATGAAACTCTCTCAACAACTCATGAAAAGCTTTCCTATGATTATCTTCAAAGGAAGCAAGATCTTGAGAAATTGAGAGCGGTTCATGAAGATCTTCAAACGGAAAACGAGTCACTTCGCGCCAAACAGATCAGTCCCGCTTAGGAAGGATTTGAACCACCATGTCTTAAATGCATTGAGCGTGATAATGCTATTTCTGTTGCTGAATGTTCTACTGCTACTACTGTTGCAATATCTTCAATTGTTGATGTGGTAACTAACCCCTTTGCTGAGGATACCACCGCTATTGCTGATGAGAATGCTAGGTTGAAGACATTGCTTGAAATAGGGATGTACAAAATTCTTAAAGGGCATCAGACGCTATGTGATGTCCTCAAAAAGCAGATTCTGAACCGAAACCCTAGGAAAGAGGGTGTAGGGTTCGTAAGGAAAATGAATGCAGATGGCTCTTACTGGAAACCTGAGCAGTACCCCAAAACCATGTGGGTTGCTGCAAAGGAACCTTCAGCAGATCCATCCAATCTATCTGGCTTCACTTGTGCTAACCCCATTATCATCGATGAATCCTTTGATGCAAACTATATACTGTTTAAGAATCAGAATGATGAAGTATTTGCCAGGTACATTGGTACTAACTGCAGGAATGCACCGCCTATGAAGAAGATATGGGTTCCGAAAAGGTGTCTGGAGAGTCTTCCTGTCAATGTCATCATGACACCTCACGTGAAGAAGACAAACCTTAGACCAAAGGCTTCATACGGTCCAAAGGCTTCATACAGACAGAGGACTCACCTGAGTCGCACTAACGCAAACGTTTTGCAGGGAAACCACACTCAGGCATATGAATATGAGAGCGGTTCATCAAACCGCCATGTTCATAAGACCAAGAACTATTCTGTTATTCTTATGAGTACTATTGTCCGCCTGCAAGACTGTTTGCTAGGGCCTCAAAGCCAAAATTCTCAGATGCTGCACTTAGACTAATTGCTTCTAAGCCACCCTTGAAGATGTGGGTGGCTAAGAAAGCTTAACTCTCTTTTGCAGTGAAAGGTCTCCAGCAGAAAACCAAAATCGTCTGACACCATTGCTGGGGACCTTAAACATCTTGTAGGGCGCAAGATCAAATGCCCAAATGGTCTTACTATGTACTTCGTACCTGAATCACTTGCTACTCTCCCTATTAGTCCTAACCTGGATGTAAGCTTTCATAACCCACTGGTTCATCAAATGTTTTTGCTTCACAATGCTCTTGGTGAAGCCTATCCCCCTAACTACACTGTAGGGTACGACACCAGTGTCTTCAGAATGGATTATTGACAGTGGGTCTACAAATCACATGACTGGCAAAAGAAGTCTTCTTATGGACTCAACCTTACGTCCATCCGACAAGAGCCACATCACATTTGCTGACACTGGTAAAAGTAAAGTATTGGGTCTAGGTAGAGTTGCAATCTCAAGGGATCAACACATGGATAAAGTCATGCTTGTTGAATCACTTGGCTTCAACTTAATGTCTGTCTCAATGCTTTGCGATTTGAACATGATCGTAATGTTTGGAAAATATCGTTGCCTTGTACTAATGGAATCTGACAAGTCTCTAGTGTTTGAAGGGTATCGAAAAGATGATTCGTACGTGGTAGATTTCTCAGCAGGGCCACAGCTTGCAGTATGTCTTCTAGCAAAGGCTTCAGAATGCTGGCTCTGGCATCGGAGGCTTGGACATGCTGGCATGAGGAACCTTCACACCCTTGCGAAGAAGAAGCATGTCATAGGCATCGAGGGCGTCAAGTTCAAGAAAGACCACTTATGCGGTGCCTGTGAAGCAGGGAAGATGACGAGGGCCAAACATCCCTCGAAGACAATCATGACCACTACTTGACCCTTCGAACTGTTTCACATGGATCTTTTCGGTCCCACTCATTACTCAACTCTAACTACTACTGCTTGCCTCTATGGCTTCGTTATTGTTGATGATTATTCTAGATATACTTGGGTGCACATAATCCTTTACAAGATTGAAGTGCAGGATGTCTTCAGACGCTTCGCCAATCGAGCTATGAACAATTTTGGCGCCAAGATAAAGCACATCAGAAGTGACAATGGCACTGAATTCAAGAACACTGGCCTTGATACATATCTTGATACATTGGGCATCACACATGAATTCTCAACCCCGTACACGCCACAGCAGAATGGCGTCGTCGAACGCAAGAACAGAACACTAATTGAGATGGCCAGAACGATGTTAGACGAATACAAGACACCAAGAAAATTCTGGCCCGAAGCCATTGATACTGCATGCCATACAATCAATCATGTTTATCTTCACAAGCTACTGAACAAGACATCTTATGAGCTCCTTACTGGCAAGAAGCAAAATGTCAGTTACTTCAGAGTATTTGGCGCAAGGTGCTGGATCAAGGACCCACATCACACCTCAAAATTTGCACCAAAAGCACATGAGGGTTTTATGCTTGGATATGGAAAGGATTCGCACTCCTACAGAGTCTTCAATCTCTTTCATTACAAAGTGGTCAAAACAGTGGATGTGCGGTTCGATGAGACCAACGGTTCACAAAGAGAGCAGCTGCCAAATGTGTTAGATGATGTTCCATCCAGTGAATCAATCAAGCTAATGGGAACTGGAGAAATTATACCTTCTGAAGCTCATCCTGAAGAAGAACTTATCATTTCAGCAGCTGGTCAACATGAAGACAATGCTCAGCCTGAAGACATTCCTTCCAACAACGACAATGAACAGCAAGAGCAAAGTCTTCGCCCTGTACATCCTCGTGTTGCCAATGAAGTGCAGATTGAAAGAATAATTGATAGCATCAATGCACCTAGTCCACTCACTCGTTCAAGGGCAACTCAGCTAGCAAATTTTTGTGGGCACTTCGTTTTCGTCTCAATAGCAGAACCCAAGAAAGTTGAAGAAGCCTTCATGGAACCTGAATGGATTCAAGCTATGCAAGAAGAGCTTCAACAGTTTGAGCTGAATAATGTATGGGAACTGGTTAAGCGTCCTGATCCACGGAAGCACAATATAATAGGCACCAAATGGATATACGGCAACAAGCAAGATGAGCATGGTCAAGTTGTCAGAAACAAAGCTCGTCTCGTTGCTCAAGGATATACTCAAGTGGAAGGCATTGACTTTGATGAAACATTTGCTCCTGTGGCTAGACTTGAAGCCATACGCATACTTCTGGCCTATGCAAATCATCATAACATACTTCTATATCAAATGGATGTGAAGAGTGCCTTTCTCAATGGCAAGATTGAAGAAGAAGTGTATGTTTCACAACCGCCTGGCTTTGAATATCCAAAACATCCTGACATGGTATACAAGCTCAACAAGGCACTGTATGGCCTCAAACAAGCCCCTCGGGCCTGGTATGACACACTCAAATACTTCCTGAAGAGCAAAGGCTTCATACCTGGTTCCCTAGACCCCACTCTTTTCATGAAGACATATGATGGTGAACTGTTTGTGTGCCAAATATATGTGGATGACATTATCTTCGGCTGCACCAATCAGAAGTACAGTGAAGAGTTTGGATATATGATGCAAGACCAATATCAGATGTCTATGATGGGAGAGCTAAAGTTCTTCCTCAGTCTTCAAATACGACAACAACACAATGGCATCTTCATATCTCAAGAGAAGTATCTCAAAGATTGCCTGAAGAAGTTCGGTATGCAAGACTGCAAAGGCTTCACAACACCAATGCCATCCAAACATCATCTGGGTCATGACGACAATGGTAAAGAGTTCGATCAAAAGGTATACCGCTCCATGATTGGTTCTTTACTTTATCTATGTGCATCTAGGCCAGATATTATGCTTAGTGTTTGCATGTGTGCTCGATTTCAAGCGGCACCAAAGGAGTCGCATCACTTAGCTGTGAAGCGAATTCTTTGATATTTGGCTCACACCCCAACTCTAGGATTGTGGTATCCAAAGGGCTCAGAGTTTGATCTGGTTGGATTCTCGGATGCTGATTATGCTGGTGACAAAGTTGATCGCAAGTCTACATCAGGAACATGTCACTTTCTGGGACGATCACTTGTATGTTGGTATTCAAAGAAGCAGAACTGTGTATCTCTCTCCACTGCTGAATCTGAATACATTGCTGCTGGATCTTGCTGCGCTCAGCTTCTGTGGATGAAGCAAACACTCAAGGACTATGGCATTCATCTGAAGCAAGTGCCACTTTACTGCGACAACGAAAGCGCCATCAAGATTGCCAACAACCCAGTTCAGCACTCGAAGACTAAGCACATTGAAATTTGTCATCACTTTCTCAGAGATCATGTTGTGAAGGAAGACATTGATATCATACACGTCAACACTGAAGAGCAATTGGCAGATATCTTCACCAAGCCCTTGGATGAGAAGAGGTTTTGCAAGTTACGGTGTGAGCTAAATATCCTAGAATCCTCAAATCTCCTGTGATCAGACACACATCCTAACCCTTATGCATATTGATGACTTAGATGTGCAACACACAAAGTAAAGTATATCTTCAATCAATGAAGACATACATTCTAAGTGTGAATACATTAATGTGGAATTTGACTTCGGAGCGCCATGATAATTGTGTGTCGTGTCTGGGTCTAATACTTCCTATACGGTGGGTAACGCCACCACCAAACGTTCTATTTTGAAGTGTTTCACTCATGGCGTTACCTTGCAATGTCTTCACATTTGGTTTGGCTTCGATCTCAACATATTCTCATGATTATCTTCACTATGTTATATATATATATATATATATATATATATATATATATATATATATATATATATATATATATTAGTGTTCTGTCCTCTACAGCATTCACTTATAGCTATGTCTTCGTGTTGAATCTTTTGAACTAAGTGAATGTGATCGGACCCTAACCTGTCTATGCTTTCTATCTCAAACTCTATCTCTCCAAGTCATATGCATTCTATTGAAACTGTCGAATGTCTTCTCTGCATCCTTGTCAGCAGAAGATACAGAGACAACCATTAAGTCTGTTTTCAATGCTCATTCCTCCACATGAAATCCGGAGAAGTAGGAACAACCACCGGACAATCCAGGCGTGCGTGGGACGTTTAACAAACCCCAAAATTCCGCATAATGGCCACATGTTCCTCAGATGCGAATCGCCAGGGGCATCTGTGTAATAGCACAGTGCCGCCCCTGTGCCTATAAATACACACTCACAGCGGTCATTATCTCTTATTCCACCCTCGCACGAACCCTAGCGCCACCACTAGCTCTCGACGACGCCGGCGACGAAGCGCTTCGCTGCCTCAACCTCTCCGACGCCGTCTTCACGTCGACCACAGACATCGTCCTCTCCGCCGTCGCTGTAGGTGTCCTCCGTCGTGAAGTTAGGGCACGAAAGAGTGAACTGCTCGGCCTCATCTCCCACTCCATCTAGTAGTTCTCAGTGTGGTAAATAAAATTCCCTTTTTACAGCACCGTTGATCCTATTGATCTGTCACTTTCTACCACAAGCAGTTTCTGTTCACACAAGCTAGATCTCTCTCATATTGCATCTCATAACATGCCTAGTATATTCACTTGTGCTTCACAAAGTAGTTAGATTCCTCACTTGTACTGATCTGTGGATTCATACAAATCTGGAACCAACTTCTTATCTATGAGTGAATGTCTTCGCACGATGAGGTCAATGTCTTCTAAACAGATTTATCTTCAAAATCTTTTGAGAATGCATATGACCTCTTCCCCTTCCCTCGCACCTTAATTATGTCACAGGTACATGTCCGTGGGAGAATCCTTTGGTTCTCATAGTCTACATTCATTTGCAGAATTCTTACAGCATCACATAAATTCTCCCGAAGCCAGTTCCCGTTGGTCCAGCAAACAAAAACCTTTGATGCCTTTGAACATCTTGAAGCCTTTCAAGTTAAAGTTTATGGCTTCAGAGAAAGCAACAAGGAAGGGTGGCAGAAAGCATCGTGGTGAGACCTCCAGAGATCTGCCTGATGAACTCTCAGAAATGTACAAGACAGATCCTGAAGAGGATTACAGTCAGCGCAAGACCCGAAACCAATGGATTCGAAGATATTGGGCAGAACAATGGTTCAAATACAGATTTGTGACCCAGGAGTATGCTGAGAAAAACGCCATCAAGAGACCGTGGGGTGACATCCTATTCAAGAATCTTCTACCCAGGTCCAGAGATGAAGCCATTGCTCAAGGCTTCTATCCATGCATGGTCCGTGGACCACAGCCTGCTGATGCACACTCGTCGTCACTGCTATGGTGTCGTGACGACAATCTGTTCAAGCGCAACTTCCAGTTTGCTCAGAACTCAGCGAAGCAGAACAAGAAGACTTTTGGGTTAGACTTCAACGTTGGTCCCTCATCTCCAAGGGCAGATGGCACACGACATGCAGAACCCAATGTCATCGGTCCTTTTGCCAACCTTGAAGGCCTCATCACCTACATCTTGGTTCAAGGGACTGCAGTGAATGAGCCTGCAGCTGACACTGAGTCTGATGACGCACCTGCAGTGCCGAAGCCAAAGCAGTTGAAGAAGCCAAAAGCTTCAAAGCCGGCCCCTTCACCAAAAATCTCAAGGGCGAAGCCATTGGCAACTGCACCTCCTGAAGACAGTGTGCAGTATGAAGACTTATCACTCCGTCTCCAAGCCCCAGAAGGCCAAGATGCCTCTGTCTCACACTGGCAAAGAGCTAACAGCTGCTGCCATTCTGCGCAACGACGACATTGATCTGTCAACTGATGAAGATCTTGCAGATGACGCTCTTGAGCAACTCATCAAGAGCAAAGAAGAAGCAGAAATCTTCAATGATCTGCCTCTCTTTGATGTCACCATCATCCACAACTTCATTGACGAGTGGTTTGACATGCCAAACATCAACTTTGAAGATCTGCAGCTACCCATTGGCCTCAGTGTCGCCTTCCAAGGCGCCATTGCTTCAGAACTTGCTATTGCCCAGCGCATTGTTGAACTGAAGCAGAAGATTGACTATGAAAAGGCTCAGTTCAAGAAGCATATGGCCAAGCTCAGTGTGCAAGAAGTGAAGAACTTCAAGACAATGATGCACGAGCTCAAGGAAGCCTTTGTGAAGAAGCGTGCAGAAGCTCAGGGTTCGCGTGAGCGCATGAAGACTCTGGCTGACAGATGTGTGCAAGCCTATAATGAGGCTGAGAAGCGCAAGGCGCTTGGGCGTCCTAGCATCGACCCCAGGATGGCCGCAAAGAAGAAGAAGAAGCCTGCTACGGCTGAACCTGATGCACCAAGGCAAGAAGCAGTTCCGATTGTCTTCCCAACTAGACTGACTGGCTCGAAGCCAAAAAGCCGGTCAAGAGCTTCAGAGCTCAAGAAGACAAGGACTGCTGAGGCTGAAGCCAGGAAGAGGAAACACTCTGAAGCCTCTCCTACTGCCCCCCCCAAGAAAAAGAGAAAGACCAAGAAAGCTCGGGCTGCTCCCGCAGAGCCCCTGATAGTTGAACCTATTTCTATGGTTCATCCTGACGCAGAACGTCAACTGACAGTTCATGAGCCTGCTTCCACAGAGGCTCCTGAAGCTGAAGACATTCCAGCAGCTGATCCCATCACTGTTGAATACATTGGTCATCATGACAATGTAGAAGATGATGCAGTCCTTCCTCAGTTTGAAAACAGCGAACTCATCAGCATTGGTCGTCCACTGACGCCAATTGCACAAGATGCTTCATGGGCGGATCGCCCACAAGAGGAAGAAGACTATGAGGCCCAGTCCACTCCAACTCCACAGGCGTCGTCTGCGCTCCGCAGGCTTCGCAAAGGTCCAAGGCCTCAGGTCTCTGCTGAAGACATTCCGGCTGCAACAGCCGCAGAAGAAGAAGTACCACAAGATCCCACTCCCCTATTCCACCAAGAAGCAGTTCTCCAGGAGAATGTGCTTGTGACCGACCCTCCAGCTAGTCAAGTGGAGGATGAAAATCGTGAGGCTGCCACAACCACCAATGAAGCTAATGTGGAGCCCTCCCCAGCAAAAGCTTTAGAAGACATCGAAGCCACTGATCCCGCCACTTCTGTTCCTGAGTTTGCTGCCAGTCCCCAATTCAACTACCATGTTGAGCACATACCTCAGGTCCAGAAGCCAATTCCAAGACTGCCAAGGTTTCCAGGTCCTGCATCAGCACCTGGCTCCTTCAACATCAATGGCTTCAGGGCAGACAACACGTTCTTCAATAGCTCCAGGAACCCCTACTCAAGGGAAAGGATATCATCTGATCGGTTCTGGAGCTATCCTCAGCGAAGCTATTACTCTTGCATTCTTTACAACCAAGGTCGCATCTTCCCACACAAGCGCCTTGACGTTGAAGCTATAGCTGGTCTGCCTTGTATAGAAGAAGCGTTGGATTGCTTCAAACAAGTGGGTCTGCTGCAGTTTGTTACTGATGAAGAGCATTGGAATGAAGAGCTGCTGCTAAAATTCTATGCCACACTTCACATCAAAGGGTACATCAGAGATCCAAAGACTTGGGTCCTGGAGTGGATGATTGGCAACGTTCATCATGAAGCCAATGCATTTGACATCATTGAGCTCACTGGCTTGCCCACTCCTGGAGATCTCTTCGAGCAAGGCTGTCAGCTGCATGCTGAAGCTATTGAGAGAATCTTTTAGTGGCCAGAACCTGATATGAGTCAAATGCTCAGCATGATGAAGCCATTTCCCGAAGATGCTGCTTATCCCACAGAGTTTTTCATTGAAGACCTTGAGTACCTGCCCAGAACCATCTATCACATCATCAGGCGAACTCTCTGGCCTACCAAAGGGCACTCTCCAAATGCCAAGCTTCAGGTTGCAATGAAGACTTTGGTCTTCTATATACTTCATGGCAAATGCTTCAATGCACAGGACTTCTTCATACGCCAACTTGCTGCATCAGGCATTGATCTATTTGGTTTGAAGTTCTACGCCCCTTGGGTCATGCGGCTGATCAAGCTACACTCCGCCATCTCGTATCAGCCCTCAGCCCGCAACCATCGGATCTTCTTGCCTGACGTGGACATGTCTACTGAAGCCATATATTCTGAGCCTGCCAAGCAACCTCTAAGTCTTCAGAATGCAGACCATCAGAGTTTTACTCAGAATGTTGAAGGCGTTGAAGCAATTTCTCGATGTATCCTTTGGCTGGCACTACACGTGCACCACACCCTGCTTCCACTAAAGCCACTGACAGTGCCACTGCTCCAAGACCCAAGAAGCGCACTCGTGTTCTCAACGACCGAGAGCTTCTTGTGGCTCTACATCAGAAACAGGATAGGCATCATGACTGGCTGAAGCGTCAGATGAAAAGCCTCTTGGTGGATGTTAATCGCACTCCACCAAGAATGCTTTCGTTGCCCATGAAACCTGTCGCCGCACATGGAAAGGGCTCACGATGATGTGTTCTGAAGCTGATCTTCAAGAGGATGGCTTCTCTGAGAGATTCAAGTTTGACTCCACACCTCCTCGAAGGGCTGTGCTGCTAGGAACTCCATCCCTTGAAGACTCTGAGTTCTCTTCCTCTGCTGCCACAGTGACTGCCAGAATTATTGAGGAAGAAGACGATGCTACTTCACCGCCACCTCCTTCAGCACCTCCAAGCTCTTCTGCACCGCCAAACAACACCAACAACCCTGCTACTTCACCTACTCCTCATGGGAACGAGTAGAGGCTTTATGTCTTCAAACCTTTTTGGTCATTACTGACAAAAGGGGGAGAAGCATATGAGATTGATAGTCTTCAAGCGGGTCCATATGGGCGGGTGCTTTATATTTTGCTTCGTGCTTACAACTCTCGTTTTGCTACATTTGGTTTTATAAGTTGTAACACTTAAACTAGATGGTCGTCTGCTACTTATTTGCCACCTTGTTTTGCGAAGATAAATTCCTCATGTGCGACGATAAATTCCGCACTTAGCTCATTCTGCAGACGTCCATTTTCCATTATGCATGTCATTATCTTCATATACTTTCACATGTATAGTGGATTGTCATCATAAGTTGAAGTGGATCTCCACAAGTACAACCTGCCATGTGCATTTGCATTCCAAAAGCAAATTAACTTATATGCACATCTTCAGGGGGAGCCCTTGCAACTTATGAAGACAATTCCTTATCCTTTACAATTTCACAGAATATATTCCCTGTTGAAAACTTCAACTAGTTTGTCATCAATCACCAAAAAGGGGGAGATTGTAAGTGCATCTAGTGCCACCCCTAGTTGGTTTTGGAGTATTGACGACAAACCTAGTTGAGGGACTAATGTGTTTGTGAGAACTGCAGGATAACACAGGTAGAAGTCCCTCATTGATTCGGTTTTACTACCAGAGATGACCCCTAAAAATGTATGAAGACATTGAAGTCAAAGGTGGTATATGAAGATATTCACATTGAAGACTATGACAAGAGAAGAAACTATATGAAGCCTATGGAGCTCGAAGACTTAGATCTTTCGTAGTTCTTTTTCTTTTGTGTTGAGTCATAGGAACCACCATACTGTTAAGTGGGGGTCCAAGAGAACCAGTCAGAATGACTGAAGTGATGCCTAAACCGAAAACCTATGTCTTTGAGTGAAGACTATGAGAGCGAATCTTGTCTAGAGTCGGACAAGTCAGCTTTGCTTGTAGCCCAAGTAAAGTTGCCGTGTGAGTTTGAAATCTGACCGTTGGAACACGTGTCAGTTCCTTAGTGACCCAGGGTCATTTCAGACAAATCAGGTCGGGTTGCCAAGTGGCTATAAATAGCCCACCCCCTACAACCATAAACGGTTGGCTGCTCAGATTCAAAGCACGACTTTTGTCGATTGAGAGCAACCCACCTCGAAGCCTCTGAGAGAGAATTCCTTGCGAGGATAAAGCCCTAACCACCAGAGCCAGAGAGAATTGGGCATCACTTAAGTCTTCTTGTCTGTGTGATCTGAAGACTTATTACACTTGAGGAATGTGCATCCTCCAGCCGGTTAGGCGTCGCGTTCTGAGCTTCCAAGAGACATTGTGGATTGCCAGTGAACGAACCTGTGAAGGTTTGGGAGTCTACCTTGAAGACTTACCAGAGTGATTGGGCGAGGTCTATGTGACCTTAGCTCAAGGAGAATACGGTGAGGACTGGGTGTCCTGAGCTACGTGTTCAGGACTGGGTGTCCGGGACTGTGTGTCCTAAGGTTTAAATACCTAACCGCTCCAACCAGACGTACAGTTGTCACAGCAACTGGAACTGGTTCAACAAATCATTGTCTTCAATGAGTCACTGGTTTCATCTTCACTTCACTTTACTTTCTGTTACTCCTTGTGAAGTCATTGTATGTTTGCTCTATCATTTGTCTTCACTAAGTGACTGCGTGTTCTGTTTGGCTTCACAATATCTTCCTACCTCATCCTTACTACCTAGCTGCTATTAGTCTTTGTGCTTTCACTTCATTGAATACTTGACTATAGTTTGCCTAGTGTAGTCTACCTTCCGCTGCATGGTAATAGGTTTAATTTTATCGTTTGTCTTCAAAACTCCCATGTTCTGAAGACTTTGATAAAAATCGCCTATTCACCCCCCCCCCTCTAGTCGATATAACGCACTTTCAGAGTGGAAACTTTTCGCTTTTCCGGAGGAATAATGGAAACGGAGAGGAAATTTGAAAACAAAAACGGAAATTTGCAAAACGGAAGTGGAAGTGGAATTTTTTATGTGGAAACGGAAACAAAAACGGAACGGTGTTTTCTGGTGGAACAAGCATGGAAACGGAACTTTCCGTTTCCGTGAATATGGAATTTCCGTTTTTACTATAGATCTATGGCTACTCTGTAGTCCAACTACTAAACAACACACAATTATACAATGAGTAGAATGGATCATTTCAGCCTAACTTTTACTACTATACATGTACTCAACTTGACCCTATACATAACTGTCCAGTACTACTACAATACTAGGCTAAGTTGATAACATAATGATATTTTTTGTAGCCATGTTAACTTTTCATTAAATTTGCTTGTGTTTTGTGTGTATTTCTCTAAGGTTCAAGGGTTTTATTAGGTTCTGGTCAAATGCCCACTTCTGTTTTCGTGTCCGCTTTGTATTTTCTCTGTGTCTGTTTTTGGTAGTATATGTTTCCGTGTTCATTTTTGGGGTTTATGTATTCATTTCCATTTCTGCAAAAATATATGAAAGCAACTATGATAGCACTCAGCTCCATTCGTTTCTCCTCCATTTTCATCCCTAGTTTCAATTGTTTCAAGTCTCAGTGGCTACTGGTACATGATTACCAGATCTGTACAATGCATACTTACCCGCATATCTTTCAAATGCTGGTCAGTGGCTCTGGCAAGCCCGTCCCGGGCAGCTCGGATGTACGCATCACCCGAGCTGAAGGCATTGAATGCCTCTTTAGTAAAACCAGGGTCACGAAGAGCGGCCCTCCGGCGCCGATGATTCATGGCGCTCTCCACTTCAGAGTTCATGACAGATACATTATCCGAATCCTTTGAAGGAGGATAATCCGGCATCGCTCCCGTGTCAGCCCCCGCCTTAGAGGCAGGGTCTGGAACCTGACTGGTGGAGGCACGACCGGCAGGATCCCCGGACATAGTCCGGCGAACACTCTTCCTGATAAAACATAGCGGACAATGCCACGGTTCGATGTGACTGCCACGGGGCATATTTAAAGCCATACCTCTTTGATGAAGGCTCGACCGTGTTATCATTTGCCTTCCTCTTCGAAGACCTGCCCGGTGTAGGCACCACTCTCTTATGAGACGCCTCTGGTGCGCCATGACGCATCGAGCCCCTCCCCTTTGGAGCATGAGACAGTGCGATGGGTGAGGCATAACGAGGAAGCTCTTTTGGAGGAGATGTCTCCTAGTTCCTTACATGTGAGGCAGGAAGGAGGCCAGGATAATCGGCCATGATGGGCACTTCTGTGCCTTCATAGCTCGCCTGGTAGAAGACTCCCTCTTTGGGTTCCACAAATATGTCTAGATCCTATTCAAATTCAGGATCGAGATCCCAGTTATGCTCCTTCGACTGTGGAGCGGGACTATAAATCTCCACGATAGCCTTCCGCCATTCCTATTAACAATGGACGGGTAAAGGTCAGTTAAACATGACTCAGAGAAAGAATTGAGTAAGGAGGTGGGATTGAAACTCACCCACCTAGGGGGATTGTACATGGAGAATCCCTCTTGGCGCTTAAGATGAGTAAACTCCTCTTTCTCCCCTTTACACAGATCGGCGAATATTGTAGCCATGGCGAAGGGGTGTCCGGACCTTTTCGTCCGCAGCGTGAGGCGTCATCTTCCCCATTGTAGTGCCACATAGGGAGCCCTCTGAATTGAAGTGGCTGACCACCTTGCATTATGGAAGTTTCCTTTACCTCGATTATTGATAATCCAGACTGGGAAAGTGTCCTTATCTTGCCCATTAATTGTTGAACTTCTGCACTGTCTTCCTCCTCGAGGCTCCGAGGACACCAGCTGTGGCGTTTCCTCAATGGAGCACTAGAAAATTCAAGAAGGCCCATTCGGACTGGGTCGGGGAGAGCAACATCTCAATATAAAACCACTCTAAGGGCCACTCTTCGGATGCCTTCTTCGGCGTACCGGACAAGTATCTGGTCCTAGCTATGCGCCATATCTCGGCACCGCCCACCTTGAATATGGATCCCTTTTGGGTACGAGGTATGAGGCAGAAAATTTTCCTCCATAAATCAAAGTGGGCCTCGCAGCCTAGGAATAGCTCGCAAAGAGCGACGAAACCCGCGATATGCAGGATGGACGCTGGAGTGAGGTTGTGAAGTTGGAGGCCATAGTACTCCAGTAGACCTCAGAGGAAATGGTGGATTGGAAACCCAATGCCTCTTATTAAGAAGGATACGAAGCACACTCACTCCCCCTGGTTGTATTAGGGAAATTTTCCGCCAGGGCTTCTCCTGTAAAGGAGGCTAATCCTGCCCGAACAGGGACTGGATCCGCCGGGGGAAGGAATCCCTGCATTTGAAGCTTACTCAGCTGGTCATGGGGGCGGGAGGAAGAACTGGGAACGCTAGCCATGTTGGAATGGTTTCTCCTAGCAAGCTCTAAGGATTTCCCACCTGGTGTGAGATGGCATCTGAGATCCAATCCACTTAAATATACGCCTTTCTTACATGGTCAGGGTGTTATGTGCAAAAATACTCTGACCTTTCGTGTTTGCTCGACATGTGGAAGCCAAAGCAATGGAGGCGCAGAAGCCAATGGGTACGACATTAAATAAAAAGTCGAGTATAACTCTTCAGATCAGATGCTTTGAAGAATTCGGAGGAAGAACCCGCCTTGCAAAGCCGAAGACTATCAGCGTGCCGGACATATCATCACTGAAGTTTGGTTCGGGGGCTACTGAGGGGGTCCTGGATTAAGGGGTCCTTGAGCATCCGGCCTATGTGACGTGGGCCAGACTGATAGGCCGTGAAGATACAAGATAGAAGACTTCCTCCCGTGTCCGGATGGGACTCTCCTTTGCATGGAAGGCAAGCTTGGGGTTCGTATATGAAGATTCCTTCCTCTGTAAACCGAATTTGTACAACCCTAGGCCCCTCCGGTGTCTATATAAACCAGAGGGTTTAGTCCGTAGAGGCAATCATAATCACACAGCCTAGACATCTAGGGTTTAGCCATAACGATCTCGTCGTAGATCAACTCTTGTAATCATCATATTCATCAAGATAAATCAAGCAGGAAGTAGGGTATTACCTCCATCAAGAGGGCCCGAACCTGCGTAACATCGTGTCCCCTGTCTCCTGTTACCATTGACCTTAGATGCACAATTCGGGACCCCCTACCCGAGATCCGCCGGTTTTGACACCGACACACGTTCCCCCGATTACTCCTCCAAGTAGCTCGGGCACCTCGATTGTGACTCCCCACAGTGCCCCTGCCGAGTGGGTTTCCCTTCTCACTACTCCTGCCCCTAAGGGAGAGCCCTCGAGGCAGCGCCATCGTGTTACTTTTAACCCGGAGGTTTCCGTTAACATCGTCAGTTCGGGATCTGAGTCCGGCTCAGGTGAGGACCCAGCAGTACCGGTAGAGCACTAGAGTGTCAAAGTATCCGAAGTTGTCATGTTGATGTATGGATGTAGTCGTACATGTCATGATGTTTCATATCATCTATGAGGGTAGTTGAACCTATCATGATGTTTGCCTTTCATGTATGAGTCTATGTATAATTATCTTGGAACTTCTATTATTCCTGTTGGTTTTGCTTCTTTCTTTTGGGTTTGTCACTTTCTCTTCTTCCCAGTTTTGGATGTTGCTCATCTTGGTTGCTTTATATTAGGAAAAACAAATAATAGGATGATGCGGGGAGGTAGCAGTAGTCATACTTGTGAGGATGTCCCTGTTCGTCGCTCGGCAAGACAGGCAGGACATTCCCCCGAGCCGTAGCCACCACCACCTCCACCACCACATCCGCCCTCCACCGAACAAATTATGCGCATGTCTGAAGAAATAAGGAACAACGATCTAATTGAGATGTTGAAAAGTGTGCAAGCTATGGTTGGGCAAAATGGAAATATGAATGGTCATCAATCCAAGCTATCAGATTTTCAGAGGACCGAACCTCCCAGTTTTAGTCAAGTTATCGATCCTTTAGAAGCTGATGATTGGTTGCGAACTACTGAGAAAAAGCTTGAGATTGCTCGCACTGAAGAAGCTTACAAGGTTCCGTTTGCTACACACTATCTTGAGGGAGCTGTCGCTATATGGTGGGATAATGCTAAAGCTATGTGGCCCACGGACGAAGAAATCACTTGGACAAAATTCAAGGACCATTTTCGTAAATATCATATTCCCGTTGGTATTATGAAGGTCAAGCAGCGTAAATTCCTCGCTCTCACCCAAGGAAGACTGTCAGTAAGTGAGTATCTGCATAAATTCAACCATTTGGCCCGTTATTCTCTCTATGATGTGGCCACAAAAGAAAGAAAGATCGATAGATTTCTTGGAGGACAGAACTAGCATCTCAGACGCACTCTCAGTATGTTTGATTTCCCGGGTTTCCAAACTTTGTTAAATAAGACCCTCATTGCAGAAAGGGAACACAAGCTCGTGCACGACAATAAGCCTGCTAATAATGATCATAAGAGCAAGTTTGAGCCTAAGAAGGATGGACAACTGATGCAGAAGGCTCGTACTTGGCTGCAGACTCAGGTTGAGTACAAACCCAATTGGCATAAGAATGTTAACAAGACCACTACCCAAGTCAAGAATGTTGTGACCAGTCCGGTATGCGAAGAGTGTCAGCACAATAATTCTTGTTTCAATGTGGGCAAACCAGACATTATGCCAGACAGTTCCCCAAGAACGGCAAGTCAAATGCCCCATTCAGGTTGCAAGTCAACCACATGGGGACATATCCTGTCTAAAAGACCATCCAATGGCAAGTTCACCACCTCCCCGCGGACGAAGCCCAAGAGGACCCAGAAGTCGTCATTGGTGTGTTCCCTGTTAATAGCATACCTACAATAATTTTATTTGACTCTAGGACTTCCCGCTCTTTTATTTCACGGTGTTTTGTTGCCCAAAACAAGTTTCCTTGCTCGATTTTTGGAAAAAAGTATGATGGTACAATCCTCGGGATCCATGCTCAGAAGCAACTTGGTCTGCCGAAATTTGCAAATTGGTATCAAGGGAGTCATCTTCCCAGCTTTGTTGATAGTCATCGAGTCTGCCAAGTTGGCTATTTTTCTGGGAATGAACTGGTTAACCCACCATCAAGTATGCATTAGTTGTGCGACCAGAGAACTCATGTTGACTAGTCAAGAAGGGCGGATTACAAAATTCTTTGCTGGAAGAAGCATACCCAAGAAAGACATGGTCTTCACTGCTGTAGCTGAAGAATTGGAACTAATTCCTGTGGTCAGTTAGTTTCCAGATGTATTTCCTGAGGAATTACCAGGAATACCGCCAGACCGAGAGCTTGAGTTTGCAATTGACCTTGTGCCCGGGACTGCACCATTATATAAGAAATATTATCGGATGTCGTCCTTAGAATTGGTGTAATTAAAGAAAGAGTTGGATGAGATGCTTTAGAAAGGATACATTCGTCCAAGCTCTTCACCATCGGGATCACCAGCAATATTCGTGGATAAGAAAGACAACAATATTCAAATGTGTGTGGATTACCGTCAGTTGAATGATGTCACTATCAAGAACAAATATCCACTACCGAGGGTTAATGATTTGTTCGATCAACTCAGTGGGGCAAAAGTGTTATCCAAGATAGCTTTGAGGACCGGATAATACCAGCTCAAAATCAAGAAGGAATATATTCCTAAGAACGGGTTTACTACTCGATACAATCTTTATGAATATACAATCACGTCTTTCAGCCTCACCAATGCCCTAGCCTTCTTCATGCATATGATGAATAAGGTATTGATGGACTTCTTGGATAGGTTTGTGGTGTTCTTCATCGATGACTCCTCATGTACTCAAAAGGTGAAGAAGAGCACAAGGACATCTCAGAGCAGTCTTGCAGAGACTCTGTGACCATCAACTATATGCAAAATTCAGCAAGTGTGAATTTTTGCTCAACCAAGTCAGATTTTTGGGGCATGTTCTTTCAGCAGAAGGCATAGCCATGGATCCAAGTAAGGTGAAGGACGTGCTTGATTGGACGGCACCCACGACAGTAAGTGAGATCTGGAGTTTCCTTGGATTAGCCGAATACTACTGCCGATTCATTGAAGGCTTCTCTAAGATTGCCAAGCCAATGACAGAAGTCCTCAAGAAAGATAAGAAATTTGAATGGACTGAGGACTGTGAGAAAAGCATCAATGAGTTAAAGACCAGGATGACAATAGCACATGTGTTGACCCTTCTAGACATCTAGCGCGGCTTTGATGTTTATTGTGATGCATCCAGGAGAGGTACTGGGTGTGTACTCACGCAAGATGGCAAGGTTGTAGCCTACGCATCTCGACAGCTACAGCCTCACGAAGGGAACTGTCCAACACATGATCTGGAACTGGCCGAAGTGATGCACGCTTTAAAAATTTGGATGCACTACCTCATTGGAAAAAAATGTCAGATATTTACCGACCACAAGAGTCTCAAGTATATATTCATCCAACCAGATCCGAACCTCCCACAGCGAAGATGGCTCGAGTTAGTCAAGGATTATGATCTTGAAATAAATTACCATCCGGGTAAGGCCAACGAGGTTGCCGATGCCCTCAGTCACAAGCCTGCCAGTCCAAATTCCTTGATGGAATCCTTGCCTCCTGAATTGCAAGAAGAGATTGATGCAACTTGAAGCTATGTTAGTATTTCCTCAAAGAGGAAGGGATGATGCAACACATCGACGGTAGGTATTTCCCTCAGTGATGAAACCAAGGTTATCGAACCAGTAGGACAACCAAGCAACAATACATAAACGACACCTACACACAAATAACAAATACTCGCAACCCGACATGTTAAAGGGGTTGTCAATCCCTTTCGGGTAATGCTGCCAGAAATTGGTAAACGGGCGTGAATAAATTGTAGTAGTCTGATAGATCGAACGCCAAATAAAATAAATTGCAGTAAGGTATTTTTGGGTTTAATAGATCTGAAAATAAAAGGCAAATAAAATAGATCGCAAAGGCAAATAATATGAGAAAGAGACCCAGGGGCCGTAGGTTTCACTAGTGGCTTCTCTCGAGAAAAATAGCAAACGGTGGGTAAACAAATTACTGTTGGGTAATTGATAGAACTTCAAATAATCATGATGATATACATGCAATGATCATTATATACGCATCACGTCCAAGATTAGTAGACCGACTCCTGCCTACATCTATTACTATTACTCCACACATTGACCGCTATCCAACATGCATCTAGTGTATTAAGTTTGTGGTGAAACGGAGTAATGCAATAAGAACGCTAACATGATGTATACAAGATCTATTTATGTAGAAATTGACCTCATCATTTTATCCTTAGTAGCAATGATACATACGTGTCGGTTCCCCTTGTGTCACTGGGATCAAGCACTGTAAGATCGAACCCACTACAAAGCACCTCTTCCCATTGCAAGATAAATAGATCAAGTTGGCCAAACAAAACCCAAATATCGGAGAAGAAATATGAGGCTATAAGCAATCATGCATATAAGAGATCAAAGAATCTCAAATAACTTTCATGGATAAAAAGAGATAGATCTGAGCATAAACTCAAAGTTCATCGCATCCCAACAAACACATCGCAAAAAGAGTTACATCATATGAATCTCCAAGAGACTATTGTATTGAGAATCTAACGAGAGAGCAGAAGCCATCTAGCTACTAACTATGGACCCGAAGGTCTACGAAGAACTACTCACGCATCATCGGAGAGGCACAAAAGGAAGTGGTGAACCCCTCCGTGATGGTGTCTAGATTGGATCTGGTTGTTCTGGACTCTACGGCGGCTGGTAATGATTTTCATCAACTCCCCTAGAGTTTCTGGAATATTGGGGTATTTATAGAGTAAAGAGGCGATTCGGGGGGCACCGGAGGTGGGCACAACCCACCAGGGCGTGCCTGGCCCTCCAAACGTGCCCTGGTGGGTTGTGCTCCCCTCGGAGCAGCCCCTTGGTGCTTCTTCGATCCATTGGTTGTCTTCTGGTCCAAAAAAATTATAGATACGTTGGAGAAGTATCAACATGCCCAAGCTTAATTCCTGCTCGTCCTCGAGTAGGTAAATGATAAAAATAGAATTTTAGATGTGGAATGCTGCCTAACATGTCATCTCATATTCTTTTCTTTATAGCATGGACATTTGGACTTTTATATTGTTCAAAGAAATAGTCTAGTTTTGACATGATAACTTAAATACTCAAGCATATCAACAAGCAACCATGTATTTCAAAATATCAATGCTAAAATAAGCTATCCCTAGCCCATCATGCTCAATCATTGATCCATTCATGAAACACACTCGCATATTAACTACACCCAATGCTCAAGTACGATCATAGTGCCCCTAGTTGGTGCTTTTAGAAGATAAGATGGAGACTCAAATTCAAAATTTAAAAATGCATAAAGTAAAAGAAAGGCCCTTCGCAGAGGGTAGTAGGGATTCGTAGATGTGCCAGAGCTCAAAGCTAAAATTGAGGGATAAACACATTTTAAGAGGCATACTTTTCCCACCAACGAAAATGACTTAGAGTTCCTGTCGGTGCAACAAACCCTGGGTCTATTTCCCAGACTGTGCACAGGCACGAGATCAAGATTGAAGCACCAACCCAAGCCAGATATTGAAGGACCAAGAGATCTGAAGAACCAACATGCGGTCCAAAGACACCAAGATCGAGCCAGAAGAGCAAGATATCGGCAAGAGAAGGGCCTCCCTTGCCGGGCAGGTGAGCCCGCCAAGGGGCAAGGCCATCGCAAGAAGCAGGCAACCAAGGCACCCCGGCAAGGTATGCCGAGGCTGGCGGGGGCAGAACCGCCCCACCAACAACTCAAGTGCGACCCACATCGTCAATTAGTGCGGTGTCAAGCCGCAAGATGATTAAGTGGAAGCCGTTCGCCACCTAGCGGCCATTTCCTATAGAAGAAGCCCACAGATGACACCCGTCCTTCGATGTGTCAAGGGAACAGGCGCGAAGCTGGCAAGACAGCCCTGCAGGCCTTGCCGGGCAATTAGTGATGTTACACCAAGCGGCACATTTAATGCACCCTGTCAGCCCGCAGAGTTAGGTATGATAGCACTGTTCGCTATCATATTAGTGGATAATGACTACTTTGCAATTGTGGTGACCCCTTAATCTATAAAAGGAGGCCCATGGCACTCGTAGGAGGGTTGGAAATTGATGAACCCAAGCCACCATACGTGCGTAGTCACTGCGGCCCGGAGGCGAACCCTGCCAGGCATGTGTACTACGCATCACCACGTTCATTCCACCAAAGCAGGAGTAGGGTCTTACGCCTTGCGGCGGCCCGAACCTGGGTAAATTTCTTGTGTTCTCTCTGCCGTGTTACCGTGCATTGGTCTGCTCTTTGTGCAACGCGAAATCCCCTTGCCGAAGTAGCAAGGGCTACCCAGTCCCATAGGTGGCCGCGGACACCCCATGACAGTTCCCAACACTTTCCATGCGAGATATATCATAGGCGGTTCCCAAACAGAAATTAAGGTTTATTCCTTTCTCCACCATACTTTCACTTTCCGTGGCTAACTGAATCCACGGGTGCCTTCCATACCAACACTTTCCAAGGAATTTATTATTTGACAACATAAAGTAGATGCATTTTTCATTTCGGCACTAGGCATCCCTAATACCTTTGCCTTACTCTCATGCAATGACAAGTGAATAAACACTGATCGTGAGAATAATACATCTAGCATGGAAAATATTTGCCACCCCTCACCGCCTCGCAAGCGGTACGAGCACACAAAAGACAAATTTATTTTGAATTTTAGAGATGGCACATACAAATTTGCTTAGAACGGTAAAAGAATACGGCATATAGGTAGATATAGTGGACTCATGTGGCAAAACTGGTTTGTAAGGATTTTGGATGCACAAGTAGTGATCATACTTAGTGCAAAATGAAGGCTAGCAAAAGATTGAGAAGTAACCAACCAAGAAACGAATAATCTCATAAGCGAGCATTAAGCATAACTAACACCGAATAATGCACCACAAGTAGGATATAATTTCATTGCATGACTATTGACTTTCGTGCTTGCATAGGGAATCACAAACCTTAAGACCAATATTCTTACTAAAGCATAATTACTCATCAACAGACTCACATATCACATCATCATATCTCAAAACTATTACTAAGAATCAAGTTTATTTGTCCAACGATCTTCATAATTTTTTTTATTATATCCTTCTTGGATATCTATCACTTTGGGACTAATTTTCATGTGTTGCTTTTAATAAGCTCAAACAAATATAAGTGAAGATCATGAGCATAATATTTCTTTCTCTCAAATTAATTTAAGTGAAGAAAGAGAGAATTTCTTGAAAATTTTACTAACTCTCAAATAAATCTAAGTGAAGCAAGAGAGCATTTCTTAAAAAAGACTAAAGCACACCGTGCTCAAAAAGACATGAGTGAAGCACTAGAGCAAGTCCATAGCTCATAAAAATTTAAGTGAAGCATAGAGAGCAATTCTAACAAGTCATGGCATAATTTTCTCTCTCTCAAATAGGTGTGTCCAGCAAGGAATCAAGACTTAAAACAGAAAATAAAACAAGGAAAGACTCATATCATACAAGATGCTCCAAGCAAAACACATAGTATGTGACGAATAAAAATATAGCTTCGAGTAAAATACCTATGGTCGTTAGAAGAAAGAGGGGATGCCACTCGGGGCATCCCCAAGCTTAGTTGCTTGCTCTATTTGGATAATAGCTTGGGATGTCGGGGCATCCCCAAGATTAGGCTCTTCTTACTCCTTATTCCTTCATCCATCGTAAGATAATCCAAAACTTGAAAACTTCAATCACACAAAACTCAACAAAACCTTCATGAGATCCGTTAGTATTAGAAAGCAAATCACTACTATAAGTGTGGTAGCAAACCAATTCACATTTTGTTCATGCATTATATCTACTGTATTCCAACTTTTCTATTAAAAAACTCATCAGAGAAAATCATAGAATCATCAAAACAAGTACACAATGGAAAGAAAACATAATCTGTCAAAAACAGAATAGTCTGTAGCAATCTGGATATTTTGAATACCAATGTAACTCCAAAACTCTGAAACATTAGAACGACCTGGGAAATTTGTATATTAATCTTTTGCAAAAATAATTAGTATTTTGTCGCTCTCTACTTTGAAATGAGAATTATTTTCGTGAGCCCAAAAGTTTTTGTTTTTCAGCAAGATCAAACAACTATCACCCAAGAAGATCCTAAAGGCTTTACTTGGCACAAACACTAATTAAAACACAAAAAACACAATCTAGCATAATTTTGCTAACACTCCAGAACAGAAAGCAAAAATCAAAAATAAATTTTATTCATTGGGTTGCCTCCCAACGAGCGCTATAGTTTTACGCCCTTAGCTAGGCATAAAGCAAGGATCAAAGTTTTGTCATCCATAGTTTTGGCTACTTTGGTAAGGGTTTTCTCAAACCCGGAAGGCTCTTTACGTTTCCCTAAATTCTCAGGAAAAGAAACCATCTTTAGGTCCAAAATATCCAAACGCTTGTTTCAAAGAGTAATCAAGGTATTCATGTGATTTATACTACCATTGAGATGTTTGAGGGGTTCATTATATTTTTGTAATTCAACTATGTGTTTATGCAAATCACCAAGTTTGTCCAACATTTGAACTCCCTCCAGGGTGAAATAAAACCCCTTCTTTTGAGGTGGAACCCCCAAAATTCCTTCCAAAATGTCATAGGCAGCATTGGCATCAAGCTCAATAAAATTCCCTTTGTCGGCGAAATCCAGGAGTTGTCTATGATGTAAAGCCAATCCTATGTAAAATTTACGAAGGAAGATCTTAGCGCCCCCTTTAAATTGCAAATACGATAAGATTCCATAAGCCTATACCAAGCATCTTTCAAATTTTCTCCGTGTCTTTGCTTGAAATAAGAACTTCAAGATCTGGTGACAAAGGAGGAGTAGGCACGCTAGCCATTATGACTAGAAAGCAAGAACATGGGTAGATCTGGCAAGAAAACAGCGAACGAAAAAGAGGGCGAATAAAACAACAATTTTTTGTGAAGTGGGGGAGAGGTAAATGACAAATAATGTAAATTGCGAGGAGATGAGATTTGTGATTAGGAACCTATTATATGTTGAAGATCCTCCCCGGCAACAGCACCAGAAATTCCTTTTGATGCGGCTTCAAGCTACGTCGGTATTTCCACAAAGAAGAAGGGATGATGCAGCACAGCGACGATAGGTATTTCCCTCAGTGATGAAAGCAAGGTTATCGAACCAGTAGGATAACCAAGGAACAATACGTAAACGGCACCTACACAGAAATAGCAAATACTCGCAACCAGACGTGTTAAAGGGGTTGTCAATCCCTTTTGGGTAACAGCGCCAGAAATTGGCAAATGGGCGTGAATAAATTGTAGTAGTTTGATAGCTCGAATGCCAAATAAAATAAATTTCAGCAAGGTATTTTTGTATTTTTGTATTAATAGTTCTGAAAATAAAAGGCAAATAAAATATATCACAAAGGCAAATAATATGAGAAAGAGACCCGGGGGCTGTAGGTTTCACTAGTGGCTTCTTTCAAGAAAAATAACAAATGGTGGGTAAACAAATTACTGTTGGGCAATTCATAGAACCTCAAGTATTCATGACGATATCCAGGCAATGATCATTATATAGGCATCACGTTCAAGATTAGAAGACCGACTCCTGCCTGCATCTACTACTATTACTCCACACATCGACCGGTATCCAGCATGCATCTAGTGTATTAAGTTCATGGAGAAACGGAGTATTGCAATAAGAATGATGACATGATGTAGACAAGATCTATTTATGTAGATATACACCCCGTCGTTTTATCCTTAGTAGCAACAATACATACGTGTCGGTTCCCCTTTTGTCACTGGGATCAAGGAACGTAAGATTGAACCCACTACAAAGCACCTCTTCCCATTGCAAGATAAATAGATCAAATTAGCCAAACAAAACCCAAATATCGGAGAAGAAATACGAGGCTATAAGCAATCATGCATATTAGAGATCAAAGAAACTCAAATAACCTTCATGGATAAAACGAGATAGATCTGATCATAAACTCAAAGTTCATCGGATCCCTATAATCACACCGCAAAAAGAGTTACGTCATTTGGATCCTCAAGAGACCATTGTATTGGAAATCAAACAAGAGAGAGAGCAAGCCATCTAGCTACTAACTACGGACCTGAAGGTCTATAAAGAACTACTCATGCATGATCCGAGAGGCACCAATGGAAGTGGTGAACCCCTCCGTGATGGTGTCTAGATTGGATCCGGTGGTTCTGGATTCTGCGGTGGCTGTAATTGATTTTCATCGACTCCCCTAGGGTTTCTAGAATATCAGGGGTATTTATAGAGTAAAGAGGTGGTCTGGGGGCACCCATGGTGGGCACAACCCACCAGGGTGCGCCTGGGCCTCCAGGCGCACCCTGGTGGGTTGTGCTCCCCTCGAAGCAGCCCCGGGTGAAAGCGCAAGTGCTCCCTAAGTGGTTTTGGTAATTAATGTCAACATATCTCTTGTTGGACTAACACTTCTACCTAGTATGTTTTAGATAAGTTCAACAATGAAGTGGCATGGACTAGAGGATGTGGAACCCCTTCAAAATGCTAAGGACAAAGGAATGGCTCAAGCTCCAAGCTCAAGAATCTACATTTTCTATTTTAGTGATTCAAGATCACATTGAGTCTATAGGAAAAGCCAATACTATTAAGAAGGGATGAGCTGTTGCTTAATGGCTTGCTTGCCCTCAACCACTTTCTCACTTCCAAATATGTCCCACAACAAATATCCAACTCGGCCGCACCGATTCTTTCTGTCCGCGGCCACCGAGTTTAGTTGACATAGCCACTGGCAAAAACCCTAATCAGTTTGATCTCAACGATGGGATCTTGGTCTCACCGAGATGGGCTTGAAAACTCTCTATTACCCATTGCAATATTTTCGGTTCCATCGAGATATGCAATCGGCCCCGCCGAGTTTGGTTAGCCAACTCTCTGTTTCACTTATTAACCAAATCGGTCCCACCGAGTTTGAGTAATCGGTCAAACCGAGTTTTGGATTTAACCTAACCCTACCACATCGGTCCCATAGAGTTGATCCATTCGGTCCCATCGAAAACCCTAACGGTCACTAGATTTGCTGAATCAGTCCGACCGAGTTTATCAATTCGGACCCACCGAGATTGGCAAGTTGTGTGTAACGGCTAGATTTTGTGTGGAGGCTATATATACCCCTCCACCACCTCTTCATTCGTAGCGAGAGCCATCAAAACAAACCTACACTTCCAACCTACTTTTTTTGAGAGAGAACTACCTACACTTGTATTGAGGCCAAGATATTCCATTCTTAACATATGAATCTTGATCTCTAGCTTTCCCAAGTTGCTTTACACTCAAATCCTCTTTCCACCAAATCCATATCCTGTGAGAGAGAGTTGAGTGTTGGGGAGACTATCATTTGAAGCACAAGAGCAAGGAGTTCATCATCAACACACCATTTGTTACTTCTTGGAGAGTGGTGTCTCCTAGATTGGCTAGGTGTCACTTGGGAGCCTCCGACAAGATTGTGGAGTTGAACCAAGGAGTTTGTAAGGGCAAGGAGATCGCCTACTTCATGAAGATCTACTGCTAGTGAGGCAAGACCTTCGTGGGCGACGGCCATGGTGGGATAGACAAGGTTGCTTCTTCGTGGACCCTTCGTGGGTGGATCCCTCCATGGACTCACGTAGCCGTTACCCTTCGTGGGTTGAAGTCTCCATCAACGTGGATGTACGATAGCACCACCTATCGGAACCACGTCTCAAAAATCTCCGTGTCTCCAAATTGCGTTTGCACACTCCAATCCCATCCCTTTACATTCTTGCAAGCTGCATGCTTTACTTTCCGCTACTCATATACTCTTTGCATGCTTGCTTGATATGTATTGTGTTCGTTAAACTTGTGCCAAAACTCCACTTCAACCTAAAGAAATTAAAAACTGCAACTTTTAGCACGTAGTGTCTAATCACCCCCTCTAGACACCTCTTCTCGATCCTTTCAATTGGTATCAGAGCTTTGGTCTCCAGTGCTTTGGTTTAAACACCATTGGAAGAAGATGGATGAGTCTACTTTGGGGAGTCTTAGACATAGAGTGCCTATTCTTGATGGAGAATATTTTCATGAGTGGAAGAATGAAATGCTTGAGATTTTCAATCAATATCATTTGAACAAGTACATTTCTAGCCCTTGTGCACCTCATGTTGATCCTTTGCATCCTAACCTTGATGAGTCTATTGACATGATCCGCAACCTTAGAACTGTTAATCTTATCACCAGAGGCCTACCTAGAAACTTGATTGAATGTTTGCCTACTCTTGATTGTGCCTACACTATATGGAGATTTCTTGAGGAATGCTTTCCAAGTTATTCCTTGAAAAATCTAGATGAAATTCTCCATAAGTCTATTGCCTGGATTAAGATGAGTTCCAATGATCCCAAATTTGGTGACTACTTATTTGAGCTTACTAATCTTATGAGTGCCAAAGGAGATGTTGGAATCATTAGCAATATCATTTCCAAAGCTATTATAATTCATAAAGATAACCATAGAAACGATCATTTATCTAATGATTTAACCTCTCTAGGAGTTGATCAATCACAAGATGATGTTGAACATGGATACTATGATGAGGATGATGATGACAATGACTATGATCTTAATGATGCAATGAGACACTTTGGTCTTATGTCAAATATTCGCGACTACATGGCTGGAGGAAAGGAATGGGTTCTTGATAGTGGATGTACTGATCATTTGACCGGAGAAAAAGATATGTTCCGTGAGCTTGCTAAAAACGATGGCCCTCGAAAGTATGTCACCTTTGGTGATAACTCAAAGGGTAAGGTGGTTGGCCTAGGTAAGGTGGCCATCTCACATGATAGCTCCATACAAAATGTCATGCTCGTTGAATCTCTTGGGTACAACTTACTTTCAGTATCTAGACTTGCTGATTTCGGTTTGAATGTCCTATTTACTAAAGTAGATTGCCAAGTGTTTCAAAGAGACAATCAAAAAATGGTCTTCACCGGTATACGTAGAGGTGATCTTTACATTGTTGATTTCACTAAAAAGGCTCAACCTAGAACTTGCTTAATTGCTAAATCTTCTAAAGGTTGGACATGGCATAGACAATTAGGTCATGTTGGTATGCAAAACCTTGACAAGCTTATTAAAGGAAATCATATCCTTGGCGTTAATGATGTCATATTTGATAAGGATAGACTTTGCAGCGCTTATCAAGCAGGTATACAGGTTGGAGGAAGGCGTCCCGTGAAGAACATCATGACCACAAGGAGGCCACTCGAGCTACTTCACATGGATCTTTTTGGTCCTAACGCTTACAAAAGTCTCGGTGGAAATTCTTTTGGTCTAGTTATAGTTGATGATTTTTCAAGATTTGCGTGGGTGTTCTTTCTCGATGATAAGTCGCAGGTCCAAAAGATCTTCAAAAACTTGGCTAGGAAGGCCCAAAATCAATTTGAAGTGAAAATCAAGAAGGTTCGCAGCGACAAAGGAACGAAGTTCAAGAACGCAAATGTGGACACCTTTCTTGACAAAGAAGGGGTTTCACATGAGTTCTCAGCTACGTACACACCTCAACGGAATGGAGTTGTTGAGAGGAAGAACCGGACACTCATCAAAATGGCGAGAATGATGCTTGATGAGTACAAGACACCAAAGCACTTTTGGGCGGAAGCGGTTGAGACAGCTTGTCATGCAACAAATTGCTTGTATCTTCACAAGCTACTCGGCAAGACGGCATACGAGCTCCTCACAGGTAACAGACCACAACTTGGATACTTTCGAGTATTCAGCTCAAAGTTCTACATTCTTGATAAGCATCGCCGTTCTAAATTTTCTCCTAAGTCTCATGAAGGTTTCCTACTTGGTTATGGCTCAAACTCTCATACATACCGTGTCTACAATAATTTCACCCGAAAGGTTGAAGAGACGGTAGATGTGAAGTTTGATGAATCTAACGGCTCGCAAGTAGAGCAATTGCCAATTGATGTAGGAGACAAAGACCCTTCGGAAGCAATCCAAGACTTGTCTATTGGCAAGATTCGTCCAACGGAGGTGAAGGAGAGTACCTCGTCCGTCCAAGTGGAAGCTTCTACCCCACGACAAGGTGAACCAAGAGTTGATACAGAAGCATCCACAAGTGGGACACAACAAGATGAAGAAAACTAGGAAGTGCACCAAGATGAACGCCAACAACCTTCTTCTCCACCACGACAAGAGAACGACAACGTCAACAACGAAGAAGGCCAAGAAGAAGAACAAGATGAAGAATATGTTCAACCAAGATCCAAGCAAAAGCTTTCACGAGTTCGAGCAAGAATTGCTAATGACCATCCCGTCGAGAAAATCTACAATGATATCCAAATCGGGAGAATTACTCACTCAAAAACTCGTTTAGCTAACTGTTGTGAACACTATTCATTCATCTCTAGCATTGAACCTATGAAGGTTGAAGAAGCTTTGGAAGATCCGGATTGGATAAATGCCATGCATGAAGAGCTACACAACTTTGGGAGAAATCTAGTTTGGACATTAGTTGAGAAGCCCGACAACAACCACAACATCATCGGTACAAAATGGGTGTTTCACAACAAGCAAGATGAAGATGGACAAGTAGTTCGCAACAAAGCACGTCTCGTTGCCCAAGGCTACACTCAAGTCGAAGGTATGGACTATGGTGAGACATATGCCCCCGTTGCTAGACTTGAGTCCATTCGCATGTTACATGCCTATGCTAATAATCATGATATCACCTTGTACCAAATGGACATTAAAAGTACTTTTCTAAATGGTGAAATAGAGGAGGAAGTTTATGTTAAGCAACCTCCCGGATTTGTCAATCCTAAGAAACCTAATCATGTTTACAAACTTCACAAAGCTCTTTATGGTCTTAAACAAGCTCCTAGAGCATGGTATAAATGCTTGACCAAGTTTATTATTGAAAAAGACTTTGAAATTGGAAAAATAGATTCTACTCTTTTTACTAAAAGGGTTAATGGAGAACTATTTGTGTGCCAAATTTATGTTGATGGTATTATATTTGGATCAACTAACCCTCATTTTAGTGAAAAGTTTGGAAAGCTAATGTCGGAGAAGTTTGAGATGTCAATGATGAGTGAACTCAAATTCTTTCTTGTTTTGCAAATCAAGCAAACTAAGGAAGGTACCTTTGTCTCTCAAATGAAGTACACCAAGGACTTATTCAAGAAGTTCAATATGCAAGAATGCAAAGGTATGACTACACCCATGCCTACTAGTGGACAACTTGATTTAACCAAAGATGGTGAACCAGTTGATCAAAAGGTTTATCGCTCTACGATTGGTTCATTGTTATATCTATGTGCTTCACGCCCCGATATTATGGCAAGTGTGTGCATGTGTGCACGATATCAAGCTGCTCCTAAAGAATGTCATCTTAAGGCCGTGAAAAGGATAGTGGGATACTTAATCCATACACTAAATTTTGGCATTTGGTATCCAAAGAGGGCCTCCTTTGATCTTGTTGGCTACTCCGACTCGGACAATGCTGGTGACAAGGTTGATAGAAAGTCCACTTCGGGTACTTGTCAATTTCTTGGTAGTTCTCTTGTGTCTTGATCTTCCAAGAAACAAAACTCGGTATCCTTATCCACCACCGAAGTGGAATACCACTACAAAAAAAGACACAACTGTGACATTTTGGGCCGAACAAAAAAAAATTGTGTCATACATATGACACTTCTATGACGATAATTGTGACAAAACCCAGTATCATCATAGATGTGGTGGGCTCCTACTTCTATGACAAAAAATCATGACAAAAAATGGGCTTTTTGTCCTGGGCGGGCCAGAGACGTAGCTGCATGACATTCTTTGGGCCATCCATGACGGAAAAAACCGTGGTAGAAGCGAGGGCGAGGAAAAATTTCAGGGAGTTCCAGGTTACGGTGGGAGGTCGGGGGCCGAGCGATGCATGTTTCTCTCGTATACGTACGCGCGTGTGTGCGAGGCGTTGGCTCTAACTGAACCCGAGCGAGGCATTGGGCTCTAACTGAACCCGAGCGATTGCACTGCAGGCTACGCGTTACTGAACCCAAGCGATCGATCAATGGCTGTTAACTAAACCCGATCGAGCGATTCCTTCGCTACTGCTACTAATTGAAGTCGATCGATTGGATGAACAGTGAG
>NC_041384.1:308531809-308575737 GCF_002162155.2 Triticum dicoccoides
TGTTGCCTTTGGATGAATAGGGCCCCGTGGTCTGGAGGGCTGGATGAACAGTAGACGGTGGAGGGGTGCCCGTGGAGGGGTGGTTGAACAGGACCCCGTGGTGTGGAGGGCTAGATGAACAGTAGACGGTGGAGGGGTGGTTGAACAGTAGCCGGTGGAGTAGCGTGTGGTGGAGGCTGGATGAACAGGAGCCCGTGGAGGCTGGAGGAGGTCGACGGTAGCTGATGACCCACAAGTATAGGGGATCTATCATAGTCCTTTCGATAAGTAAGAGTGTCAAACCCAATGAGGAGCAGAAGGAAATGATAAGCGGTTTTCAGCAAGGTATTCTCTGTAAGTACTGAAATAAGTGGTAACAGATAGTTTTGTGATAAGATAAATTGTAACGAGCAACAAGTAACAAAAGTAAATAAAGTGTAGAAAGGTGGCCCAATCCTTTTTGTAGCAAAGGACAAGCCGGAACAAACTCTTATATAAGGAAAAGCGCTCCTGAGGACACATGGGAATATCATCAACCCAGTTTTCATCAAGTTCATATGATTCGCGTTCGATACTTTGATAATTTGATATGTGGGTGGACCAGTGCTTGGGTGATGTTCTTACATGAAAAAGCATCCCACTTATGATTAACCTCTATTGCAAGCATCCGCAACTACAACAAAAGTATTAAGGTAAACCTAACCATAGCATGAAACATATGGATCCAAATCAGCCCCTTACGAAGCAACGCATAAACTAGGGTTTAAGCTTCTGTCACTCTAGCAACCCATCATCTACTTATTACTTACCAATGCCTTCCTCTAGGCCCAAATAATGGTGAAGTGTTATGTAGTCGACGTTCACATAACACCACTAGAGGCTAGACAACATACATCTTATCAAAATATCAAACGAATACCAAATTCACATGACTACTATTAGCATGACTTCTCCCTTGTCCTCAGGAACAAACGTAATTACTCACAAAGCATATTCATGTTCATAATCAGAGGGGTAATAATATGCATATAGGATCTGAACATATGATCTTCCACCAAATAAACCAACTAGCAGCAACTACAAGGAGTAATCAACACTACTAGCAACCTACTAGCACCAATCTCGGACTTTGAGACAAGAATTGGATACAAGAGATGAACTAGCGTTTGGAGATGAGATGGTGCTCGTGAAGATGTTGATGGATATTGCCCTCTCCCGATGAGAGGAGCGTTGGTGATGACGATGGTGATGATTTCCCCCTCCCGGAGGGAAGTATCCCCGGCAGAACAGCTCTACCGGAGCTCTAGATTGGTTCCGCCTCGTGGCGGCGGAGTCTCCTCCCGAAAAGTTCCCTCTTATTTTTTTCTCATCGAAATACTTCATATAGGAGAAGATGGACATCAGAGAGCCACCAGGGGGCCCACGAGGTAGGGGGCGCGCCTTAGGAGGGGGGCTCTGACAAACTATAATCTCAGTCATTGAAGCAATTGCAATTTATCATAACATCGGAAAGAGTCTATGCCAGAGCTAAAAAGCAAGTCCACATACTCAACTATCATTTAGTCCTTCATAATTGCTAACACTCATGCAATACTTCTGGTTATGAAGTTTTAATCGGACACAGAGAAAGATATGGGCTTATAGTTTTGCCCCACAACCTTTTACCTCAAGGGTAATGTCAACAATAATAATTCATGCTCCCCTATATCCAATTAGATATATATATATATCATGTTCTTTCCAACATCTTGAGCTTGCCAAAGGATAAAATGAAAAAGTAAAGGTGAAGATCACCGTGACGCTTGCATAAGGTAGAAGATAATAATAAAAGATAGGCCCTTCGCAGAGGGAAGCAGAGGATGCCATGCGCTTTTATGGTTGGATGCACAAAATCTCAATGCGAAAGAACGTCACTTTATATTGCCCCTTGTGATATGAACCTTTATTTTGCAGTCCGTCGCTTTTATTACTTCCACATCACAAGATCGTATAAAGCTTATTTCTCCCACACCAATCAATCATACATATTTAGAGCAATTTTTATTGCTTTGCACCGATGACAACTTACTTGAAGGATCTTACTCAATCCATAGGTAGATATGGTGGACTCTCATGGCAAAACTGGTTTAAGGGTATTTGGAAGCACAAGTAGTATTTCTACTTGGTGCTGAGAAGTTGACTAGCATGAGGGGGAAAGGCAAGCTCAACAAGTTAGAGGATCCATGACAACATACTTTATCTCAGATATAAGAAAGACATAACTCATTACGTTGTCTTCCTTGTCCAACATCAACTCTTTAGCATGTCATATTTTAATGAGTGCTCCCAATCATAAAAGATGTCAATGATAATATATCTATATGTGAAAACCTGTCTTTCCTTATGTGAAAACCTGTCTGCCAACTCCCAACAACTTTTAATCATCATACTCTTTCTATGTGAAGTCATTACTCTCAATAAGATCAATATGAACTTTTTGTTTCTTTTTATTCTTTTCTTCTTTCTATTATTCACCCAAGATCATGGAAAAATAATCAAGCCCTTGACTCAACACTAATCTTTATTATATATAGCTCATGGACTTGGTTACAAAGAGAGATCATAAAGCAAAACTCAAAACTAGATCATGCCATAAACTTTATTCTACTAGATCAAGATACTACTAATAAGATCGAACTAAGAAAAAAACGGTAAAGATAGGAGTTGTGATTGTGATACGATACCGGGGCACCTCCCCCAGGCTTGGCAGATGCCAAGGGGAGTGCCCACACCCATGTGATTATATCTCCTTTGTCGGTGAAGAAGGTGGAGGTGACGGATAATCGCACATCGAGCGTAAGAGGTCCTCCAGCTTGCGAATAATGCCCTTAAGTGCGACAATATGCTCCTTCAACAAAATATTTTCTTGTGTGAGATACTTGTTTTGTATACGAGCTAACTCAATCATCTTGAAAGCTTCGATCTCAGTTGGGGTAAGAAGGTTATGATCAAGTGGAGGGATGTATTTTGCTGCTGGAGCTTGATCCTCCGTGGCCTTCTTGATCATTTCATCCTTGTTGACCCTCGTGGGATCTTCCCTCTTCAGATCTATCTTCATTAGCCAAGCATCGTTGTCACCATTGTTGGAGGAGGGAGACGACATGATGCCTAGCCTGGAAAATCCTAACAGAAAACAGCTCGAAACAAGAACAGAGGAGATTTGCGTGATATGGGATTCAAATCGTTCGGGAGGTTATATAATGAATTTTTACCGACCAAAATACGTATCGTGCAAGAAAACGGAGTCTGGAAGGCACACGAGGTGCTCACGAGGTAGGGGGCGCGCCCAGAGGGGTAGGGCGCGCCCACCACCCTCGTGGGACCCTCGTGTCCTTCCTGGACTGCTACTTATTTTTCTATTTTTCTAAATATTCCAAAACGGAGAAATATTGCCTTAAAAATTTTTTTGGAGTCGGTTTACTTACCGTACCACATACCTATTCCTTTTCGGAGCCTGAAACGGTCTGGAAGGTGTCCCTTATGTATTCCTCCGGGGTTACGGTATCAATAATATTGGTTTCAACATTTATGGGATTACCTAAGATATAATGTTTGATTCTTTGACCGTTTACCACCTTCGGATTTGTGCCCTTGAAGTTGTTGATTTTTATGGCACCGGAACGATAGACCTCTTCGATAACATAGGGGCCTTCCCATTGACAGAGAAGTTTTCCTGCAAAAAATCATAAACGAGAGTTGTATAGCAATACATAATCACCTACATTAAACTCACGCTTTTGTATCCTTTTGTCATGCCATCTTTTAACTTTTTCTTTAAACAACTTGGCATTTTCATAAGCTTGGGTTCTCCATTCATCAAGTGAGCTAATATCAAATAACCTCTTCTCACCGGCAAGTTTGAAATCGTAGTTAAGCTCTTTAATAGCCCAATATGCCTTATGTTATAGTTCGAGAGGTAAGTGACATGTTTTTCCATAAACCATTTTATACGGAGACATACCCATAGGATTTTTGTATGCAGTTCTATATGCCCATAATGCATCATCATGTCTCTTAGACCAATTCTTTCTAGACCTATTAACAGTCTTTTGCAAAGTTAATTTGAACTCTCTATTGCTCAACTCTACTTGACCACTAGACTGTGGGTGATAAGGAGATGCAATTCTATGATTAACATCATATTTAGCAAGCATTTTACGGAAGGCACCATGAATAAAGTCTGAACCACCATCAGTCATTAAATATCTAGGGACTCCAAACCTCAGAAAAATAACTTCTTTAAGCATTTTAATAGAAGTGTTATGATCAGCACTACTAGTTGGAATAGCTTCTACCCACTTAGTAATGTAATCAACAGCAACTAAAATATGTGTGTATCCATTAGAGGCAGGAAAAGGTCCCATATAATCAAAGCCCCAAACATCAAATGGTTCAATAATAAGTGAATAATTCATAGGCATTTCTTGACGTCTACTAATATTACCAATTCTTTGACATTCATCACTAGACAAGACAAACTTACGGGCATCCTTGAAGAGAGTAGGCTAATAAAAACCAGATTGCAATACCTTATGTGCAGTTTTATCTCCAGCGTGGTGTCCTCCATAAGCCTCGGAATGACACTTGCATAGGCTCTATTCCTGTTCATGCTCAGGTACATAACATCTAATAACACCATCTACTCCTTCTTTATAAAGATGTGGGTCATCCCAAAAGTAATGTCTCAAGTCATAGAAAAACTTTTTCTTTTGCTGCTATGTGAAGCTAGGTGGTATAAACTTAGCAACAATATAATTAGCATAATCAGCATACCATGGAGTACTATGAGAAGTACTTATAACATTTAATTGTTCATCAGGAAAGCTATCATTAATAGGTAGTGGGTCATCAAGAACATTCTCTAACCTAGACAACTTGTCTGCACTGGGGTTCTCAGCTCCCTTTCTATCAACAATATGAAAATCAAATTCTTGTAGCAAGACAACCCATCTAATGAGTCGAGGTTTAGCATCTTTCTTTTCCATAAGGTATTTAATAGCAGCATGATCAGTGTGAATAGTTACTTTAGAATCAACAATATAAGGTCTGAACTTATCACCAACAAATACAACTGCTAAAAGCTCTTTTTCAGTAGTAGTATAATTTCTTTGAGCATTGTCTAGAGTCTTACTAGCATAATGAATAACATTTAATTTCTTATCAACTCTTTGCCCTAGAACAACACCTACAGCATAATCACTAGCATCACACATAATTTCAAAGGGTAAATTCCAATTAGGTGGCTGAACAACAGGTGAAGAGACTAATGCTTTCTTAAGTATTTCAAATGCTTCTACACAATCATCATCAACGACAAATGGTATATCTTTTTGCAATAAATTAGTCAGAGGCCGAGAAATTTTTGAGAAGTCCTTAATGAACCTCCTGTAAAATCCAGCGTGACCTAGGAAACTTCTTATACCTTTGATGTCCTTGGGACATGGCATCTTTTCAATAGCATCGACCTTGGCTTTATCAACTTCAATACCTCTTTCAGAAACATTATGCCCCAAGACAATACCTTCATTAAACATAAAGTGGCACTTTTACCAATTCAAGACAAGATTAGTTTCTTCACATCTCTGCAAAACTCAATCAAGATTGCTCAAGCAATCATCAAAAGAGGAACCATAGACAGAAAAATCGTCCATGGAAACCTCACAAATCTTTTCACAAAAGTCAGAGAATATAGCCATCATGCATCTTTGAAAGGTAGAAGGTGCATTACATAAACCAAAAGGCATACGTCTATAAGGAAAAGTACCAAAAGGGCATGTAAGAGTAGTCTTTGATTGATCTCTAGCCGACACAGGTATTTGAGAGAAACCAGAATAACCATCTAGAAAGCAATAGTGTGTATGTTTGCATAATCTTTCTAGCATTTGATCAATAAAAGGTAAGGGGTAATGATCTTTCTTAGTAGCTTTATTTAATTTGCGGAAATCAATTACTATCCTATAACCTGTGGTAATTCTTTATTGAATCAATTCATCTTTATCATTACGAACAACAGTAATACCTCCCTTCTTAGGGACACAATGGACAGGACTTACCCACTGACTATCAGCAACGGGATAAATTATACCTGCCTCCAGAAGCTTGAGTATTTCTTTTCTTACCACTTCTTTCATTTTAGGATTCAGACGTCGTTGAGGATCACGAACTGGTTTGGCATCTGCTTCCAAATTTATTTCATGTTGACATAGAGTGGGACTAATGCCCTTAAGATCATCAAGAGTATATCCAATAGCAGCATGATGCTTCTTCAGAGTTTTCAATAATCTTTCTTCTTCATGCTCTGAAAGGTTAGCACTAATAATAACAGGATATATCTTCTTTGCATCAAGATAAGCATATTTAAGTTTATCAGGCAACGGTTTAAGCTCAAACACGAGATCACCCTTGGGTGGAGGAGGATCCCCTAAAATTTCAACAGGCAAGTTGTGTTGCAGAATAGGTTCCTTTTTAAAGAATACTTCATCTATTTCCCTTCTTTCATTCATGAACATATCATTTTCATGGTCTAGCAAATAGTGTTCTAAAGGATCACTAGGAGGTACGGCAATAGAAGCAAGACCAATAATCTCATCCTTACTAGGTATTTCTTCCTCACGATGTTGTTTACTAAATTTAGAGAAATTAAACTCATGAACCATATCATCCAAGCCAATAGTAACAACATTCTTTTCGCAATCTATCCTAGCATTAACAGTGTTCAAGAAGGGTCTACCAAATATAATGGAACAAAAACTATCTTGCAGAGAAGTAAGAACAAGAAAATCAGCAGGATATTTAGTTTCCCCACACAAGACTTCAACATCTCTAACAATTCCAATTTGTGAAATAGTATCTCTATTGGCAGGTTTAATTGTGACATCAATACCTTCTAACTCAGCAGGTGCAATTTCATTCTTAATTTCTTCATATAAAGTATGCGGTATAACACTAGCACTCACACCCATATCACATAAGCCATGATAACAATGATCTCCTATTTTAACAGAAATAATAGGCACGCCTACCACAGGTCTATGTTTATCTTTAGCACAAGGTTTAGCAATTCTAGCAGTTTCACCTTCGAATTGAATAACATGCCCATCAATATTATCAGACAAGAGATCTTTAACAATAGCAATATTAGGTTCTACTTTAACTTGCTCAAGGGGTGTATAAGTTCTAATATTGCGTTTACGAACAACAGTTGAAGCTTTAGCATGATCCTTTACTCTAACAGGGAAAGGTGGTTTCTCAACATAAGAAGTAGGAACAATAGGATCATTATAAGTGACTGTCTTTTCTTCAACTTTAATAGGTGCAGCTACTTTTACTTCTATGGGACGATGATATTTAAACCACTTCTCCTTAGGGAGATTAACATAAGTAGAAAAGGATTCACAGAAAGAAGCTACTATCTCAGAGTCAAGTCCATATTTAGTGCTAAACTTACGGAAAATATCGGTGTCCATAAAAGATTTAACACAATCAAACTTAGGTGTCATACCTGACTCTTTACCTTCATCAAGGTCCAAATCTTCAGAGTTGCGTTTAATTCTATCCAATAAATTCCATCTAAATTCAATAGTCTTCATCATAAAAGAGCCAACACAAGAAGTATCGAGGATGGTTTGATTATTATGAGAAAGCCGAGCATAAAAACTTTGCATAATTATTTCTCTCGAGAGCTCATGATTGGGGCATGAATATAACATTGATTTAAGCCTCCCCCAAGCTTGAGCGATGCTTTCTCCTTCGCGAGGCCAGAAATTCTATATATAATTGCTATCACGATGAACAAGATGCATAGGGTAATACTTTTGATGAAATTCCAATTTCAATCTCTTATAGTTCCATGATCTCATATCATCACATAGCCTATACCATATCAATGCGTCTCCCTTCAAAGATAAAGGGAAGACCTTCTTCTTAGCAACATCATCGGGTATACCTACAAGCTTAAATAATCCACAAACTTCATCCACATATATTAAGTGCTCATCAGGATGCTTTGTTCCATCTCCTGTAAAAGGGTTAGCTAGCAGTTTTTCCATCATACCCGAAGGAAATTCAAAAGGAGTTTCATTTTCAATAGGTTCAGTAGGTTGAGGAGCAACTCTTTGCTATACTGGACGGGGTGAAGATACCCCGAACAAGCCCCTCATAGAATACTTTCCATAGTAACAAGTGACAGTAAGTTTCAACACACTATATAAATTTTTCCTTACCAAATTCCACCTACCAAAGGCGCTACACTCCCCGGCAATGGCGCCAGGAAAGAGTCTTGATGACCCACAAGTATAGGGGATTTATCGTAATCCTTTCGATAAGTAAGAGTGTCGAACCCAACGAGGAGCAAAAGGAAATGATAAGCGGTTTTCAGCAAGGTATTCTCTGCAAGTACTGAAATAAGTGGTAACAGATAGTTTTGTGATAAGATAAATTGTAACGAGCAACAAGTAACAAAAGTAAATAAAGTGCAGCAAGGTGGCCCAATCATTTCTGTAGCAAAGGACAAGCCGGAACAAACTCTTATATAAGGAAAAGCGCTCCCGAGGACACATGGGAATATCGTCAAGCTAGTTTTCATCACGTTCATATGATTCGCGTTCGATACTTTGATAATTTGATATGTGGGTGGACCGTTGCTTGGGTGCTGTTCTTACTTGAACAAGCGTCCCACTTATGATTAACCTCTATTGCAAGCATCCGCAACTACAACAAAAGTATTAAGGTAAACCTAACCATAGCATGAAACATATGGATCCAAATCAACCCCTTACAAAGCAACGCATAAACTAGGGTTTAAGCTTCTGTCACTCTAGCAACCCATCATCTACTTATTACTTCCCAATGCCTTCCTCTAGGCCCAAATAATGGTGAAGTGTTATGTAGTCGACGTTCACATAACACCACTAGAGGCTAGACAACATACATCTTATCAAAATATCAAACGAATACCGAATTCACATGACTACTATTAGCAAGACTTCTCCCTTGTCCTCAGGAACAAATGTAATTACTCACAAAGCATATTTATGTTCATAATCAGAGGGGTAATAATATGCATATAGGATCTGAACATATGATCTTCTACCAAATAAACCAACTAGCATCAACTACAAGGAGTAATCAACACTACTAGCAACCTACTAGCACCAATCCTGGACTTTGAGACAAGGATTGGATACAAGAGATGAACTAGGGTTTGGAGATGAGATGGTGCTGGTGAAGATGTTGATGGAGATTTCCCTCTCCCAATGAGAGGAGCGTTGGTGATGACGATGGTGATGATTTCCCCCTCCCGGAGGGAAGTATCCCCGGCAGAACAGCTCTGCCGGAGCTCTAGATTGGTTCCGCCAAGGTTCCGCCTCGTGGCGGCGGAGTCTTTTCCCGAAAAGTTCCCTCTTATTTTTTTCTCATCGAAATACTTCATATAGGAGAAGATGGACGTCGAAGAGCCACCAGGGGGCCTACGAGGTCGGGGGCGCGCCTTAGGAGGGGGGGCGCGCCCCCCACCCTCATGAGCAGGGTGTGGGCCCCTTGGCCTTCATCTTTGGCGAGGATTTTCTTTATTTATTTTAAGATATTCCGTGGAGTTTCAGGACTTTTGGAGTTCCGCGGAATAGGTCTCTAATATTTGCTCCTTTTCCAGCCCAGAATTCCAGCTGTCGGCATTCTCCCTCCTTATGTAAACCTTGTAAAATAAGAGAGAATAGCCATAAGTATTGTGACATAAAGTGAAATAACAGTCCATAATGCAATAAATATCGATATAAAAGCATGATGCAAAATGGACGTATCGGTAGCCCGTGGAGGCTGGAGGAGGTCAACGGTGGAGATGAACAATATCCCGTGGAGTCCTGTTTTGCGGTACGCCACATCCTTCCTGATCAACAGGACCCCCGTTTCGACCGTAGGAGGTCCGTTTCATCCGTTTTGCGGTACGCCACACCCCTCCCGATCAACATGACCCCCATTTTGACCGTAGGAGATCCGTTTCGTCTGTTTTGCTGTATGCCACACCCCTCCCGATCAACAAGATCCCCGTTTCGACCGTAGGAGATCCGTTTCCTCCGTTTTGCGGTATGCCACACCCCTCCCGATCAACAGGACCCCCGTTTTTACCGTAGGTGGTCCGTTTCCTATGTTTTGCGGTACGCCACACTCCTCCCGATCAACAGGACCCCCGTTTCAACCGTAGGAGGTCTGTTTCCTCCATTTTGCAGTACGCCACACCCCTCCCCATGAACACGATGCATTCCGTTGCCTCCCCATGAACACGACGCATTCTGTTGCCTCCCCATGAACACAACGACGACGTTGTTTCTCCGTTCCGACCCAGCCATGTACACGAGCTCTCGCCATACATATGTGCGAGTAGGCGTTCGAGACCCTGCCCGTATGTACGAACGTGGCCATATTTTCTTTCTTGCACCCTGGCCGCTGTACGTACGTGTACATGCTAGTTGCGCGCCTCTACTACGACACGTACGCGCCTCTACTACGACACGTGTGCGCCTCTACATCGACCAGTATATATGTACGTACATGTTTGCGACCAGAATGACAATGCTACCTATGCTTCGACCAGGTGGGTCCCGACTGTTAGGCACTTCCTTGCCTGTGAAGAGGTAGCTGGTGGATCGCAGCAGTCAGGGGGGCGAATCGTTTTGCTTTTTTTTTTTGCCCGGACACACTTCCTTGCGTGCGAAGATGTAGCTGGCGGGGTCCCAGTAGTCAGGGGGGCGAATCGTTTTTTTTTGCCCGGACGCACTTCCTTGCGTGCGAAGGTGTAGCTGGTGGGTCCCAGCAGTCAGGGGGAAATGTTTTTTTCACGAAATACGGTGGTCCATCCGGTGGGTCCCTGCTGTCAGGTGGAGGAATCATTATTTTCTGCGTAATAAGGAGACACTTCCTTGCTGCCGCCATGGACCCAGCTGTCAGCCTCTCCACGTACAGTCGACGTCTGATGGGAGTCGTTCCTTGACCACGTTGACCACGCCACGCCGATAGCACCAGGGCGGTGGACGATGGCGAGGCCTAAGAAGGGGATGACGCGGAGCCGGTGAAGGCGCGGCAGTGGATGCCCACGCGGAGAGGAGTATGAGGGTTGACTGGTTGGACTGCGGTGTGAGGATGCCATCGCCGCAGGGCCTGGCCAGCGGTGGGAATAGTAGGGGGCGATGAGGCCTCCGCGGCAGCACATCCGGCCACGGGAGGCAGGAGCAAGAAGACCAGAGGTTAAAGAGGCACTATGGCCGTTGGATGGATATCGTACGGTCACTGGAGCTAGAATCGTTCATATTGACTAAGTTGACAAAGCCCTCCGTCCCCGTCAACTTAGTAGGCCCACAAGTCAGCCTCCCACCAAGGTGGGTCCCAGCTAGCAGGGGGAGTATTCTTTTTTTTATGCATAATAACGAGGCACTTCCGGTGGGTCTGAGCTGACAGCGTGGGAATGTTTTTTTCACGAAGTACGGTGGCCTGTCCGGTGGGTCCCAACAGTCAAGGGGGAGCGTTTTTTCGTGAAATAAGGTGGCCCGTCCGGTGGGTCCCTGCTGTCAGGTGGAGGAATAATTATTTTGCGCGTAATAAGGAGGCACTTCCTTGCGGCCCCCGTGGACATAGCTGTCAGCCTCTCCACGTACAGTACTCTTCCGATGGAAGTCGGTCATTGACCACGCCACGCCGAGAGCACCAGGGCGGTGGACGACGGTGATGCCTAGGAAGGGGACGACGCGGAGCTAGGAAGACGCAATATTGGAGCCCGCGCGGAGAGGAGAATGAGGGTTCACTGGTTAGGCTATGGTGTGAGGCTGCCGCCGCCGCAGAATAACAGGGGGTGTGGGTGAGTGTAGGGATGGCCTGGCCAGCGGTGGGAGTAGTATGGGGGCTGTGAGGCCTCCACGGCAGCATAGCCGGCCACGGGAGGTAGGAGCAGGCGGCACGACCGGCGCTGCTTTGGGTGGCTAGACCAAGAAGACCAGATGTTGAAGAAGCACTACGACCGTTGGATGGACATCATACGGTCACTGAAGCTAGAATCGTTTATATTGACCAAGTTGACAAAGCCCTTGGTACGCTCCAACTTAGTAGGCCCATAGGTCAGCCTCCGAAACGGTGCGCCCCAGATGTCAGGGGGAGGAATCATTTTTTGGGTGGCCGAAGCTAAGAATATCCGAGATTGAAGAAGAAGCACGACATCCGTTGGATAGACATCCAATGGCCACTGCTGCTAGAACCATGTGTTGACTATAATAAGTTGACAAAGCCTTGCATACGCGTCAACTTATTTTTTAGGGGAGGCGTCACTTAGTAGGCCCACATGTGTGTGGCAGAGAACTTATAGCCCATTTGCATTTTGTATGAATGTACAACCCATTTTTGAATTCTAATGAAATTTACAACAGCCCATATTTTTTCTAGCTAGGACAACGATTAATAATTTCAACCAACCGTTGAAGACAGAATTCAATAAAATTTCCCACATTTTAATGGGATCCGAAATATTTTTATCCCGAAATTTCTAGTTAGATCAAATATAAATTTGTATTACGTAAAAATCCAACGAAACATTGCGCGCGCAACAATGAAAGTTTTTATAATATTTTATAAACTAATTTCGTGTTTGGTGCATTTTTTTATAATTACTGCCCAGTTTTTATAATTACATCCCATTTATTATTTTTAAAGCCCATTTTCCTGTTAAGCCTAATGCATCCCTCCTAGGAAAGATTTGCAGCCCAACGGGGCAGAGAATAACAAGTTGACCTTGCCTGGGTATTCCTCAAAAAGACGTATAGCTGGGCTAGCCATTTTCATCTTGAAAAAATTAGTATCTGGGTTGGATATCTTGCCTGGGCTAGACGGGCCACAGCCCGCCCAGTTAATACTCTGCTCTCCTCTAAACAACAACGAAATCATCGCCAAGAAAAACTCTGCAGTGCTCATGCCTCAAAATACAAATACTGCTCGAGCTGCTTGATCCCAGCGGTCGGCCGCACCTTGTGCAATTCTCTCATTTATATTGACTACATAGGTTGACAATGGTGTGGGACCGTGATGTCAGGAAACCAGGAGAAAGCAAAAAAATATATAGTTGTACATAATTAGGAGGCACTTGCGTACGTACGGCTATAGCCCTAGTGTCACACCCTAGCTAGTTCATGCATTAGAGTGTTGCATCATGTCTACTCTTCCAGAAAACTGAAATGGGGATGACAGAACCCCCAGCACCCCCGGGAAATAACTAGGGTTTACTAAAATCTTTTTCAATGAACCTGAAATGCCCTTCTAAAAAGTCCACCCTTTTTGTTTTGGGTTGGAACCTCTGACAAAATGGGTTCACATTTTTTACAGGACACATAAGGTCATTGGATTAAATCATTACTATTTGCATTTGGGCAATTTAAATCCTATAAATATTTTAAAATGCCCAAATAATCTTGAAGGTATTTTTAGGCTGTTGAGAATAATTTCAAATGTGCCTCTGAATATTTGCAGGTTTTTCCTAAATGGAATAGTATTTTTACTATTTCAAAACACAGAACAGGAACAAATAAAAAATAAAAACAAAAGCAGAGAGCAGAGGACTTACCTGGCGCTCACCTAGCAGGTCCACCTAGCCGGCCCAGCCCAGTAACCGCTCCAGCGAGCTGCTTGACTCGGCCAGGCAGGCAGGCATGTGCTCGACGCCGGCACCAGCGCGCGCCACGCAGCTGCCTGCCGCCCTGCTTCCTCCCCTCGCCGTTCTGCTGGCCTGGGTGGATCACCCATTCCTCCCCCGAGCTCGCAGACACACTCCTTCCTCCCTAGTTCCTGTCCCTCGCTCTCCCGCACCATGGCCGACGCTGCCGCGCCCGCGCCACCGTGAAACCCGCGTCTGCCGTCGTCGTTGTTCCGCGCTGCCGTGTCCGTTCGCTCCGCAGTCGTCGTCCACATCGAGCAGGCCGAGCCCCGAGCGCTTGCGCACTCTGGAGTCGCCCCCAACTCCGTCTTCCCCAACTCCGGCCGCCGAGATCGCCATCGTCGCCCCGCTCAGCTCTGGCCTTCCCCGAGCCCGCTTCGACGCTTGCTGCGCTCGCCGTGAGCCCTGCTCCGTCCTCCCCCTCTCCGTTACCTCTCTCATGCACCACACAATACTCACGCGCACCCGCCGCCGCCGAGCTCGTCGCCGACGTGACTCCGGCCACCCACCGGCCACACCACTATGACCAACACACTAACCGCACTCGCAGGAACCCGTCGCACTAGTCCACGTGCCCCGCAGTGTCCCGTAGCCTCGGGTTCGACCTCACCCGAGCTCCGGCAGCTGCACAGCTCGTCGCCGGCGACGTTTCCGGCCACCCCAAGCTCCACCACTGCCACCAAACGACACGGCTTGTTCCTAGCTACGCGTAGATGCCCTCCGCCGTCCATTTGGTCGCCGGAGCACGAAACCCGCACTGCCCCGCCGCGTCTAGCCCCGCCGGCGGCTAAACACCGGCGAGTTTGACCTCGTTTGACCCTAGTTGACCCCGTGTGGGCCCAGGTTGACTCCCCCTGAGTATATGACAAGTGGGACCGCTCTGCTAATTAATTTAGATTAGCATTAACTAAATTTAGTTAGTTAAGTAACTACTAACATGCGTGTCCCACTAGTCAGGTTTGACCTGGACCGGCTCCGTTGACCACTGACGTCACCCTGACGCAATGCTGACGCATTAATTCAATTACTGGAATTATTCTTATACAGGAAATTCCAGAAATACTACAAACTTCAAAAATTCAACTTTTAATCTATAACTCCAAATGCAAAGATTTATATATGAAATTTGATCAGAAAAATTCAATCTTTCCATCTGTAATGGTTTCATGCATGACAAAACACTTTAACCTTGCTGTTTAGGTGAAACAAGCAAATGCACTTATATGACTTAATAACATAAGCTTCCATTTGAACCTTTGATTCAAATGGACTCAAACCAACTTATTTCACAATGCATTAGCCAGGACACGTCATATTGCCATGTCATAGCATGCATCATATTATTGCATATTTCCATGTGATGATTGTGTTATGTGATGTATTTCATGGTACGTTCTGCCTCCGAGGATATTCTCGAGTATCCAACTGAAGGGCAGTACCCTACTACTACTCCATCAGGCAAGCAGCCCCATTGATCATATCGATACAATCCCATGTTCTCGCTCCTGCTCTCATTTACTACATTAAGAGAACAACGTTTCAAACTGCTATGTGCTGCGGTAGTTGAAGCCTTATCCTCTGCATGACCTGTCATTGCCACAGTAACTAGATGAAAACCACAAGCATGTGTAGGGGTTGATTGAGCCATGTATGTGTTTCCTACCTTGCTATGCCTGCTATGCTTAGAGTTGTGTCAGGTATGGTTCATCTGGGTGATGGGCTAGAGTGAAATGATTACGTCGGTAATGTGAGGGATGTGTTGAACATGTTTTGGTAAAGGTATGGATGAGAGGCCATGTAGGAGTACATGGTGGTTGTTTCATTGAGGCCATCCTTAAGAACTGAGATATGTATGTGTGATTTAAGAATCAGTTACTACCATGTATTGGGATCCTTAATTGACCCTCTCGGCTTTTTAACCACCCTAGTACTCTGTCCAGGAGTGGCAACTAGTTTCTGGTGTTTGTAGGTTATGTGTTGGCGGCCGTGCGTAGCGCTGACCCTAGGGGTGGGCTATGATGCGGTAGATACACCATGGCACGGTGTACCGAGTGACCCGTTTGGTGTCTCAGGAACCCTGTTCACATCGTTCGAGGCCGTATGTGGAAACCTCGGCCGGACTCCCTGCGGATGGAACCTGGAGAGATGATAAACCTGGACTAGAGACTTGAGTGTTTACGTAGGCCGTGGCCGACACCCTCGTTGGGCTTCCGCTTGAAGGTTGCCGAGTACATGTCGTGTAAACGATGGTAAGTGGTGAGAGCGTGTATGAAGAAGTACACCCCTGCAGGGATAACATCATCTATTCGAATAGCCGTGTCCGTGGTAAAGGACTACTTGGTTGTCTATACAGTTCATAGACAAGTTAATGGTTACTACTAAAAGACACAAGATAAGTGTGAGTACTGCGAATGGCCCTCTCGTAGGATGACGAGGGAGGATCCATGGTGGAGTATTGTGTTGATGATTAGTGGACTCGTGTGCGACACTATTTTACAAGTGGTGTCTCGTAGGATAGCTTAGCCAAGAGTCAAAGCTGGCTTGCTGCAACAACTCCACCACCTTCTTGAGAATGAGCATGTATAGTAGGATCTGTTGTAAGACTTGCTGAGTACCTTTGTACTCATGTTGCTTTAATTACTGTTTTCAGACAACAACACCGCCCCCTCTGACGGGTTTTACGTAGACCTCGACATCGATGAGTGACTTGCCACCCGGGTGGTGATTCTGGCCATGGAGGGCCCTTTGTAGATAGACAGGCTTCGTCAAGCCTTCTTTCTTCCTAGTGTCTATACTCAGACTAGTTTGCTTCCGCATGTGCTTGTATGCTTGTATGTCTTGAGTGTCGGGTCATGTGACCCCTACCTGTATGAAAATGTTATGTATGGCTCTCTGGAGCCTTTAAATAAAGTACTTTGAGTTGTAGAGTTTTGTTGTGATGCCATGTTGTATTTACACATATCGAGCATATTGTGTGTATGATTTAAAGGCTTGGTATTTGTGTGATCCGACAATGTAGTTGTTTACCCTTGGCAGCCTCTCTTATGGGGAAATGTAGTCTAGTCCTTCCATGAGCCATAGTAGTCCGCTACAGCCCGGTTCACCAGAGTCCTGCTAGCCCAGCACTACTGCTCAGGACAATGACTGGCCGGCATGTGTTTCACTTTGTTCATGTGTCTGTCCCTTCGGGGTAATGTCACGCGATGACATCCGGAGTCCTGCCTAGCCTGCTACAGCCCGGGTTCCCGGAGTCCTGTTAGCCCAGTGCTACAGCCCGGATTCACACGCTGCTGACCGACATGCTCGATGTGATTCATGTATGCCTGTCCCCATAGGTTAGTACCGCTTTGAGTTCACAACTAGCCATGTCGGCCCGGGTTCTCTGTCATATGGATGCTAGCGACACTATCATATACGTGAGCCAAAAGGCGCAAACGGTCGCGGGCCATGGTAAGGCGACACCCGTGGGAATACCGTGCGTGAGGCCACAAAGTGATATGAGGTGTTACAGGCTAGACCGATGTGACTTGGAATCGGGGTCCTAACAGCGTTGGCATCAGAGCCAGACTACCTGTAGGTTCGTTGAGCCAAACTGGTCGATGTCGAGTCTAGAAATGCTTTAGTTATATGTAGGGGAATTGATTGTGGGAGGGAACGTAAGGCTCTTTTACTCCCTTACCTTATGCCCTCTGATCTGAGTCATTCTCTTCTCATTCTACATGGGTTAAGGACTAGGCTGTCTTCTCTCTATCAGGTTCACGTGTTACTAATCCCTAGTAACTTATAGGATTGTGGGTTCAAGCCTCAGTTCAGTTTCTACTACTTTTAGTATGTTGCTAGTTGAACCAGAACCTTGATATGATGTTGTTGAGTGGTTTTGGAAACTGTTGTGAATGTCTCAAATCTTTTTCTGAGCATTTACAGCCGTTATGCTGTCCGATTTCTCCTAGAAAATTCTAATGCCTATGCATTATTCTATGCTTTCAGATGTCCACCCGTTCCCAGAACCAAGTGGTTTGTCTGACAAGGTGCCTCGATGTACCTGGTCACACGGCCATGTTGGTTCGAGTGATGGTCGAGACGATGGTATCCGGAGTATACCATCGAGGAGCAATTCCGAGACTTCAATCAGAGCCAATACCTTTGTACTGTCAGGATATACCCCTCTTATCCCGGAGCCACTAAACCCCTTCACTGCTCTTATGGACTTGGGGTTACGATCGAGATGTCCGTGCAGGACGCAGCTTACTCAATGATGACTATCATTCAAGCCAGAACTGCCTTGCTTTAGAACATCGATTTCCGATACATGCCAGCCTCACTCCCTGGGGCACAGGGGTACTATCAGGCTTTGTACTATGACTCTACACATGAGGATTGACTACTCCGCACCACTGCCGAGATGCTCGAGGACAAGGACCGCGAAAATCAGGCCTTGCGGATGGAGCTTTTCAACTCTCGTTCTGACCACTGGGACACTTTGACCCGGTTTGCACCTGTTGTGCAGGCTGCATGCATGGACATGAGGGACCTGTACCCCATGAGGTCTGGATTGCCAGATTGTATGGACTGGCGTGATGTAGGAGGCATCACCCCTCCTCGTGGTCCCCGTTTGCCACTGTTTGTTGGACCAAGGCCACATCCGAGTCCCTATGGCCCGCAAGCTCCACAAGACCGTCTGTTCCAAGATGATCATGTTCCGCTTCCAGGCTTTGGTGGTGACTTTTATGAGCATTACTACGGAGCTGTCTAAGCTAGTAGTAGTTCCACTAGTACTGTAATAGTTGTATTCTCCATAGTCCCGCGTGACCCGTGGGATACGACTTGGTGTGTATCATGCTCCGGAGGTGTAGAAAATAATGTATAGAAGCTTGGAATGCCTCCCATGAGATGTAACGTCTTTCACCATAGTTGTACTCCAACCTGGGCTTGTACTAAACTATGTACGGTGTATATGACCGATGGTATATATATGGCAGTTTCTATATTACCATGTCGTGCAATGAACATCTCAGCATTCCATGTTATCCATTACATTCCACACTTCCTTGCCAAGATTGTGCCATCCTTGTCTAAATCATTCTCTTGTTTTTCCTAGGATGGTCAACACCCGCAGCAACCCTGCTGCCCTAGAGAAGGGGGAAGCCAGTGCAGTTAGGGATGGGAATCTGCCTCACCCGCCTTCTCTGGCCGAAGTTATGCTGGAGGCATAAAGAAACAAGCGCGAGACTAACCGCTTGCTGGAGCGGATTGAGCAGAACACTACACGCCACCAGAGGAACGACGTGGTGTCAATCAATGACTTTATCAAGTTGTATCCACCAAAGTTTAATCATTCCGTCGAGCCCCTCGATGCGGATGATTGGCTTCACAGCATCACACGTAAGCTACGTTCTGCCAACGTAGCCGAAGCTGATAAGGTTACCTATGCTGCCTATTACCTCGAAGGCCCTGCTATCCTTTGGTGGGAAAACTTTGAGGCTATGCGCCCGGTCGGCCAAATCACTACTTGGGCTGAATTTAGTGAGGCTTTCCGTGAGCATCACATCCCGGGAGGTCTCATGGATCGTAAGAGGGAAGAGTTCTACAATTTCACCCAAGGCAGGCTGACTATGGATGCATACAGCCGTGAGTTTGGAAACCTAGCATGTTATGCTCCTGAAGAGGTATCCACCGACGCTAAGAAGCAGGAAAGGTTCCGCAAGGGACTTAGCCCCGAGCTTCGCCGTGATCTTTGTCTGCAGGAGTGCACCTCCTTCCAGAAGCTGGTCAATAAGGCCATCGGTGCTGAGACAGGTCAGACTGACTATGACGCTTCACGCAAGCACTCCCGTGATTTTTGTTCCTCATCCGGCTCTGGATCTCAGAAGCGCCGGGTGTGGATTCCAAGCACAACGCTACCACCCAGATTCACCCCGAGGCCACCCTTTGAGGCGCCTCGCCCCAACCAGCAGTTTGCACCGCCTAAGGCCTATGGTGGCCCCACTGCTAATGCTGCTCCATGCCCCAATATTGTGACATGTTTCAAGTGTGGAGAGCCGAGTCACTACAGTCGAGAGTGTCCCCAGAACAACAACCCCAACCAGTTTGGAAAGTCTGTTGGCCATGGTAAGCGAGCGGGAAAGACATTCTACGCCAAGCCAGCCACCACTTCACATGGCCATGTCAACTAAGTCTCAGCTGAGGAGGCTCATGATGATCCTAACGTCGTCCTTGGTACACTCCTTGTTATTTGCCATCCGGCATCTGTTCTTTTTGATACTGGAGCATCTCATTCATTCATATCTGAGAGCTATGCTCGATTGCATAACACGACATTCTGTGACATGCTCACTTCCATGGTAATTCAAACTCTGGGTTCGAAATGGCAAACTTCTAGAGTAAGCCATGGGAATGAAATTCTTGTCGATAGACTTGTCTTCCTTGCATCCTTAATAGCTCTCACGTCCTCGGACATAAACATCATCTTGGGTATGGACTGGATGTCAGCTCATTATGCTAAGATTGATTGTGCCACTAGAACCGTTCAACTTACTCACCCATCGGGCAAGACAGTCAATGTCTTAACTCGAGTGGCCAAGCGTCAGTTTTACTCCCTAAATGTCAACCCCCTTCCAGACCTTGAAGATATTCTGGTAGTCCGAGACTTCCCAGATGTCTTTCCAGAAGAACTGCCAGGTGTTCCACCTGACAGGGATGTCGAGTTCGTGACAGACCTTGTTCCAGGAACCGTCCCAATTTCTAGAAGACCCTATAAGATGGCACCCTTAGAACTAGCCGAGCATAAGATTCAACTCGATGAGTCCTTGAAAAAGGGTTTCATCCATCCTAGTTCTTCTCCTTGGGCTTGCCCCGTCCTCTTCGTCAAGAAGAAGGATGGAACGGATCGGATGGTTGTAGATTACCGACCTGCCAACTTGGTCACTATCAAGAACAAGTATCCGCTCCCCAGGATCAACGATCTGTATGACCAGCTCGCTGGATCCTCAGTCTTTTCCAAAATGGATTTGAGGTTGGGCTACCATCAAATCAAAATAAAAAACGGGGACATTCCCAAAACGGCCTTTGTTACTTGTTATGGCCAATACGAGTACACCGTTATGTCCTTTGGTTTAACAAATGCCCCAGCCACCTTCTCTCGGTTAATGAACTCGGTCTTCATGGAGTATTTGGATAAATTCGTCGTTGTATACCTCGATGATGTACTCATGTACTCCAAGAGTGAGGAAGAACATGCTGAACATCTAAGGCTGGTATTGACAAAACTTCGAGAGCATCGCCTTTATGCCAAATTCTCCAAATGTGAATTTTGGTTCCCATAAGTGACCTATCTGGGCCATGTAATCTCTGGTAAGGGTAATGCTTTCAATCCCGAGCGAGTTCAAGCCGTCCTTGATTGGACTCCAGCTGAAACGGTCAAGCAAGTTCGGAGCTTCCTTGGCTTAGCGAGCTATTGTCGCTGCTTCGTCGAGAACTTCTCCAAGGTTGCTAAACCTCTGACTGAACTCCTCAAGAAAGATAATGATTTTCGAGTGGACCCCACAATGCGAGTTCAGCTTTCAGGAACTGAAAAGACGCCTGACATCTGCTCCCATACTGGTACCACCAGATTTCTCCAAGGACTTTATTATCTATTGGGACACCTCACGACAAGGACTAGGTTTCATACTCATGCAAGATCGTCAGGTAATTGCCTATGCTTCACGGCAATTACACCCACACGAGGAAAACTATCTCACACATGATCTAGAGCTTGCAGCTGTAGTCCATGCACTTAAAACTTGGCGACATTACCTTCTCGGTAATCGTTGCGACATCTTCACTGATCACCAAAGTCTGATATATATCTTCGCCCAACCGGATTTAAATCTCAGGTAAATACGTTGGCTCGAGTTGATCTCTGATTATGACTTACGGATAACCTACACCCTGGGGAAAGCCAATGTTATGGCTGATGCACTAAGTCATAAATCCTATTGTAGCAACCTGATGTTACAACAAGGTTAACCTCTTCTCCATGAGGAATTTAGGAAGCTTAATCTTCACATTGTTCCTCAGGGATTCCTATCTACCTTGGTGGTGAAACCAACCCTTATGGATCAGATCATAACCGCCTAGCGGTATGACAAGGGGATATCTCGGATCAAGCAGAACATTGCTAGCGGAGCTGATACATGTTTCTCTGTGAACGATCAAGGTGTTGTTTTCTTTGAGAACCGCCTAGTGGTTCCCAAGAAACAACAACTACGACAACTGATACTTAAGGAGGCTCAAGAATCCCCTCTCACCATTCATCCCGGTAGTACTAAAATGTATCAAGACCTATGCCAGAGGTTTTGGTGGACTAGGATGAAGAGAGAAATTGCTCAATACATTGCTAGTTGCGACGTCTGTCGTCCGGTTAAAGCAGAGCATCAACGGCCCGCTGGCACCCTTCAACCTTTGGCTATTCCTGAATGGAAAAGGGATAAAATCAGTATGGATTTCATTACCGGGTTTCCCAGGACCAAGAAAGGGAATAGTGCTATCTTCATCGTGATCGATTGTCTTTCCAAAGTAGCCCACTTCCTACTTGTTCGTGAGAGTATCACCGCTAGCCAGCTAGCTGACTTATACATCTCCTGAATAGTGTCTCTTCATGGTGTCCCATTGGAAATTAACTCAGACTGTGGGAGTCTCTTCACCTCTCGATTTTGGGAAAATTTTCAAAATGCTATGGGAACTCGTCTCTCCTTTAGCACCGCCTTCCACCCCCAATCATGTGGTCAAGTAGAAAGAGTCAAATAAAATTCTGGAGGATATGCTCCGAGCTTCTGTCATCTCTTTCGGTATGGAATGGGAGAAATGCCTTCCATTCATGGAGTTCGCTTATAATAATAGTTATCAAGATTGCTTGGGCAAAGCTCCTTTCGAAGTTCTCTATGGACAAAAATGTCGAACGCCTCTTAACTGGTTAGAATCTGGGGAAAGACAACTCTTTGGCCCAGATATGATTCAGGAAGCAAAAGAGCAGGTTCGCGTTACTCGTGAGAAATTGAAAACAGCCCAATCTCGTCAAAAGAGCCAATATGACCGCAAACATAAGCTCATGACTTATAAAGTCGGCGAGACAGCTTACCTTCGGGTTACTCCTTTAAAGGGAACCCATCGTTTCGGTATCAAAGGCAAATTGGCTCCTCATTACATAGGACCTTTTCGCATTGTTGCCAAACGAGGAGAATTTGCCTACCAATTGGAACTACCTCCGCATATTTCTAGAGTCCATGATGTCTTCCACATTTCTCAACTCAGGCGTTGCTTCGCGGATCCTATTCGTGGAGTGGACCACGAAACGCTTGATCTCCAAGATAATCTCACCCATCAGGAATATTCCGTTCGTATCCTAGATCAAGCCGAGCGTACCACTCGATGCCATAACATCAAGTCTCTCAAGGTTCAATGGTCACAACACTCTGAAAAAGAAGCCACCTGGGAAAGGGAGGACCGTCTTCGACTTGAGTACCCAACCTTCTTCCCAACGGATCCTAAATCTCGGGACGAGATTCTTTTGAGTGCGGGTGAGTTGTCACACCCTAGCTAGTTCATGCATTAGAGTGTTGCATCATGTCTACTCTTCCAGAAAACTGAAATGGGGATGACAGAACCCCCAGCACCCCCGGGAAATAACTAGGGTTTACTAAAATCTTTTTCAATGAACCTGAAATGCCCTTCTAAAAAGTCCACCCTTTTTGTTTTGGGTTGGAACCTCTGACAAAATGGGTTCACATTTTTTCCAGGACACATAAGGTCATTGGATTAAATCATTACTATTTGCATTTGGGCAATTTAAATCCGATAAATATTTTAAAATGCCCAAATAATCTTGAAGTTATTTTTAGGCTGTTGAGAATAATTTCAAATGTGCCTCTGAATATTTGCAGGTTTTTCCTAAATGGAATAGTATTTTTACTATTTCAAAACACAGAACAGGAACAAATAAAAAAGAAAAACAAAAGCAGAGAGCAGAGGACTTACCTAGCGCTCACCTAGCAGGCCCACCTAGTAGGCCCAGCCCAGCAACCGCTCCAGCGAGTTGCTTGACTCGGCCAGGCAGGCAGGTGCTCGACGCCGGCACCAGCGTGCGCCACACAGCTACCTGCCGCCCTACTTCCTCCCCATGCCGTTCTGCTGGCCTGGGTGCACCACTCATTCCTCTCCCGAGATCGCAGACACACTCCTTCCTACCCAGCTCCTCTCCCTCGCTCTCCCGCACCATGGCCGACGCTGCCACGCCCACGCCATCGTGAAACCCGCGTCCGTCGTTGTCCCCGTGCCGCGCTGGCGTGTCCGTTCGCTATGCAATCATCGTCCATGTCGAGCAGGCTGAGCCCCCAGCGCTCGCCCGCTCTGGAGTCGCCCCCGACCCCGTCTTCCCCAACTCCGGCCACCGAGATCGCCAGTGTCGCCCCGCTGAGCTCCAGCCTTCCCCGTGCCCGCTTTGATGCTTGCTGCGATTGTCGTGAGTCCTTCTCCGTCCTCCCCCTCTTCGTTACCTCTCTCATGCACCGTGTGCACTGCACCATGCTCACCCGCACCCCCGGCCACCGAGCTCGTCGCCGACGTGACTCCGGCCACCCACCGGCCAGACCACTGTGACCAACACACTCACCGCACTCGCAGGAACCCATAGCACTACTACACGCGCCTCGCTGTGTCCCGTAGCCTCGGGTTCGACCTCACCCGAGCTCCGGCAGCCGCACAGCTCGTCGCCGGTGACGTTTTCGGCCACCCCGAGCTCCACCACTACCACCAAACGACGCGGCCTGCTCCCAGCTACGCGTAGATGCCCTCCGCCGTCCATTTGGTCGCCGGAGCACGAAACCCGCACTGCCCCGCCGCGTCTGGCCTCGCCGGCGGCTAAACGCCGGTGAGTTTGACCTCATTTGACCCTGCTTGACCCCGTGTGGGCCCAGGTTGACTCCCCCTGAGTCTATGACAAGTGGGACCGCTCTGCTAATTAACTTAGATTAGCACTAACTAAATTTAGTTAGCTAATTAACTACTGACATGCGGGTCCCACTAGTCAGGTTTGACCTGGACCGGCTCCGTTGACCACTGACGTCACCCTGACGCAATGCTAACGCATTAATTCAATTACTGGAATTATTCTTATATAGGAAATTCCAGAAAATACTACAAACTTCAAAAATTCATAACTTTTAATCTGTAACTCCAAATGCAAAGATTTATATATGAAATTTGATCAGAAAAATTCAATCTTTCCATCTGTAATGGTTTCATGCATGACAAAACACATTAACCTTGCTTTTTAGGTGAAACAAGCAAATGCACTTATATGACTTAATAACATAAGCTTCCATTTGAACCTTTGATTCAAATGGACTCAAACCAACTTGTTTCACAATGCATTAGCCAGGACACCTCATATTGCCATGTCATAGCATGCATCATATTGTTGCATATTGCCATGTGATGATTGTGTTATGTGATGTCTTTCGTGGTAGGTTCTGCCTCCAAGGATATTCTCGAGTATCCAACTGAAGGGCATTACCCTATTGCTACTCCATCAGGCAAGCAGCCCCATTGATTATATCGATGCAATCCCATGTTTTTGCTCCTGCTCTCATTTACTGCATTAAGACAACAATGTTTCAAACTGCTGTGTGTTGCGGTAGTTGAACCCTTATCCTGTACATGACCTGTCATTGCCACAGTAACTAGATGCAACCCACTAGCATGTGTAGGAGTTGATTGAGCCATGTATGTGTTTACTACCTTGCTATGCCTCCTATGCTTAGAGTTGTGTCAAGTCTGGTTCATCTGGGTGATGGGCTAGAGTGAAATGATTACGTCGGTAATGTGAGGGATGTGTTGAACATTTTTTGGTAAAGGTATCGATGAGAGGCCATGTAGGAGTACATGGTGGGTTGTTTCATTGAGGCCGTCCTTAAGAACTGAGATCTGTATGTGTGATTTAAGAATCAGTTAGTACCATGCATTGGGATCATTAATTGACCCTAACGGCTTATTAACCACCCTAATACTCTATCTAGGAGTTACAACTAGTTTCTGGTGTTTGTAGGTTATGTGTTGGAGGACGTGCGTAGAGCTGACCCTAGGGGTGGGCTATGATGTGATAGATACAACATGGCACGGTGTACCGAGTCACCCGTTTGGTGTCTCGGGAACCCTGTTCACATCTTTCAGGTTCGTGTGTGGAAACCTCGGCCGGACTCCCTACGGATGGAACCTGGATAGGCGATAAACCTGGACTAGAGACTTGAGTGTTTAGGTAGGCCGTGGCCGACACCCTCGTTGGGCTTCCGCTTGAAGGTTGCCGAGTACATGTCTTGTAAACGACGGTAAGTGGTGAGAGTGTGTATGAAGAAGTACACCCCTGCAGGGTTAACATCATCTATTTGAATAGCCGCGTCCGCAGTAAAGGACTACTTGGTTGCCTATACAGTTCTTAGACAAGTTAATGGTTACTACTAAAAGACTCAAGGTAAGTGTGAGTACCGCGGATGGCCCTCTCGTAGGATGATGAGGGAGGATCCACGGTGGAGTATTTGTGTTGGTGATTAGTGTACTCGTGTGCGAAACTATTTTACAAGTGGTGTCTCGTAGGATAGCTTAGCCAAGAGTCAAAGCTGGCTTGCTGCAACAACTCCACCTCCTTCTTGAGAATGAGCATGTATAGTAGGATCTATTGTAAGACTTGCTGAGTACCTTAGTACTCATGTTGCTTTAATTACTGTTTTCAGACGACAACACCGCCCCCTCCGACGGGTTTTACGTAGACCTCGGCGTCGATGAGTGACTTGCCACCCAGGTGGTGATTCTGGCCATGAAGGGCCCTTTGTAGATAGACAGGCTTTGTCAAGCCTTCTTTCTTTCTAGTGAGTTTACTCAGACTAGTTTGCTTCTGCATGTGCTTGTATGCTTGTATGACTTGATGGTCGGGTCATGTGACCCCTACCTGTATGAACATGTTATGAATGGCTCTCTGGAGCCTTTAAATAAAGTACTTTGAGTTGTAGAGTTTTGTTGTGATGCCATGTTGTATTTACACATATCGAGCATATTGTGTGTATGATTGAAATGCTTGGTATGTGTGGGATCGGACAATCTAGTTGTTTATCCTTGGCAGCCTCTCTTATGGGGAATGTAGTCTAGTGCTTCCATGAGCCATAGTAGTCTGCTACAGCCCGTTTTACCGGAGTCCTGCTAGCCCAGCACTACTACTCAGGACACTTGACTGGCCGGCATGTGTTTCACTTCATTCCTATGTCTGTCCCTTCGGGGAAATGTCACGCGGTGACATCCGGAGTCCTGCCTAGCCTGCTACAGCCCGGGTTCCCGGAGTCCTGTTAGCCCAATGCTACAGCCCGGATTCACACGCTGCTGACAGACATGCTCGTTGTGATTCATGTATGCCTGTCCCCATAGGTTAGTGCCGCTTTGGGTTCACGACTAGCCATGTCGGCCCGGGTTCTCTGTCATATGGATGCTAGCGACACTATCATATACGTGAGCCAAAAGGCGCAAACGGTCCCAGGCCATGGTAAGGCGACACCCGTGGGAATACCGTGCGTGAGGCCACAAAGTGATATGAGGTGTTACAGGCTAGATCGGTGTGACTTGGAATCAGTGTCCTGACACCTAGTGGGTCCCTAGTGCCATCCAGTCAAAATAAAGTCATCTCCTGAATCCTCATGTTCGTTGATGATGTTAACAATGCTCGGTGCCACGGCGAGCGCAACAACTTGAAGGACAACGAAGAGGGCCTCGCGGGCCCTACGGATGGTCTGATACAGTGCCCGCTGCTAATTCAGGAAGCCAGGATCATCGGACACCTATGAGCACCTTCGAGAAACTGAGACGGCATGAAACGACCATGCTTGGGAGCTCTGGTTTATTTCAAAACTGTATTAACATACAAGTGTAATTTACTCGTCATTGGAAACAACGCGTAAAATACAGGCATAAGGAAACCGAAGGCTCGAGGTCTGTAAGTAAAACCGGCGGGTTACACGTGTAATTTGAGAGACCAGTGTATATTTTACGAGCACTGCTAGATGGACGACATTACCAGACGATACATGCACGACGTGCGTATCATGCCATCCATGGGCAAGGCTGAAACAGCAGCTAACGGCTGGATTAGTAATCGTCCGAGTGTCATTCAACGTTTTTATCGTATGTTAAGTACTTCTGATATTTTACTAGTCGAAATCGACCAACCAAGCGCCTTCGCCCGAGACCATCTACTTTAATTTACAAGCGTCAGTTTTACAAGCGGTTTTGGTTGGAAAACAACGATCCAATCACGGCCTAATATCATGAGTTGGTCGGAAGATCATATGGTTTCACGTCTAACCTAGCCGACTTCTCATATAGGCTTTGAATGAAACATCAGACGATGAACTTCTTAAGAACGGAAACAACAGAAGAGGATGATCTTCTTAACAAGCAAATCACTGGCATTAGATCGACATGCAAAACAATACAAAGCATTATTCTCAGGAGGCACGGTGAACAGCTCGTGATGCCGCATGCCACAACATTCCAAGGTCAACTTTGCAATCAAACACAAGGCCTGGCATTACATAGACAATATTCAGAAAAAACTCTTAACACAGGAATATCTCAGCAGAGTAACTATTTACTTCTAAGCTGAACACATGAATAGGAAAAAACACTCGACGCTGCTCATAGCAAGGGCGTCCCACTCAAAATATCAAATGCATGTCTTCTGGCTAATATCAATGAGCAAATTTTGACAAGGTTTTCTAATTCCAAAATATCAAACTAACGTCTTCTTGCTAACATCAATGATTAAACTTTGACAAGCTTTTCCCGTTCAAAATATGTAATGCCTATGATCGTGGAGTCCTATCGTAGCTTCTTGTACTTGTTTGGGTACTTTTTGCCCAGGGCACTCCACGTGTTGTTAAGTTTCCAATGGTCTCTGCAGACTAGTCATGTAACCAGTGTCTAATAATACTCTGTAAAGCTTCTCGGTCATTCCTTTTGTAATGTAGCGCAAACAATGACTGCTTCTTTCTGCAAAGTGGAACGACCAACTGGACCCAGTAATGCAGTAGTTTGCCTTACACATTGGCTCCTTTTGTGCAGTTCAACTAAAATCGAAGTCGGAATAAAACCGAGCTTTAATTTTGATATCCCTGTAAGCAACAGTAGGTATAAGGGAAACAATTACTGAGAAATAATGGTTGATGACTTGTACTCCCAGAAGAAAAGCATCTACTGATCTACTTTATCTTAATGGGAAACAAAACAGGAGAGTAGCAATTCTCCATCAGTGTGATTCATTCATATTGACCGAGACATTATCTTAACAGTGCCTTGTTCCAACATGTATAAAGAATGACAAAGTAGAAAAGTACCATTCCTAAAACAATGTAGCTGATTCATTTTAACAGAGACATTATCTTAACAATACCTTGGCTAAACATGTAGAAAGAACTACAAAGCAGCATAGTACCATTCCTAACAAGTGTTGCAGTTTTGAACTAAGATTCAGTAGTTAATTAATTCTGAGAGTGGCATTGCTTAATTTTACCAGCGACATTAGATTAACGAAAAGCAAAAAAAGTTCCAGGGGAGATTGGGCGCAACAACAGTATGTGCTTCCATCTACTTATAAAGGGGGTGATGCAGAGTTTGTTGTAACAAAGCAACAAGCATCATGTCTGGGTTGGTCCCATTTTTGTTCACTACTTAATGGGAAAAGACAGCAATACAATAGCTTCAATTCAACATTTATTGAAAACAGTACCAATACAAGTAGCACAACATCTCAAAGCACACTGCACAATCATGTGGATGAAGGCCTGTACAGACCTTTCATGAGACGGACAAGATAATATACGAATCTGCCAACACGAATAGGAAATCCAATCTCATTTTGTGCAGTTGCACTGAAATCAAGCAAAAAATTTCACGTAGCGAAGCAAAATGTCGCAATAGCAACAAGTTGAATAGATATCCCTATTTAAACAGAGGCAACAAAGGAATCAACTAATAAAGGAGGATGAAACATGCGGCCACAAAAATGGTAATCCTGCCAATCCCTAACAAGTGTTGCAGTTTTGAAATAAGATTCAGTAGTTAATTCTGAGAGTGGCATCAATTACTGGCTTATAAAGGGGGTGATGCTGAATTTGTTGTAACAAAGCAACAAGCATCATGTCTGGGTTGGTCCCATTTTTTTCACTACTTAATGGGAAAAGACAGCAATACAATAGCTTCAATTCAACATTTATTTAAAACAGTACCAAAACAAGTAGCACAACATCTCAAAGCACACTGCACATCATGTGGTTGATACCAAGATTTGAAACAACTCGACACAAAGACTAGAAACAAATCTTGATCTCCTTTTGTGCAGTTCCACCAAAATTAAGCAAAGTCACCGGTGTGACATTCAAGTTGAACTGCACAAAAGACTCTTAAAACATAAGTGTTTCGAGTAGTGAAGCAAAATGTCACAATAGCAACAAGTTGACTCAATACGCCTGTTTTAACAAAGGCAAAAAAGAAACAATTACTTGCTGATAAAAGAGGATGAAACAAATGGTGACAGAAAGAAGCATGTAACTTATCTTGGATGGAAAACAAAGTAGGACAATAGCATTTCTAAAACGATTGCATTGATTCATATTAACATAGACATTCTCTTGAAACAACATTCGTTAAAAAAATGTAATTTAGTTTTAACAGTGGCATTGCTTCAATTTTCCGGCAGCATTCTTAGATTAACAACAGCAAAATAGTTGTATGGGACATGCCAGCACCATGTGCGTCCACACGTATAAAATGGGTGATGCAGAGTATGTAGCCAAGCAACATATATGCATTGGTCCCATATTTGTTCTCTTTGAACCTTCTTCGTATGTGAGGGCAGCAAATCTAGTCCTACACAAACTACCCGACCCCCAGTTTGTTTCCCTTTTCAACAAAGAGATCGGCTCCTTACAGATGTGTGTACTGGGTTAGCCCCTTTTTCCCTTTTCGACCTACAAAGCAGCTGGATAGCCAGTCTATACTAGTTTCTGCCCCTCCTTTCCTCATTGAACCACGTCCTAGATTCTTGATCCAGCCCACCGCACCCTTCTTTCCTCTTTGAACCAAGACCTAGATTCGATTACAGATCGAAAAAGATCCACATGCAGCTAGAGCAACGACGGTTTCAAAGAAACTTATACCTTAGGATCGTCGGGATGTGGCAAGGCGTGCGGCGGGAGGCCAGATCTGCCCACACTATGTACGACAGCGAGGAAGAAAGGGTCGGTGGCCCTCCTGCACAGGCGTTGCGTGAAAGAGAATAGCGCAGCCGGCAGTGGATTGCCTCCCTCGCCGAAGGCGATAGACTGAACGCTGCACCTCCTCCCCTTCCCGGTGCGACGGGATACGGACGCCTCCTTCACCAGCTGTGAGGGGGGAGAGAGAGACAAGAGGCCAACGCAATATTGTTTAGATCTGGTGAAGAGAGGGTGAGAGACTGCAAATATAGCAAACCCTAGCAAATGAACACTGAGCCTCCAGCGTGTAACATATATGTAGTGCGGCGAGCGTGTGGAGAGTGCAAATCCTAGCGAACAAGCATTGAGGCTCCCGCTTATATATATACTACTGTAGTACGGACTAAGCTCCGGTGCCTTCACTGCACCTGGTTTTGGCTGTATGACAGGTGAGCCAGCCACATTTTGGGCCCGCCTGTCATAAATCCAAAGGCAGGTGCACTAAGTCAATGAAGTTGCGTCCATATAGTACTCTCATGTATACGACTAATATATAGTGGAGTGGTTTTCTTATTCTCTCCATAACAATCGCTTTAAATTGTGTAAGTACGAAACGAAACTCTTTATTTAATGTACAGTGAAGAAAACTAGTACTACTTCTGATGAACTAACGATCCACGCCCACGCGTCCTGGTCGCACTTCCTGTCCTTCACGTGTGGTACACTACCCTCCCTTAAGTGAACAACCACACATGCGCCAAATTATCAGAAACGTGTGAGAGTGTGTACAAATAAAGAATTTTAATTTCAATTATCGGAAAGGTTTGAGAGTGTTACAAAGGTTGACTTCAGTCAAATCTAATATGCGGAGTAAATAAAAATGGAGGGCTACTACGTCCATCCGGGTTTTTAGTCCACGCCATTTTTTAAATCAAAGTTAATAGCTAGACAAATAAAATTACAGGGGAAATGGAGACAAAGTTGTGAGAAGGCTTAGAAATCAATACAAAACTTATGCCAATTGGTTCATAGCCAATTGTGTGATAAAATTGCACCAATGCGAAAGACGACTGCATCTCCAATGCAACCAAGATGAACTGACGAAGGATATCATCTTTGTGCGTAACAAGAAAACAACACTGATGGAAGACAGCATGTTTTTCATTGAAAATTCACCAGCCGACGCAACCATGAGGCGCAACCATGAGCATCGATAGGTCATCGTGGTGATGAATCATCCATTTGGCATCAAGTTTGGGTGAGGCACCTATGAAGTTCGACAAATCCTCACTGTGGTCTGTTTCTTCTCAGTAATCAAGCTCGAGGAAGGAGGAACCACGTGGCAGAGGACAGTGAGGCAGAATAACAATGGCCATCCAATTTTGTGCAGTTCCACTAAAATTGAGGAAGACATGCCCGGGTATGGAGACACGCATCGCTATTTCCAAAAATATAAAAAAGGGTTAGCAACGACATCTCAATTGTCAATAAGAATTAATGAAAAGTACACCGACAAACAGAAGCATCATAATTATCATGATGGGAACTAAACCAGGATACCCGAGAAAAAAAGCATTTCTTCATTTAACCAGTGATAGTACTACCACCATATGGATAATGACCGCACAACCACCATGTACTTTTTGTCGAAACAACATGTATACCTCCACTGACGCATAAACCATGACAACTTTTCGAGTGGCATTTCCTCTATAATAGTACTAGTAGGTGATGTTGGACCAGCCGACGAACCCTAGCTACTATGCATGGGGAGCTGGGGAGTAGTCGCATAGAAGAAAACCCGCACACAGTGACCCAGGGAGCTGTACCAGTACAAGATGTTGTATCTCAGGTGGGCGAGAAGTCGTTTAGGCAGGCGGGCGGGATCTGCCCATACGACGGCAGCAAACAAGGGCGCGGAGGATCTTTGTCCGCGCCAGTGCCGGCTCCGAGAGGATGATGCGCATCGGCTTCCTCCATCGCCGACGGCTACAACGTCAACACTGCACCTCCTCACCTCCCGCAGCGGACGGGATTCGGCCAGATCTGTGACCACCGGTGAGGAGAGAGATAGAGTGGACACTGTCATCTTCTTTTAATATGGAGAGGGTGAGAAAGCGATACGCGAGAAACTCCATCAAACAAGAGTCTATAATGGAGTCAAAAATCTCTCCATAGCAGTGGTTTTAAGTAGAATACGCGCGTTCCCGGAAAAAAAGAAACGAAAATTGGCGGACAATTTTTTTAGGGTCTGTCTAGGACACATCTAGATGTGACATAGTTATGTCACATCTAAGTTGATGTCCACTCTGTTTGTGGTATATTTTTTCCTAGTTTTTTTGTTTCTTGTTGCTACATTATATACTTGTGGGAGCTTAGATGTGATATCCTTAAATAACATCTAGATGTGGATTAGACAAACTGATTTTCCAACGTACCAAGAAAGAAAACTCGATCAAAAACACGCCCCCGCTTCCAGGTCGCGAAAGTCATCGCGCACACACACATAGACATAGACATAGACATGCATATCCGTGTTTACGTAAAATTCCATTTCCATCTCTATCTCTAATCATATTTGTCCAACTGGCACATTATTTACGTTGTTATTTATATACGCAGCAATATTAACGTATAGCATCTCTTGTTTGCGTATGTCCGGACCACTACCACGGCCGGTCCTAACCAACCCGAACCCTCTTCATCACCCGCGCGTGCTTCCCGCCCGAAACGGTCAGTGCCGCATTCATGCCCGGCCAGAGCGGACGCGACCTCTCACTAGCGCCGGCATTGAAGCGGTGCGCCGGCCGAGAGAGCGTCGCCCCCGCCACTTCTGGGTGCACGCGGCTGCTCCTCGTTCAAAGGTCGCAATAGCCGGCTACAACATGCATGTAAAAAGTTCTTGGGAGTCCGTGCTATAGCTAGTTGTCCTCCCCCAAGTCGTCAATCTCTTCCAGTAGTGCTTGTACTCCATGGCGCGATCCATCGACAAGAAGGCGGGAAAGTTATCATATACTCGGTTTGCGGTGAGTGGCATGCTGAGCGACCGTGTGGGGTCGAGCCGTGGAGGAGGGTCAGACACGAACATGACAGACATGATTTAAACGTTGGTTTTGCTCGATGGCGCGATCCAACGAAATGAAACATTGGTTTCTCTCTGTTTCCATTTTTTCTCCGGAAAAACGGAAACTTTCCACTCCATTTTCATTCCTATTTCAAGGTTTCCCCGTTACAACATTCCATCAAATACAAAGGAAAACTAACACGCATGCTGATGCATCTCAATGATTCACAGATCATAGCCAACATTTACTTCACAACTAAAGAAAAAAGTTGTGAGAGCGTGTACAAAAGAAAACTATTGATGGGGTCACTACGACTTAAACCCTAAACCCTAAACATGATTTAATTTCCTGGCCAGGTAGAACCTGTCGAAGGAAAGACGGCTGGCACCCTCGGATCATACGATGCTTTTGTGCAGTTCCACTAAAATCGACCTAAGCATCCCTAATGGCAAAGATATTGAAGAAGTGTGATTAAAATAATAGTACTGGCACTAGTTCATGAAACATAAACTCATCACAAGTAGAAGCCAGTAGAAGTAGAGAAAGATCGACATGGAGATGGAGCTACGGCAGTGGAGCATGCCGGCTCCAAAATTAAGATGGACTACCTGGGATGTCCGGCTATAGCTAGAAGGGCGGTTGGGACGCGGCATCGGCCCATACTGTGGTGACCCCCGATTGGGACGCACTGACTGTGGGTTTTTTCCCTCGCCGATGTCGACCGCGTCTACGCAGAACATTGTTCCCTTCCCCCAGCTGCGGGATCAGGCCCGTCGTTCTATGCTTGTGAAGAGAGCAACCTAAGCAAGTAGGCTTCTAGCTTAGGCTCCTGCTAGTGTATATATAGTGGTTTTCTTTTTCTCTCCATATCAACCAATTTATATTACGTATGTGTCATTCAAGAGTGAAATGATGGTTGCTTCTTCCGAGTAACTTACTATGTGATTTGACTGCTCCTTAGTGGCCCCTACACGTACTCCCCCTACGTGTATGCAACAGTCACATGTACACATGGACGCAAAAACGCGCGAGACGCCCTAATGCATGCATGTCCGAGCACACGACGGAACACACACGTTCACGCTTAAGTGCTCAACCTACATGTGCATGCACACACATACTCAGTCAGGCTAAGCTAGTGACCGTATAAACACCGAAAAACATATATATTGAGCGCAATGAGCGTATTATGAAGTCCACTGGCCGTATTTTTACAAATATACAGTGACAGATAGTGTATTTATCTCATTTGAAATTAAGCCATATTAACGGGAGAGGAGGCAGTATGGACTAGCATTACTTTGTTGTGTCCCGTCAACTTGACGAACAAGGAGAAGGTTGCAGGACGGGAGAAGCTTGCGCGCGGTGGCTCGTAGGACAAGGAGAAAATTTTGACTAATGCAACCTCTCCCTCGCTCAGGCGGTGGACGTGCAACAGTTAATTCGGTGTCAGATTGCCAGAAGCATACACTATACTACTAGTGCTATTATTGTTCGACTTCCCGAATAGGCGAACAGCCAAGCGCAAAGTTTACTAGTACTACTACTATAGTCTATAAAGGTACGTACTATACTAGTACTAGGAACCGGATGGAGGAGCGTCTGTACTCTTATTATAATTTTAAAATGTGATAAAGCAATCTTCAACACATTTGGTTCTCTTTGAGGGTTCTCGCCTGTGATAATGGAAGTTGATTACATGGAACACTCACCACAATTCTCGCTTAATTCTGGCTCATATCCTGTTACAAATAGTAGCGCTCAGTAATATTTCCTCTTTTCTTGTTATTCAGCATGTAAACAGGTCAGCAAACCTTGTGGCGCATCTTCGTTCGAACTGTGCTTGCTACACTTTGAATGTGGCTGAGAGAGGCTTGATGAAACTGTAATGCCCTGAGACCGATGTGCCAGGTGTCGTTCAGTTATTCGCTGTTGTTGCCTTGTCATTGCTTGCGTGTCATGCATTGCATATCATGTCATCATGCGCATTTCATTTACATACGTGTTCGTCTCATGCATCCGAGCTTTTTCCCCGTTGTCCGTTTTGCATTCCGGCGCTTCGTTCTCCTCCGGTGGTCATTTCTTCCCTTCTTTCATGTGTGGGGATTAAACATTTCCGGATTGGACCGAGTCTTGCCAAGCGGCCTTGGTTTACTACCGGTAGACCGCCTGTCAAGTTTCGTACCATTTGGACTTCGTTCGATACTCCAACGGTTAACCGAGGGACCGAGAAGGCCTCGTGTGTGTTGCAGCCCAACACCTCTCCAATTTGGCCCAAAACCCACCAAACTCTGCTCCATCATCTAGAGCGTTCGATCACGATCGCGTGGCCCAAAACCGCACCTCATTTGGACTCTCCTAGCTCCCTCTACCTATAAATATGTGTCTCCCTCCGAAATTTCCGTGCAGATCAAACCCTAGATCCAACTCCCTCCGCGCCGCCGGACGTTTCTTCCCGCGCCGGACATGTGCGCTGCCCCGCCACCTCACTTCGTCCAATCAGGAGAGGCCACGTCATCGCGCCGCCGCCCTCGTCCACTCCCCTCGCGCCATCTGTCTGCCGTCGTCGTCCCCGCGGCCGCGGCCCGCCGAGCCCATCGCGGGCCCGCGCAGACCCGACCGCGCCGCCGCTCGCCACGAGCTCCCCGAGCCTCGCGCGCGTCCACATCCGGCCGCCTCCTTCGTCGTGCGCCGCCCGCCTCCTTCGCCGTGCTCCGCCGCTGCCTTCGTCGTGTGCCACATCGCCGCGCCTCGCCTCGGTTCCTCCGCCGCGCCGCCCCAGCTCACTGCCGACGCCGTCCGCATCGCCTGGATCCGGCCCCTCCTCGCCTCTCCGTTTCCGTGCCCCTCGCCTCGCCGGCGGGAACCGGCATCGCCGCCCCTGCCTCCCCGATCCGATCGGGATCGAGGGAGACGAGCGCCCCGTTGACCATTCGCGGGCCCCGCCTCCGGCCCAGCTCCAGCCGGCCTCGTTCGGCCTGCCTCCTCCTTCACGTGGGCCGGCCCAGCTCCCCCGGCCAGCGCAGCGCCAAGCCAGGCCCGAGTCCGGCCCAGCGCGCCGCCCCCGCCTCGGCCTGCTTCCCCTCCAGCCGGGCCAAGGCCCAGGGTGAGCAGCCCCCGAGCGCCCCCTCCTCTTGATTTTTTTTCTCTCTTGTTGGGCCAGTTCCTGTTTCGGCCCACGTATGTTTTTTTTCAGCGCCTGGGATTTTCCTATTTATCGTGAGACTGTTGTTTTACAGATTAGTCCCTCTAGTTCATGCATTTAATAACTCACTAACCGTGCATCGGATTAAAATATTTTATATATGAAACTTGCTCAGAATTTTGTGTAGATTAATAATATCCAACTTTCATCTATGTTTGAAATGTTAAAAATGTTGTTCGTATTAATTTGCTCCTATGCCATGTTAAAATGATTTAATTCATAACTAAATAACCGTAGCTCCGTTTTTAACAAACTTTATATGTAAATGGGGTAGAATTTTGCCTAGTTTAACACGGTGACCTTACTTTGCATGTTTAACAACTTTAAAATTGTGTTTAGGGCAGAACAGTACCAAACCTAATTTTTGCATATGAGGAGTTTCCGGAATTGTTGTTCGTTGCTTCCGGCCTCATTTAAACTTGTCTAGATAGGTAGTTTTGTTGTGCTTCACCTCTTGCCATGTTAATCAACATTTAATATTGTTGGGTACATAAACGAGAGAGAACTAAATAATTGATGTGGTGTTTTGTCAATATGCATCCTGATGCATATTGAGCTCCACTTAATTTGTAGTTTTGGTTGTTGCACTTTGCCATGCCATGCTTCATTAAACCGGACATGCATCATACTTGATTGCGCATCTTGCCATGTTTATGTGGTGGTTGTTCACTATGTTGTGTGCTTCTTTTCCGGTGTTTGCTTCTTCGGGTTGGTTCCGATAACGTCGCATTTGTGAGGATCCGTTCGACTACGTCCGTTTATCTTCTTCATGGACTCATTCTTCTTCCTTGCGGGATTTCAGGCAAGATGATCTTACCCTCGAAATCACTACTATCTTTGCTATGCTAGATGCTCGCTCTTTTGCTATGCCGATGCTACGATGCCTACCACTTGCTTGTCAGCCTCCCAAATTGCCATGTCAAACCTCTAACCCACCATGTCCTAGCAAACCGTTGATTGGCTATGTTACCGCTTTGCTCAGCCCCTCTTATAGCATTGTTAGTTGCAGGTGAAGATTGAAGTTTGTTCCTTGTTGGAACATGGTGATGTTGTTCCTTGTTGGAACATGTTTTCTTGTTGGGATATCACAATATATCTTATTTAATAAATGCATCTATATACTTGGTAAAGGGTGGAAGGCTCGGCCTTATGCCTGGTGTTTTGTTCCACTCTTGCCGCCCTAGTTTCCGTCATATCGGTGTTATGTTCCCGGATTTTGCGTTCCTTACGCGGTTGGGCTATTATGGGAACCCCTTGACAGTTCGCCTTAAGTAAAGCTTTTCCAGCAGTGCCCAACATTGGTTTTACCATTCACCACCTAGCCTTTTTCCCTTGGGAGTCGCACATCCCGAGGGTCATCTTATTTTAACCCCCCCCCCCGGGCCAGTGCTTGTCTAAGTGTTGGTCCGAACTGAGTAGACTGCAGGGCCACCTCGGGAAAACTTTAGGGCTGGTTTTACTTGTAGGATGTCTCATCCGGTGTTGCCCTAAGAACGAGATATGTGCAGCTCCCATCAGGATGTCGGCACATCGGGCGGTGTTGCTGGTTTAGTTTTACCCTGTCGAAATGTCTTGTTGTACCGGGATACCGAGTCTGATCGGAACGTCTCGGGTGGAGGTCTATTCCTTCGTTGACCGTGAGAGCTTGTGATGGGCTAAGTTGGGACACCCCTGTAGGGATTTGAACTTTCGAAAGCCGTGCCCACGGTTATGGGAAGATGGGAATTTGTTAATGTCCGGTTGTAGAAAACCTGAAGTTGACCTTAATTAAAATGAATCAACCGCGTGCGTAACCGTGATGGTCTCTTTCCGGCGGAGTCCGGGAAGTGAACACGGTTGTTGGAGTTATGCTTGACGTAGGTTGTTTAGGATCACTTCTTGATCATACTTTTATCGACCGTGCTTTCCCTTCTCTTCTCACTCTCATTTGCGTACGTTAGCCACCATATATGCTAGTCGCTTGCTGCAGCTCCACCTCATACCTTTCACTTTACCCATGAGCTTAAATAGTCTTGATCGCGAGGGTGCGAGATTGCTGAGTCCCCCTGGCTCACAGATACATCCAAAACCAGCTTGCAGGTGCCGATGAGACCGTGCAGATGATGCAACCAAGCTCAGGAGAAGCTCGATGAACATCTTGTCCTTTGTGTTGTTTCTTTCTAGTTGATCAGTAATGGAGCCCAGTTGGGGTCGATCGGGGACCTTTGTCGCTTTTGGGGTTCTTCTTTTATTTTGGTTCCGTAGTTGGACCTTGATAGTATTTGGTTGATGTAATGCTTTATTCATGTAATTGTGTGAAGTGGCAATTGTAAGCCAACTATGTATCTTTTTCCCTTATGTATTACATGGGTTGTGTGAAGATTACCTCACTTGCGACATATGCCTTCAATGCGATTATGCCTCTAAGTCGTGCCTCGACACGTGGGAGCTATAGTCGCATCGAGGATGTTACAAGTTGGTAATCAGAGCCTTCCCCGACCTTAGGAGCCCCCACTGATTGATCGTTTTTAGCAGCCGAGTTGTGTCTAGAAAAATGTTTTGAGTCATTTAGGAATTATATATCACAGAGTTTAGGAATTCTTTTTACTTCCCAGTCTCCTCATCGCTCTGGTAAGGCATCCTGACGTAGAGTTTTGACTCTTCTCTTCTCAAATTTCACTAAAAAATATTTAGGATCACGCGGGTATCTTGGAATCGTTCCGATGGTTTTATGATGAGAACATTGTCTTGGTGCCTCCTGTCAGGGGGTTTGTGGAAGTGTCCCGGGGAATTGAGCTCTGAGGTGTTGTCGTCATAATTTTATCGTTGCAGTTCTGGAATACCTGAGTTTAGTACGCCGACATCAAAAATCTCTTTTATGCAGTTCGTTGGTGAGATAACCTCGACGCCACCCAGTACTGGGGCGAGAGTTCGGGACTATCGCCATAACTTGTATAACGGATGCTTTTCGAAGGTTGAGGTAGATGATTTCCGAAGGTTTCTGGGTTATGTGTTGAAGGATGGATACAGCTGGATGTAGGATTTGCTAGTTTTGGGTGAGATATTATGCTTCCCCTATATCCCCAACACCTGATTGCATAACCAGAAAATTTCGGGAGTTTCATAGGTGGGAATTCAAGTAGCTCTTAGGATATCTTTCCGACGGATGTATGATATGAAATTGGGGTTCGACGTCTAGTGGTCCGCCTATTCACGGTCGGTTTTATAGTGGTCTCGTTGTGTCTTAAAGAGTCCTTGGCTATGCCGACTCGGGGACGCTTCATATGTCAGTGCACTACCTTGTACATGATGGTGCTGTACGATCGAGCCCGTGTAGGCCCCACCACGAAAACTTCGGACGAAATCTCTATCATGTGTTTGTTCCGGTTTTTTCTGTGAGCCAATCCTTTGTTTTGTTTTGAGTTGTGGTATTCGAGTTGCTTCGAAGTCAAATGTTGATTCCATCCCTTTCCTAAATGGTGTTCTCATATTTCTATGTGAATACTAATCCTTCTCGATCATCGAGTTTCTCTTTTCAATTTCTTTTCAACTGGTGTGTCTCTCCTCAAGTGGATCCGATCATTTCAACATCTGCAAGATCAAGTATCAGCTCTCTCAATGGCGTTCGTTTCATCCACCTCCAAGTTGTCTTTCTTTTTCCCACCCTCCCTCCCTTGTTTTTCTTCAAGGACTCAGATTTCTTAATTGAGTATCCATCTTATTCATGTGAAGCCTCCCCACTCCTTTTCCGTCAATATTCTTACCCGGTGGTTCTCAAGGAGATGTTCTACTAGTTCGTCATTCTTCATTCTTTTCTTTTTCGGTGGAACCAATTCAAGCTTTCAGTGTTGATCATATCTTTTTCCTTGTTTCAAATATCTTCTCATGCCGGTGCACCTCATATTCATTCACTTCTCACCATTTAATTGTTCCGGAGTGCTCAAGATATCTCAGAAGATTCGTGTTTTCCACTCTGCATTCATTCAAGATCTTTCGAGGTTGTTATCTCATTCAAGCCATTTAATTCAACCGGTGTTTTCTCTCTTAAATCATTCAATGGTGTTTCTTTTGAGTGGACCTTAACCAACATGTCTTTTCCCAGGATCTTACCTGACTCTTCTTTTCCCGGAGTTATCCTCAAATTTCTTGTCAAAGTTTGACGTAAGAATGAATTATCATCAGTCAAATGTATTTCTCCAAGTTCTTTCAAATTCTTTTCATTGTGGTTCAACCTTTCTAGTCTTCATCCCGGAGTATCTCAACAATCCATGGTGGTCTTTATCATCGTCATTCTCTGTAGTTGAAGACCGAAGAAGAGTTTCTTTTAAATCTTGCTCCATTCTCTGCCATCCTCTCATAATTGTTTTTGATTGTGGGAATTCTTTTCACCTATCCGGAGTAATTCAAGAGTCTTCTCAGTTTTGTTATCCGGAGTCCATCAATTTAGGTTTATTCATTCTTAGCTGTCAGTTATCATTCTCCTATCTTGTCGGTGCATCAATCAAATATCCTCTAATCAGTTCTTGATCTCTTCGTTCTCATGTATCTAGTTTGTCTCAAGCATCTTCATTTAATTGCTAATCCTTCCCGGTGTTTCTTCATGTTTTAATCGTTCTTTTCAATTCTTACGGTGTTTTGCTCAAGAGTTCTCTTCCTTCTTCATCATATCAATTTATTCGTTGTCAATTCTACCGGTGGATCGTTGAAGACCTTCTCAAGTTTACGTTATATCTCTCTTAATCCTTGATACGAGGATAAGTAGTATGCCAAATCCGTTGCTTGTCAGCAATTAAAATGTTGAAGGATACGCATAACGTAATTCTTATTCTTTGTTTCATCCAAGTGATTAAATTCCCTATTCCGGAGGTTCATCAAAATTCTTGTTTCCAATTGTTCATCTTCTCTTTTTCTCAGAGTTCCAACCTTTTTCAACTATTTCATCGCGAGATCCATGTAAATCATTGGAAGGATTCACCTTGTGTTTTCAATTTCTCTTTCTTTTATTCTTTTGTTACCGGAGTTTCTTCATGGAGGTTCTACATGATGGTTCATCAAGGATTTAATTTCTTCTCGAAGTGTTCATCAATATTCTGTTCAGGGGAACTCAAGCTTTCATCATCTTCCTATCCGGAGTGCAATTCTTTCTTCCGTATTATTGAAGGTGGTATTATGTCATTCTTAATAATTTGAGTTCATGTTTCATAACTCACATGTTGTTATGAATGAGACATTTTTAAATCCATCAATCTCGCCATTGGAGCTATCTTGGGTTATATTTCACCTAAAGCTTTCCCTAAGGATTGTTGCTATTATGGCGCTCATAAATGATCCAAGCTCTTCATTTTCCCTTTCCAGTGCGACATACCTTTCTCGTAAATTTGTTCATATCAATCTGATTCTTTTCCGTGAGTGGCAGGTTGTCACCTCATAATTCGAGATGTATTCCATAAGACCATATCAAACTTATCCTTTTCGTTGTTGGTTTTCCAACAACTCCGTTCTAGCACTTGTTGTAAGCGTGCTCCCTCAAGATCTTGTTTCCCTGTGTTTCGGAGGCATTGTGATGTTGCTCTCTCCAACCCATCTTCTTGCTTTGTCGGGATCGTGTTCTTTCATGCCTATCCATTAAACCGGAGTGTCGTGCCCTTTTGCTCAAGTTCTTTTCATTTTATCTAGTTTTTGCCTTCCGTTTCAACCGGAGCGCTGCCCGAATTTGGTCTTCCTTGATCCCCTTCTTTAACCGGAGTGTTTTCAATATATATCTTGCCCCTCAACCTCAAGGTTTTTTTTTTCGCAATGTTCTTTGTCCCTCCTTTCTAAGGAGTGCTTTCGACTTTGTTCTCCTTCGTTGTATTCTTTTCTCGAATTTGTTCAACCTCTTCAAGGTTCGTGGTTTCACTCATTTGTCAAAGAAGCAACTTAGTTTGACCGCTTCTCTTTCTCTTTCGTTTTCCCGCTGGTGCCATTCTAGATCTCAGGACGAGATCCTCTCGTAGTGGTGGAGTGTTGTAACGCCCCGAGACCGATGTGCCAGGTGTCGTTCAGTTATTCGCCGTTGTTGCCTTGTCATTGCTTGCGTGTCATGCATTGCATATCATGTCATCATGCGCATTTCATTTGCATACGTGTTCGTCTCATGCATCCGAGCTTTTTCCCCGTTATCCGTTTTGCATTCCGGCGCTTCGTTCTCCTCCGGTGGTCATTTCTTCCCTTCTTTCATGTGTGGGGATTAAACATTTCCGGATTGGACCGAGTCTTGCCAAGCGGCCTTGGTTTACTACCGGTAGACCGCCTGTCATGTTTCGTACCATTTCGACTTCGTTTGATACTCCAACGGTTAACCGAGGTACCGAGAAGGCCTTGTGTGTGTTGCAGCCCAAAACCTCTCCAATTTGGCCCAAAACCCACCTAACTCTTGTCCATCATCTAGAGCGTTCGATCACGATCGCGTGGCCGAAAACCGCACCTCATTTGGACTCTCCTAGCTCCCTCTACCTATAAATATGTGTCTCCCTCCGAAATTTCCGCGCAGATCAAACCCTAGATCCAACTCCCTCCGCGCCGCCGGACATTTCTTCCTGCGCCGGAAATGTCCGCTGCCCCGCCACCTCACTTCGTCCAATCAGGAGAGGCCACGTCATCGCGCCGCCGCCCTCGTCCACTCCCCTCGCGCCATCTGTCCGCCGTCGTCGTCCCCGCGGCCGCGGCCC
>NC_041384.1:308576175-308582444 GCF_002162155.2 Triticum dicoccoides
GCCGCCGCTCGCCGCGAGCTCCCCGAGCCTCGCGCGCGTCCACGTCCGACCGCCTCCTTCATCGTGCGCCGCCGCCTCCTTCGCCGTGCACCGCCGCTGCCTTCGTCGTGTGCCGCATCGCCGCGCCTCGCCTCGGTTCCTCCGCCGCGCCGCCCCAGCTCATCGCCGACGCCGCCCGCATCGCCTGGATCCGGCCCCTCCTCGCCTCTTCGTTTCCGTTCCCCTCGCCTCGCCGGCGGGAACCGGCATCGCCGCCCTTGCCTCCCCGATCCGATCGGGATCGAGGGAGACGAGCGCCCCATTGACCCTTCGCGGGCCCCGCCTCCGGCCCAGCTCCAGCCGGCCTTGTTCGGCCTGCATCCTCCTCCGCGTGGGCCGGCCCAGCTCCCCCGGCCAGCGCAGCGCCAAGCCAGGCCCGAGTCCGGCCCAGCGCGCCGCCCCCGCCTCGGCCTGCTTCCCCTCTAGCCGGGCCAAGACCCAGGGTGAGCAGCCCCTGAGCGCCCCCTCCTCTTGATTTTTTTTCTCTCTTGTTGGGCCAGTTCCTGTTTCGGCCCACGTATGTTTTTTTCAGCGCCTGGGATTTTCCTATTTATCCTGAGACTGCTGTTTTACAGATTAGTCCCTCTAGTTCATGCATTTAATAACTCACTAACCGTGCATCGGATTAAAATATTTTATATATGAAACTTGCTCAGAATTTTGTGTAGATTAATAATATCCAACTTTCATCTATGTTTGAAATGTTAAAAATGTTGTTTGCATTAATTTGCTCCTATGCCATGTTAAAATGATTTAATTCATAACTAAATAACTGTAGCTCCGTTTTTAACAAACTTTATATGTAAATGGGGTATAATTTTGCCTAGTTTAACACGGTGACCTTACTTTGCATGTTTAACAACTTTAAAATTGTGTTTAGGGCAGAAAAGTACCAAACCTAATTTTTGCATATGAGGAGTTTCCGGAATTGTTGTTCGTTGCTTCCGGCCTCATTTAAACTTGTCTAGATAGGTAGTTTTGTTGTGCTTCACCTCTTGCCATGTTAATCAACATTTAATATTGTTGGGTACATAAACGAGAGAGAACTAAATAATTGATGTGGTGTTTTGTCAATATGCATCCCGATGCATATTGAGCTCCACTTAATTTGTAGTTTTGGTTGTTGCACTTTGCCATGCCATGCTTCATTAAACCGGACATGCATCATACTTGATTGCGCATCTTGCCATGTTTATGTGGTGGTTGTTCACTATGTTGTGTGCTTCATTTCCGGTGTTTGCTTCTTCAGGTTGGTTCCGATAACATCGCGTTTGTGAGGATCCGTTCGACTACATCCGTTTGTCTTCTTCATGGACTCGTTCTTCTTCCTTGCGGGATTTCAGGCAAGATGATCTTACCCTCGAAATCACTACTATCTTTGCTATGCTAGATGCTCGCTCTTTTGCTATGCCAATGCTACGATGCCTACCACTTGCTTGTCAGCCTCCCAAATTGCCATGTCAAACCTCTAACCCACCATGTCCTAGCAAACCGTTGATTGGCTATGTTACCGCTTTGCTCAGCCCCTCTTATAGCATTGTTAGTTGCAGGTGAAGATTGAAGTTTGTTCCTTGTTGGAACATGGTGATGTTGTTCCTTGTTGGAGCATGTTTTCTTGTTGGGATATCACAATATATCTTATTTAATTAATGCATCTATATACTTGGTAAAGGGTGGAAGGCTCGGCCTTATGCCTGGTGTTTTGTTCCACTCTTGCCGCCCTAGTTTCCGTCATATCGGTGTTATGTTCCCAGATTTTGCGTTCCTTACGCGGTTGGGCTATTACGGGAACCCCTTGACAGTTCGCCTTAAGTAAAGCTTTTCCAGCAATGCCCAACATTGGTTTTACCATTCGCCACCTAGCCTTTTTCCCTTAGGAGTCGCGCATCCCGAGGGTCATCTTATTTTAACCCCCCCGCGCCAGTGCTTGTCTAAGTGTTGGTCCGAACTAAGTAGACTGCGGGGCCACCTCGGGGAAACTTGAGGGCTGGTTTTACTCGTAGGATGTCTCATCCGGTGTTGCCCTAAGAACGAGATATGTGCAGCTCCCATCAGGATGTCGGCACATCGGGTGGTGTTGCTGGTTTAGTTTTACCCTCTCGAAATGTCTTGTTGTACCGGGATACCGAGTCTGATCGGAACGTCTCGGGTGGAGGTTTATTCCTTCGTTTACCGTGAGAGCTTGTGATGGGCTAAGTTGGGATACTCCTGCAAGGATTTGAACTTTCGAAAGCCGTGCCCACGGTTATGGGCAGATGGGAATTTGTTAATGTCCGGTTGTAGAAAAACCTAAAGTTGACCTTAATTAAAATGAATCAACCGCATGTGTAACCGTGATGGTCTCTTTCCGGCGGAGTCCGGGAAGTGAACACGGTTGTTGGAGTTATGCTTGACGTAGGTTGTTTAGGATCATTTCTTGATCATACTTTTATTGACCGTGCTTTGCCTTCTCTTCTCGCTCTCATTTGCGTATGTTAGCCACCATATATGCTAGTCGCTTGCTGCAGCTCCACCTCATACCTTTTACTTTACCCATGAGCTTAAATAGTCTTGATCGAGAGGGTGCGAGATTGCTGAGTCCCCCTGGCTCACAGATACTTCCAAACCAGCTTGAAGGTGCCGATGAGATTGTGCAGATGATGCAACCAAGCTCAGGAGAAGCTCGATGAAGATCTTGTCCTTTATGTTGTTTCGTTCTAGTTGATCAGTAATGGAGCCCAGTTGGGGTCGATCGGGGACCTTTGTCGCTTTTGGGGTTCTTCTTTTATTTTGGTTCCGTAGTCGGACCTTGATTGTATTTGGTTGATGTAATGCTTTATTCATGTAATTGTGTGAAGTGGCGATTGTAAGCCAACTATGTATCTTTTTCCCTTATGTATTACATGGGTTGTGTGAAGATTACCTCACTTGCGACATATGCCTTTAATGTGATTATGCCTCTAAGTCGTGCCTCGACACGTGGGAGCTATAGTCGCATCGAGGGTGTTACAGAAACACCTCGCTTCCTACTTCTTTTTTTGCGGGGTACCTCGCTTCCTAGTGACCAGTGTCTTGGCTGATCGTCCTAAGAATGCTTATATATGAATAAAGCTCTCTCATTTACCCGCAAAAAAGATTAAGCCATATTAACCGCAAAGGAGGGAGTATGGACTAGCACTACTTTTTGGTGTGTCCCGTCAACTCGCAGAACGAGGAGAAGCTTGCAGGATAAGGTGAAGCTCGCTTACGCCTTTTGACTAATGCAACCTACCCTCGGTGGACATGCATCAGTCCATTCGGTGTTAGATTGTCAAAGGCATACACTGTAGTACCCAACATGCGGAGTACCATCATTGTTCGACTTCACGAAGAGGCGAAGAGCCAAGCGCAGTAGTACGAGTAGTACTACTACTATAACCGCATGGTGGAGCGTTTGTACTCTTTTTTTATCTCTGATAAAGTACACGTTTATTTTGGAGAAGGGCGGAAAACAGCAGCCCAACAAGTAATGAATGATATCGATCAACCAAACATGCTCAAATCTTGGCTGCCGTGCGAGCCCGTCTGTGTGTTCTTGCTCCTCCTCTCTCTCAAGGAATGGCGGGTTGGCTCTTTGCCATCAATTGAGAACGGTTTCCTCACACTCCTATCCCACATGTGAGTGATATGACAAGAGGAGGTGTGTTGACCGACTGGCCATACGCGTACTTGGCTTTGCACCTTCATACTACTCCTCCCTCTGTCACAGTTTACAGGGCGCGCTTCATTATGATGCATTTCCACCACCAGAGAGACTTTAGACGCATTTGGTTTAATGCTCAATTAATTAGGGCGTGGTAACCGCAATCAAGTCCACAATTTTCTCTCCATGTACTATACTACTACGGAGTGGAGTAAGTGCATGCATGTGTGTACCCGGGGTGGAAGCACTGCATGCATGTGTGTACGCATTATTCCCTCTAGTAATAGACGCCGTGCTATAACTACCAATGCTATTTTTCAGGTCGATCGCTAGTCGCCTTGGTCCGACAGATTTTTTTTCTTTTTTCTGAAGCGCGCTGTATAAATAGTGACGGATGGAGTAGTATGAGCGGATTCATAGAATAGCGTATTGATGGTTGCTTCTTCAGAGCAACTTACAGTGGGAAAGGTGGGGCTTATGATTTGACTGCTCATTACTCACTATTAATGCACCGCAACGACGGGGCTGAGTCTCCCATGCGGTTGTGCACTACCCCCTCGGTTCTTAATTATACTCCGGAGTATTTGTCTTTCTAGAGATTTCAACGAGTGACTACTCAAATATTTGTCTTTTTAGAGATTTCAAATGGACTGGCACATACGAATGTATATAGACATATTTTAGAGTGTAGATTCACTCATTTTGCTCCGTATGTAGTCAATTGTTGAAATCTCTAGAAAGACGAATAGAATATTTAGGAACGGAGGGAGTACACATACAATGCAAAATGAGTGAATCTACACTCTAAAATATGCCCGCTTGAAATTTGTAAAAATACAAATATTTAGGAACGAAGGAGTATAATTTTGTGTATGGCACATGGACCCGGATGATGAAGAGGTTTCTGGCAATGCTATCAAGCTTCCATCATTTGTTTACATAATTGATGTACTATACAAATAATTTTCCAGCAACATGAAATTGTACAATGGTGTGAGCTTTCAGCTTTTGTTTCACGTGTCTTGCCATCGATGCTCTTTCGGAAACAATAAAAAACTAACTTCCTTGCTAATGCATGTCAATTATTAGCAGATCAGAGCTAATAATTACATCACAACTGAAGACAGAGTTGTGAGAAGGTGTTAAATTAAAATTGATCCATGCTTTCATTGGCAGCAATGCCCCCCCAGCTCTGTCTAAATCAACAAGGCATGTTGGGAAAAAAGTAGTTGTCTGGAGCATGCAACATTCCTATCATTTTGTGCAGTTCCACTAAAATAGAGCTGAGCATCCCTGTTCCAAAGATGTTAAGTGTGATTACGATAATAGAGGACTGCTGATGAAACAATAAACACACAAATAGAAGCCGGTCACCTTTGCAGTCTCTCTTAAGACTAATTAGTTGGAGAAGATTAGGCTCAGAGTTGGATGAGGAGGATAGAGCAAAACCAATCTCCCTTAGTGCAATCACACTAAAATGTAGAGATGTTGCCCGTGTGACATTTTAGTACAACTGCACAAAACACTCTTAAGAAAAAAGTGATTTGTGCAGTTCACCAAAAGGTCGCAATAGCAACGAGGTGAAATGGATAGCCCTGTTTGCAAAAAAGAGGTAGAAAGGAAACAATTACTGGCCAATAATAGTTGATGACACATGCGATGACAAAAAAGAAGCATGTTCCTTGTCCTAGGGGAAGATAACAACACGGTTGTGTTTGTCTAAAACGGTGTGAGGACGAGAATGCAATATGGAAAGTATGCCGGACGAGCTACGTTTTGGGCCAAGAACTATGGAAGATCCACATGCAGCGATGTGGGACGACGGGCAGTGGAGCAAGGCCGGAGGGGATACTTGGAGGTCGTCGGGATCTAACTAGGTGAGCGGCGGCGGGCGGAATCTACGAGCAGGTGGCGTAGGCCCTGCCGCGCCGGAGCTTGGTCAGAGAGAACGGCGTGTACCGCAGATCGGGACGTGCTGCCTCGCCACCGTCGAACAGAGAAACGATGCACTTCCTCCCTTTCCCCCGACGGACGGGATGCGGCCAGATCAGTGACCAACGGTGAGAGAGAGAGAGGCCACCGCACTCCCTTTCCCCCGGCGGACGGGATGCAGCCGGATCAGTGACCAATGGTGAGAGAGAGAGAGGCCACCGCAGCCTTCTATGAGATACTCTGAAGAGCGACAAACCAGGTAGGCAGGCTCCATTGTATATAGTGAGCGGACTATCTTTTTCTCCATAAAAATCAATTTATATTCTGTGTGCGTGCCATTGAGCGCTATAACTTTATTTAAAAATAACGCGGCAACGCGTCAAGTCGAACTTTGTTTCGTGCACGCGTGGTACATGACCTCCCTAGGTAAACAACCGCTACAGGCGTTCAAATTAGCACGCGGGCTGCCATTTCGTAAAGAAATGAGCTCCACCATGTAACCGCGCAGGTGTGGCTGGGCACGAAGCGTGAGTACGTGCATGGTGCACCTATTCTCTTCTTGTATACGTACACCACCTACGTGGGGTTGTGTGAGAGACATACAAACCTAGAGAGATATAGGGTGTGGGTTCTTCAG
>NC_041384.1:308582822-308622410 GCF_002162155.2 Triticum dicoccoides
AAAAAATGTAACATATGCAATGTGTGTGAAATAGAGTCCTAGATATAACATATATATAGAGGGGGCGATCCACGAGAAGAGAGTGGAGGTATCATCGGCTTGAGGTGTCCATAGAATCGAAGAGAGGGATGATTTGTGTGTGTGTGTGCACGCACGCGATTGATAAAGAGTGCCATGGAATTTGTGTGTGCCCACGTCAAAGATATAGAGTGGCTGGCCTACTAGAACGTGAGATGGGACATGTGCAGTTTGTCTCTGTGGCAAGGATACCTACCTGCAGCGCTCGACTATCAGTGTGTGGTGGGGGAAGAGGGAGGCCCAATTAACTATAGAGGTACAATGGCTAATATGTGTGGAGGAGGAGAGAGGCCTACCTCATGTATTAAGCAGATCGATCTGCCTCATGTATTAAGGGAGATCGATCGTCATCCAAGCATATGTGCAGGAGAGGAATAAGGTTGGGAGAGAGACAGAGCTAGAGTGTTGGAGGGGGTGGTAGTGGAGTTGCTTCTAACAAATGGTGGGATAGGCTTGCTAGACAAACGGAGGGCACGCCCGCAATATCAATAAGAGAGGAGATGGCTGCTTGTTGTTTGTGCACGTGCATTTGAGAGACGGGTTAGGAGGTGAGGGAGTCCTGGATTAGGGGGTGTCCGGATGGACGGACTATACCTTCAGCGGACTCTTGGACTATGAAGATGCAAGATTGAAGACTTCGTCTCGTGTCCGGAAGGGACTTCCTTGGCGTGGAAGCCAAGCTTGGCTATACGGATATGTAGATCTCCTACCATTGTAACCGACTTTGTGTAACCCTAACCCTCTCCGGTTTCTATATAAACCGGAGGGTTTTCGTCCGTAGGACAACATACAGAACAACAATCATACCATAGGCTAGCTTCTAGGGTTTAGCCTCTCTAATCTCGTGGTAGATCTACTCTTGTACTACCCATATCATCAATTTTAATCAAGCAGGACGTAGGGTTTTACCTCCATCAAGAGGGCCCGAACCAGGGTAAAACTGTGTGTCCCTTGCCTCCTGTTACCATCCGGCCTAGACGCACAGTTCGGGACCCCCTAACCGAGATCCGCCGGTTTTGACACCGTCAGGCTTGATGGCTCCTACTATCATCGATAGTGATGCGGTCCAGGGTGAAACTTATCTCCCCGGACAGATCTCTGCCTTCGACGGCTTTACACTGCGGGCCAATTCACTTGGCCATCTGGAGCAGATCAAAAGCTATGCCCTAGCCGTCAGGTCAGATTTGGAAGTTTAAACTACATGGCTGACATCCGCGGGGACTTGACCTTCGACGGATTCGAGCCACTGCCGAGCGCGCCGCACTATCACGACGAGCATGATCTAGCTCTGCTGCCGAACAGTGCCCTGGAGGACGCACCCGCATCGGCTTCGACCCTTAATTCGGAGCCAACTACGCCGATCGAGGATGGGTGGTTGGACGCCGCATCGGGGGCTGCGATCCCAATGGCGATCGAGCCAAACACCAGCCCCAGACTCCACGAGACTCGTGACTCCTAGGAGTTGGACTCCTCCCTGGACTCCGAACCCTCCGCGCCCCTCCCGATCGAATCCGATTGGGCGCCGATCATGGAGTTTACCGCCGCGGACGTCTTTCAGCACTCGCCTTTCGGTGATATTCTGAAGACACTAAAGTCTCTCTCTTTATCAGGAGAGCCCTGGCCGGACTACGGTCAGCAAGGTTGGGATACGGACGATGAAGAAATTCAAAGCCCACCCACCACCCACTTTGTAGCCACTGTCGATGATTTAACCGACATGCTCGACTTCGTCTCTGAATACATCGACGGTATGGACGACGATGCGGGAGGCGAAGAAGAACCACCACCCACCTCACCATATGACGTATACATGGTGGACGCACCAAAAGATGACGACGAGGAGCGGAAGGACGCACCGAAGGCTTGTTCCCTCGAGAAGCAGTCAAAGCGGCGATGCAAGCGCCGCCCCAAATCCCGCCTCGACAGAAATAATGATCACACAGACCCAGCGCAGGAGCAGGGCGAACCTCTGCAGGACAACGGCAATCCGGATAATCAAACCGAACAAACAAATTCTATCAAGGATAATAGTCCGGACGACATAACGCCGGACAGGCACCCGGAGCAGCAGAATGCCCGTAAAAGGCTTGTTGCCACTGCGAGAAGTCTTAAAAACCAGAAGCAAAGGCTCAAGGCTCCGCAAAACACACTCCAAATCAGATGGAGTAAAATACTCAACACAGCAGCGAGGTACGGCGACAATCGCCCCTCCAAGAGCTACCCAAAGCGGAAGCTGCTACATGAATTCGATGAGGAGGCCTCAGACCCCACAACCAAATATCAAAGCAGCCACCTGGCCGGATAGACGACCCCTCTACCAACACAGAGCGGCATACAACGCCACTCACAATACAACACGCGACCCATGCAAGGTCTCGCACCCAAAGGACGGTGCAACAAGATCCATCTATGGACCACGCAAGCGCGCCCCAGCATACAATGCAACACAACAAACATCCGAACAACGCGGTACACCCATCTACAGGGGTGCCACACACCCCCTGTGTTTCATCGATGAGGTGCTGGACCATGAATTTCCAGAGGGATTCAAACCCGTAAACATAGAGGCATACGACGGAACAACAGACCCTGGGGTCTGGATTCAGGACTACATCCTTCATATCCATATGGCTCGAGGAGATGATCTCCACGCCATCAAGTACTTACCCCTCAAGCTCAAAGGGCCAGCCCGTCACTGTCTTAAAGGCCTCCCCGAAAGCTCCATTGGAAGTTGGGAAGAGCTCGAAGACGCCTTTCGGGCAAATTTTCAAGGGAATTATGTCCGACCTCCGGATGCGGACGATTTGAGTCATATAACTCAACAGCCCGGAGAGTCAGCCCGAAAGCTTTGGAACAGGTTTCTTACTAAAAAGAACCAGATTGTCGACTGTCCGGATGCCGAAGCCTTGGCAGCTTTTAAGCATAGCGTCCGTGACAAATGGCTCGCCAGACACCTCGGCCAAAATAAGCCGAGAACAATGGCCGCATTAACAAACCTCATGACCCGCTTTTGCACGGGTGAGGACAGCTGGCTAGCCAGATGCAGCACCAGCGACCCCAGTACATCTGAAGTTAGAGATGGAAATGGGAAATCACGGCGCAACAATAACAAACGCCGGAATAAAGCAGACAGCACGAAGGGCAGGGCAGTAAACGCCGGATTCAAAAACTCTCGGCCAGGTCAGCAAAAGCCGCCCTCTAAAGGCACCAGGGATGAACTGTCCAGCCTCAACAAAATTCTGGACAAAGTATGTCAGATCCATAGTACCCCTGGTAAACCGGCTAATCATACCCACAGAGAATGTTGGGTCTTCAAGCAGTCCGGCAAGCTCAACACCGTACACAAGGGGGAGGATACACCAAGGGAAGACGAGGACGAGCCTCCCAAGCAAGAAACTGGGGAACAAAAGAAATTTCCACCGGAAGTCAAAACAGTAAACGTGTTACACGTGATCAAGGGAAAAAACAACGCGGTACTCCCAGGAAAATATACCCAAGTGCTTGTGACCGCGAAGTCCTGCCACTGGTCGTCTCAACCGATCACTTTCGACCATCGTGATTACTCAGCAAGTATCCGACATGCAAGATGGGCCGCCCTGGTATTAGACCCAATAATTGGTGGACATCACTTCACACGAGTCTTGATGGACGGTGGCAGCAGTCTAAACCTAATATATCAGGATACAATCCGCGGGATGGGCCTTGACCCAACAAAAATTTGCCATAGCAATACTACCTTTAAAGGAGTAATGCCAGGCCCAGGGGCTCGTTGTATGGGCTCCCTCCAACTATAAGTTATATTCGGCTCCCCTGATAACTTCCGTCGCGAGCATTTAACCTTCCACATCGCTCCGTTCCAAAGTGGCTATCAAGCACAGCTCGGACGTGAAGCTTTCACTCGCTTTAATGCAATACCACACTACGCCTCCCTCACACTCAAGATGCCCGGTCCACGTGGCATCATTTCAGTGAAAGGAAATATCAAGCGATCTCTGCGCACCGAAGAGAGTGCGGCTGCCTTGGCAGCCGCACACTAAAGGCGCCCGGACCAGCAAAAGCATCCAATAGGTCGTCAAGACATCAGACACAATTAATCAAGTCCGGCACCGCTATTTATACGAATAAGTGGTCACACCCCTATTTGTCAATACAAGGGGCTCAACGCGCACAGACAAGTGGCAATTTTTTCTCATCTTGAATTATACATGGTTTCTTTAAAAACTATCTTTTTGCACGACAAGTTTTTCACCTAAATTCCTCTCTTTTACAAACGATCATCGTGATACACCGGTCCAGGATACGGCACAACGGAGACAAAGGCGCAGACGTGCAGTAGGGACCCGCTCCAAGGATTCTTTTTAGATTAAGACCCTGCGTATACCTTTTTTACTATCTCTTGTTGATACATATCCACCGTTGAGAAGGATGCTGACGTCTTGGCATGTGGCCACGCCAGAACAATGCACGTACCTGGACATAAGGGGCTTCTTACAAAGGCCATTATTTAGGCCCGGTTTATACCACAAAGACCGAATACCTTAGGGAGTGTTTGGCGTCGCGAGTTTGGCCTTATATGCATTAGCTCCGAATCATTGTCTTTGGTCAAATGTTTGGTTTGCCCGTCTGCTGTGTTTTGGTGCCTTACGTTCCGCTTTACCGGCTAAGGTAGCACCAGGAGAACTACTGCGATTGTGCCCTGGTTCATCCGGACGAGCACCTCAGTAGAGAAAGCCGAAAACTGACTGTCATGATATAGCATGAGACTGGTCAACCACTCAATGACCTGTTGGAATGTTAGAATTCCTCTGCCTTAACGAAGGGCCGTTTTCCGGCCAGGCATGTACGCACCCCGGGATCGGGAGAGTGCGGAGCCACCAGGGGCTATCTAGTAGCCCCACTATCAAACTCCTATGGCTAAGTGAAAGTGCTAAAGCATTATAGTCTGGTTGCCTCGCTCGCTCCGCTATCATCTCCTTAATAGGACCAAGACGTTGGGTTAAGTGTGAATGCCTGTTTTTTGCGAGCACCTCCGCATTATATGCGTGGGGGTTGAAGCCGACGGCTGCAATCTTTCAGGTTATACACATCTATACATAAACGGCCGCCCAGGAGGCATCATATTACTTTCAGGCAAAAGTATAAAAATAGCCTCATAAAAATTTATAAAAGCATTTCGCTTACAATGAGATTACGTATCACTCAAACATAATATTTTTTGAGCACTGGGTCTCTATCAAACGAGCACCCTCAAGAACTTCTTCAAAGTATTGCTCAGCAGCCATTCGACCTATGGCCGAATTCCGCGCTGCAATAGTGGTAGCATCCATCTCCGCCCAGTATGCTTTAACATGGGCAAAATCCATCCGTGAGCCCTCTATGCACGCCGACCTCTTCATCGCATTAATGCGCGGCACCACGTCAAGGAGCTGTTGCACCAAGCTGAAATAGTTGTTCGGTTCTGGACTTTCCGGCCATAGCTGATCCACAACAGACCTCATGGCGAGTCCGGACAACCTATTCAGTTCGGCCCATTCGGCTAATTGGTCAGTCAATGAAAGCGGACGCTCAGGGAGAATGGAATTGTGTCCAAAACAGCTGGTCCACTTCACGGTCCGTCTGACCCTGGAAGTACTTGGCCGCATCGGCAGCGCTCGCTGCCAAATCCATATACACATCCTCCGAACTCCACAGCCGATCCAAAGAGGCATATCGTGGATCTCCGAACTTCCTCCGCAACATAAAGGATTTCCCAGCTACAATATCCCCGGCTTCCCGCAGCTTCTCCTTCTTCGCCCTCATAGCATAGCGGATGTCTTTTCTCGTTGCAGCAGCCTTCTCAAGGTCCGATGCCTTCTCTAGGTTTTCCTTTTCAAGAACCCGGCAACGGTCGGCGGCGGCTTTTAATTCTATGGCCATCTTGGCCATCTTATCTCGGCTCTCGCCATGCGCGGCCTTCTCGGTTTTCAACTCTTCGGCGGCCTTCAAAGTAGCCGCATTACTAAACCTCGCTTGTTCCTTGGCTCAGGCAAGTTCTGCCCGCAAGGCTTCAACAGTGGCAGCTCCATCTGCAGTCACAACATATTAAAGATACTGGCATCATGCTGCTCTTACTATGTGGCGTTTACCAGATAATGACACTTACCTTGTGCCTCGTCAAGCCTTTTGTTAACAAGCTCGATGTCGGCGTCTGCCGCATCCAACTGCCGTTTTAAATGGGCAAACTCGCTAGTCCGGCTTGCCACCGGAGCTTCCATCACCTGCACATAGAGGCAGTATGGTTATTACCTGGGAATATGATCCTCTATTCGTCGTTGTTTCCGACGACAACCAGAGTCTCAGGGGCTACTATCTACACAGGGCACACCTAGCATGTGTAGGACTATCATACGTTATTTTACGTACCTCAAAGCCTGTCAGTAGACTCATAAAAGCTTCATGCAATCCACTTTCGGCGGACAAGATTCTCTCCATCACCGTATTCATCAGCACACGGTGTTCATCTGAGATGGCCGCTCGCCCCACCAACTCCCTCAGAAATCCGATCGCACACCAGACAGTTCCGGACTCTTTTTTCCGCTCTCTTCGGTAGCAGGACACTGGGAGCTTCGGGGGTCAATGGGATTATCTTCTGGCCTCACCGGACCCTAAGAGGCCCTCCGCGACGACACTTCAGGGTCGCCTGCTTCCGGAGCGGAGGAGTCCGGAGGGGGCGTTTCGCTCTCCATCATCTCAGGAAGAAGATCCCCCGAAGACGAGCTCATTTGAGAGGGGCAAAGGCCCGAGCTGCAAAGATATATGCGGTGGTTATTTTCTCAGAAGAAAAAGAGGGCATACCTATACTATTAAAGTATTTCGGGTCACTTACGACTCACTGGAGAATTGATCCCCCCGCTGACTTTGTGCGGCAAAAGCACCCCCCAAGGTAGGGCCCTCTGTGGGAGAGTTCTTCTCCCGTTTGGAAGCTTCGGCTTCCGAATCCCCGGGCGCAGTCCTTTTCCTCCTCCGGTCGTCTTCCTTCATGGAGACGCTCGCTCCCTCGGTTAGAGTGGGCAGCGTTGGGGGCCCGCGTCCGCCCATATTATCCTCCCCAGTATCTTCCTTCAAGGGCTCCGGGCAAGGTGCGACCTGGAGCATCTTTTCCAATACCGGATTGTCCAAACCCTCAGGGTGGGGGGCCGAACACTGAATCAACTTCGCCTTTGTTATCCAGTCCTGGTCAAAAAGCAAACTCTCAGAAATAACTTCGTAACAAATGAGAGATAGTATGTTCGGCCGGAAGGTTCCTTACCTGTTCGGTGGCGCAGTTACTACTCAGGCCCACGCCCTCGGTGATTTCCGGACACTCTACCTGAGGTCCAAAGAATGACTTGTACATCTCCTCGTGCATCAGGCCGAGGAAATTTTGAATGACACGCGGTCCCTTGGGATTGAACGCCCACAAGCGAAGGGGCCGGCGTTTGCAAGGCTGGACTTGACGAACCAGCATAACTTGTATTACCGCAACCAAACTAAAATCTCCATTGAAGAGATCTCAAATGCGACTTTGCAGTATAGGCACGTCCTTGGCTGGACCCCAGCTCAGACCTCTGCTGATCCATGACATCAATTGTGGTGGAGGGCCTGAGGGGAAAACTGGGGCGGCCGCCCACTTGGCACTTCGAGGAGCCGTGATGTAGAACCACTCCTATTGCCACAATTCAGACACCTCTGGAATGGAGCCTTTGGGCCATGGAGCTCCCGTCATCTTGCATATTGAGGCACCTCCACACGCTGCATGTTGCCCCTTGATCATCTTCGGCTTTGCTTCAAAGGTCTTGAGCCATAGGCCAAAGTGAGGAGTAACCCGGAGGAAGGCCTCACACACGACAATAAATGTCATGATATGAAGAAAGGAGTCCGGATCTAGATCATGGAAATCTAGCCCATAATAAAACATCAAGCCCCAAACGAAAGGATCAGAGCAAGGCCTAGACCTACGAGGAAGTGGGAGACAAACACGACATTCTCGTTGGGTTCGGGGAGGGGACGGCCTGCCCTCGGGCAGGCAGCCGATGCACAACCTCGGCGGTCAGATATCTGGCCTCCCTCAACTTTTTGATGTCTTCTTCTGTGATGGAGGAAGGCACCCATCGGCCTTGAAGGCTAGATCCGGACATGATTAAAGGTTCGGAGGACCTGACCTGAACTTTGGGTGTTTGAGCTCGAGGTGGGGGAAGGATTCGATTGAGCACGGGAGGGAAAAAAGTAAAAGCCTTGTCCCTTTATAAAGAGGGTGAATATCAAGCGTCCTATCCGTGGCCGTTTGGACTTGCCTATAGTCTAGGAGTCCTAGAAGCGATTGGGTTAGCCACGCCCGTATTGATGAGAATCCCGGAATAAGGGGACACGATCTCTGCTTTAACAAGACGTGCCAAGGAAACCGCCTTGCATGACACACTAAGGTGGGACAATAAAACGATTCGAATAAAGGCTTGGCCGTGGTGCGTCACACTACGGAATACGTCAGCAGATTAGATTTGTGTAAATATTATTCTCTCTATGGCAATATGTGGAAACTTATTTTGCAGAGCCGGACACTATCTTTTTGTTCAAAATCTTCTATGAAGTACTTGGAGGAGGAACCCGCCTTGCAATGCCGAAGACAATCTGCGCGCCGGACTCGTCGTCACTGAAGCCTGGTTCAGGGGCTACTGAGGGAGTCCTAGATTAGGGGGTGTCCCTTCAGCCGGACTATCCCTTCAGCCGGACTCCTGGACTATGAAGATACAAGATTGAAGACTTCGTCCCGTGTCCGGAAGGGACTTTCCTTGGCGTGGAAGGCAAGCTTGGCGATATGGATATGTAGATCTCCTACCATTGTAACCGACTTTGTGTAACCCTAACCCTCTCCGGTGTCTATATAAACCGGAGGGTTTTAGTCCGTAGGACAACATACAGAACAGAAATCATACCATAGGCTAGCTTCTAGGGTTTAGCCTCTCTGATCTCGTGGTAGATCTACTCTTGTACTACCCATATCATCAATACTAATCAAGTAGGACATAGGGTTTTACCTCCATCAAGAGGGCCCGAACCTGGGTAAAACTTCATGTCCCTTGCCTCCTGTTACCATCCGGCCTAGACGCACAGTTCGGGACCCCCTACCCGAGATCCACCGGTTTTGACACCGACAGGAGGCATGCACGAATGATGAGGGTGGACGATGTGGCTGTGGTAAGCAGACGTAACTACATAGGAAGATCAATCGCCCTTTGTTAGAGAAAGGAGAGACATAACTTGTGAGGTACGTCGATCGATGGGGGGTAGTTAAAGTCGATCTAGGTATATGTTGGGAGATCGATCGGTATACATGCATGTGTGTGTCAGAACCAAATGAGGCATGATGAGAAGGATAGAGAGAGGGATGCATGTAGGAGGTGGTATGAGAGGCATACTATATCAAGGGGGAGGAGTGTGCGAGTACGAGAACGATGAAAAGAGTGGTGGGAGTGAGGCATCGATGGTGACAAGAGAAGAGGGGAAGCTTGTGTTTGTGCCAGGCACACCTGGCTAGAGAGGCATATCGATCGATGTGTGCCGTAAAGAAGGAGCCGGGGGGCCTACACACACCGTGGGTGAATGACCTAAAGTGAAAAGACAAATTTGAGCGATGGAGCTAGAGAATGCTGAAGGAGGGTGAGAGGGATGCAGGCGTGTGCATGCACAAGAGAAAGTTAGTGCTAGCTACTAAGATAAGAGGGTTGTGCGGGTGTAAAAGATGAATAGAGATCATATATACTTCATTATAAAAAGCGAATTTGGATATTTGAAGAATTTATCATAGTGTTTCAAACCGACGCATGTGTGAATATATATAACGGTGATACACATGGTGTGGTTATGAACATGTTATACTACATTTAATATATTTTATCTTTACTCTTATAAAAAACGGAGTTGTTGATGATGGTGTGTGTGCCATCCTGCATTATAGGCCGTCCGATTTATATCTGGCAGATAGCAAGGAAACTATGATGGTTGAAGTTGGCAACAATCATGATTGTAGATTCTTATTGAAATAGAGAAACGAATTCAAATTTAGTTCAAATTGCAGCAGTAGTATAGACATTTGGAATGCACTAAAATGTTGGTATGAGTAGGTTACATGCATTATACAGCAAGCAAAAAAATGTAATCGGACATAACATGGATTCATACTCCCTCCTTCCATCTATATAGGGCGTAATGAGATTTTTAAGACCACCTTTGACAATTGACAAGATTAATAGTACATGACATGCACAATGTGAAAATTATGTCACTGAAAGAACCTTTCACAGACGAATTTAACGGTGTGCTTTGTGTAAGTTGCATGTCATATATCATTGCTCTAATGTTTGGTTAAAGTTAGCATCAAAAAACGCATTAGGCCCTATATAGATGGAAGGAGGGAGTAGCTTTGAATAGCATTTGTATAGTAAAACAGGGCAAGACTCTATCTTTGTGTGGTGTGAATAGTTTTATTTTTTTTTGTTTTCTTTTTGGTTGAGGGAAGTGCGAATTGATTTGGTACGTACAAGTACAATATTACTACAAGTTAGGCTTGTCCCTAAAACTCAACCCGCGTCTTGTTATATCCCGAAAATTCAAATATCATGCTCCCGAAACTGGCGCCTTCACAACCCGCGCCTTGCTATCCTGAAATTACAATGCGCGCGAAAACTCCCTCCAGCTGCCAAATCCCGACATGCGAAATACCCCTTCTAACCCTGAGCCAAAAGGGCCGCTAGTTCAAATCGGTGGGGTGGTACTTTTGTAACACACCCTACATTTTGGACAAGCGCGTCCCTAAGTCATGATGCACCCTCTCCCATCGCCCCCTTTTCGCTATTCGAAATCCCAGGCCGCCATAACCTCTTCGCTCCAGCCGCGAAAGCCCACCCTCCTCCATCCGCCACATCACCGCTGCCCAGCCAGAGCCTCTTCCCCAACGACGTCGTCCACCGCAATAGCTCGACGTCCCTCATCCACCTCCCCGGATGAGGATCCGTCATCCATCTCGCCATCCCGCCGGTTCAGCCGCCCCGTCCTCCACCTCCAAGGAGCTGCTCCGATGATCGCCTCGTCTATCGCGGCTACTCCATCCCTACAGCGCCGCCTTAACCTGCTCCACCGGAACCGCAGCATCCTCACCGACTCCTCGGACGAAGCCGAGGCCTACTCGGCCCCACCAAAGAGGTTGTACACTCATCGCATCGCACCTTCTCCTTAACTCGACCTCCCGGCGCTGACGGTGCTCCATCCCCCACCCCGATGGAGCGGCTACCTTGAAGCCGGCGCCGTGGGCGACATCTCCATGGCGGCTCTCCCCCAGTGCGAGGCCCCTTCGGCGGCGGCGTCCATACCAGTCGGATCTGCTGCTGCTGCTCCGGCTCTCGCTCGCTCGCGCTGTTGCTGCTGCTCCGGCTCTCGCTCGATCGCTTGCTCGCCCAGCTACTGCTGCTGCTCTCCCCCTCACTCGTGTTGCTGCTTTGCTTCGATTAAGCCACACTTCAGTCGACTGAATCGACTTTTGGGTTAGTCAATTTTCAAGGGCTGGGGGGGCTCCCCGGAGTTAAGGAAGAACCACCCGCAGCGGGGACGGGGGCTCGCCGGAGAGGTACCCCACTATCTATCTTAGGGTTCAGGGTGGGGGGCGGGGGGGCCTAGAGGGCTGGCCGGGGCAGCGGTGGCGAGTTGTTTCGGGGCGGCAAGGCGGCGCTGGGGCCGGCGGTTCAGCCGGTGGTGGCTGGCGGCTCAGGGGGTTGCAGTTTGAAGATGAACTGTAGGCCCTCCCTAAACTACATGTCAAGTGCCTCTCTGCTACCATTGCGTTCAGTTTTGACAGTAGCATTCAGATTCCACAGTAAATTTCAGTTTCGACAGTTAAGTTCAGAGTCAACAGTTTTTACCTCATCTGTTGTAGTCAGGTGGTTTTTGGTGATGTTAATTTTACATCCATTTTACATCATCTATTGGAGATGCTATTAGAATCACACTTGAGATTGATGATGTCTGTCTTGTGCTGCTTCAGCCTTGACGTCTTACGGCTCACCGGAGCTGCTCCAACGACAGAACGATCCATCACAACAGAGCAGTGCCCTGGAGGCCGTCTACAGATTCCTAAGATCTTCCTCCACACCTCCGACAGCCACCTCTGCCTCAACTGCTTCAGCGACCAACCCAATGATGCTGAGGTCGACACGGCTACGGCAAAGAGGTTGTACACTTCTTGCATCACTTATTACTATACATTCACGTCGATCCATTAGGGCTATTTTGGTTCAACGGAAAAATGTCGATCCACTGGTTGTTACCATCACTCTAAATTTCTGCATGCTCTCCTTACATAATGTCACCATATTTTTTTCGTATGCATGCCAGATATTGTACACAGTCATGCTGAACATGTAGAGAAAAAGAGAAGAGTTTTGCACGGCAATACAGTGTCATGCAGACATCGCTCCATGGTGGGTTCAATGGCAAACCCTCCCCACCCCTCTCCAGATTGTAATCTAGAGGAAGATATCTGTTCTGAGGCAGATTCAAACGCCGCCGACCACTCCTATTTACCCCCCAAGGTGTTTGCTCTACCTTGGCATGATGATGTTAGTCATATCATGCATATGTTGCCTTGAAGTGCCTACTTTTGACATCATATATGTCATCTGCTTAGTTTAGACATGTTCTGTAATGCCACCTGTTTAGTTTCTACATCATATATGGGAATTATGCAGTCTCATGTCTTTTAGCCAGCCATAATATATGTGAAATGTGCAATGCCATCCTGTTTAACCAGGCATCATATATTTGAATGATATCTTGCCCATCCTTTTGTTCATTACATTTCCATTCGTCGACAATGTTTGTACATTAAACTACTCTTCCTGTGAATAAGCCATTTGGGTGAGAGATGGAAAAATCTAGAGTGAAAACAAGGTCGTCAGAGCAGACAGTGCTACCTGTCGAAGCAGATCTCTTGTTGGATCCCGATAGCTCCTCAGAGATGGATTCAGAGACAGATGACCAGTCCTATTCCCCCACTGAGGTGTATGCTCTAACTTGGCACGTTTATACTGCTCATCTCATGCATACGGTGTCTTGCATTGCATAGTTTACACATCATATACACAATATTCAACACCATGTTCTTAGTTCGGACATCACATTGAATGCCCTCTGTTTAGCATATAAATCACATATGTGAATTAAATGAGGCGATCCTGATTACTTAGATAACATGTAGGTGAATTATGTCAGGCGATCCTGTTTAGTTATTCATCATATCTTTGAATTATGTTATGTTATGCTATCCAGTTTAGATAGACATCATATATGTGAAATTATGTCATGCTATCCGTTTTAGTTAAACAATATACATGTCAACTATTTCATGCCCTCTTTTTTCCACACTGTCGAATTTCGGGTTCCGGCAGACCCTTGAGGTTCGAACACTGGGGTGCGCGCGGAGATTTCGCCCCCTACCTACCTGCCTCCCTCCGCCATGCTAGGATCTAAACTAAGGAAAGAACAACACAAGAGACACAGGGTTTATACTGGTTTGGGCCACCGTTGTGGTGTAATACCCTACTCCAGTGTGTGGTGGATTGCCTCTTTGGCTGATGATGATGAACAATACAAGGAAGAATAGCCTCATGAGGGTCTGTTCTTGGCTGGGACGATGAACTGCTCGAAGGAGTTTAGTCACCTTTCTCTCTCTCTCTGCTTTCCTCCAACTGACCGACCTTGATTTCGACCCAGCTTGTTCCTGGGTTGGCTGGTTCTCTATCCTCGATCCTTGATCCTCGATCCTCTATCCTCTATCTCCCATCCTCCCCTGGGGTGGCTAGTCCTATTTATAGAGGCCCTGGTCCTCTCCCCAAATATTGAGCGGGAAGGGAGCCAACAATGGCGGGCTAATTTGAAGGGGGACAGCTAGTATCAGCTATCCTGACAAAAGTAGTCTTCGCCTATGCAAAGCTCTGGTGATGACGCCGTCTTGGGCTCCACGGTGACCTCCATCTCATAGTCCTCCTGGTCTTGGTCTCGTTGCACCGAAATGGCAACCTTTGCCTGATGCCTCGGTACTCCGCGGCTACGCTTGCCCCCTTTGCACCAAAGAGGGAAGGAGGACGCTGCGCGGGCTGGCACCCGCCTGGCGCCCTGAATCGTCATGGCTTGCGTCACGGGCACCTCGTGAGGTACCCCGCCTTGATCTCTCCGCCCCCTCGTGAGCCAGCCTGATGAGGCCGTGCCTGAGGAAGCTCCGCGTCGTCTGCCTCGCGAGGCTTGGCCCCTCACAAGGGTCTTGGGTTTGTGTTGGTGAAGATGACCGTGCTGGGCCCCCTTTGAGCCACGCCGTAGGCCGCAGGAAGGCAAGTCTGGGGACCCCCATTCCCATAACACCGACAGTAGCCCCCAGGCCGAAGGCGCGCCCGGACTTGGCCATGCAGGGAGGCAGAAGGGCAAGAGCGAAGCACCGCGGGCCCTAACAGCCTACGGCCTTGGGCGCCGCATGGCGGTTGACTGGACGTGGGCACCTTAGCAACCGCGCGAGTTGATAAAGGAGTGGCATCCGCCTAGGCCCTGCTGGGGAAGTTCCGGGCCTTCAGCACCAAGCCGGAGCAAGGCGCTGCCGACCCCGCTGCTCCGTGAGGCGAACCCGCTCCGCGCTGCTCCCCCGCCGCCAAGTGACTCCGTCGTGGCTCCTGTCCTGCTTTTAATTCATGCACATGTATCATGCCTCGGAGAGGCATTTAAACTTGCGTTTGGCATTGAAATAACAGTGTGGACTGTAATATTAGCTTTTGAATTCCTTGAAATTAGCGCTTTTCCTTCCTACTTGCTTATGTTCTACGCCGGTAGAGCCCGGCCCCGCGCGTACCTTACCCAGCAATAGTCCCGACCAGAAACCAGGACGGGACCATGGAGTGAGGGGCTACATGACTAGTTAGGCTCCTGAGTCGCGATGCTCAGGAGTCCCCCTTGGCGCACGAACAGCAAGTAGGGAGGTGTGATGCGGGTGGATCTACCGTTCTACATCTGCAGAGCCCGGCCACGCGCGTGCCTCACCCAGCGATGGTCCCGACCGGAAACCAGGACGGGGCTACGGAGTGAGGGGCTACGTGACCAGTTAGGCTCCTGAGTCGCGATGCTCAGGAGTCCCCCTTGACGCTCCAACGGCCTTCGTACCTTGGCTCCACTCTGGGAGAGACGCGCGACGAACCAGGCCCAGGGGGGCCTGGCTGGGCGGCGTGCGTCTGGGTGTGACCCAGGCGCAGCCCCCGTACCCAGCCTCCTCGCGCGGCACTCCCGAGGGGAGGCGTTACGATGAGGCTAGACACTGAGCTCTGGGCTCCCTGAGGTTGACGCGGCCCGGGGGCCACCCTTAGTTGTTTATCACCAGCGCGGAGCATAGTGCTACCGTATGTGTACAGGCATAGCCGCTCCTTGGCAGTGTCGTCAGCCAGCGGGGAGCATGGTGCTTCCACTGTTACGTGGGAGGGGGGGCCCCTCCGGGAGGAGCCTCCGGGAGGAGCCCCCGGGGCGTGTACAACCCCGCCCTGACACGTGGCTGGCACGGTAGGGCCTGGCGAGGTGTATCTGGGCACCCGTGAGCCAGCGCGGGACTCACGGGGCCCTACCTCTAGGCGGGTTGCGCCTGGCACTGGGCCTTACCTTGTGATGTGTCCCTGCAAATTTGGTTAGATGTCGGCACTCTACGTCCTCGGGTCCCGGCCCTCGAGCTGGCCTCAGCCGTCGCTGGTATGCCAGGTCGCGATGCCATGGACAAGGCCAAAAGGTGAGGGCTGGAGAGCAAGTAAGAGCACTGAGTCACGATGCTCAGGTGCCCCCCCCCCTTTAACGTGCAAGTGGTCGGCATGGAGGAGAAGAGGTGCCGTGGACCGGCATCAAATAATCAAGCATGGTGTGTCTAACGCATAATCGGAAATAAACGCAAATGGGATACATGCCACTGGGCCTGGCCCGAGCGGCTTGGGGATCATGCAGCCCGAGGGGCGTCCCCAACAAGGTAAGCTAACAACATGGAATAAAGGGATACACGCCGCAGGGACGGACCCACGCGGCCTGGGAATAATGCAGCCCTGGGGGAGCTCCTAGCTAGAGTAAAACTCGAAAGATGTCACCTGATAATGTTGAGGACGAAGGGGTGTTGGTGTAGCAGGCTCGGTGGGCTGCGGGAGCCGATCCTCACGAGCCCCCAGGCCCAGGGGCCTCGGGAGGCTCCGGAGGCGCTGGCGGCTCCTCGCGGGCCATCTCCATCTCTGCCAGGGCTGTGGAACGCCTGGCCTCTCGTGCCTCCGTGATGCCCCTCATGAGGCGCTGGTATGCGTCGGCCACGTTCGGCAAGCCGTAAGGCATGCGAACGTAGCTATGGGGTGGACCTCCGCAGTGCCCCACTCGCGAGGGCCAGAGGAGCTCTAGAGAGGCGACTCGGTTGAGCCCTGGTATGTCGATGCAGACGCGTAGCCCACCATCCTCGCCTGGATGGGGGGCCACCGGTTCCTGTAGCTCCTGAATGGCCTTGCTGACGAACTCCTGAGGATCTGGATCTCCTTGCCTTGCTCCTTCTCGAGGGAAACGTGCTTCAAAACACGCCTCCATGTGGTGCCCAAGCGCCTCCCTCGTGACCCTAGCCAGGTCGGTGGCCCTCCAGGGGAGAGCCCCCGAGCCCTGCCTGAGGAGGGCGCCGGGCGCGCTTTCATATGCGATGGAGGGAGGCTCCCCCTGGGCAGGCGCGGGCCTAGAGGGGCCTGCCTCCTGAGTGGTCGGGCCGGACGATGTCTTCTTCTTCTTGGGGGTGGTCTCGGGAGGCCCCCTGCTTCCACGATCCGGGTCTTCCAGTGACGCGGCCTGAAAGGCTCGTTCCAGGGAACACACCGCGTCCTTCTCTTCACCGGGCACCGTGATGACTCCACCGCTTCCTGGCATCTTGAGGATGTTGTAGCCATGGTGAGTTACGGCCATGAACTTGGCCAGTGCTGGGTACCCAAGGATGGCGTTGTACGGCAGGCGAATGTGAGCGACGTCGAATTCGATGAGCTCGGTGAAGTAGTTGTCGCGTGCCCCGAAGGTGACAGGGAGGCGGACCTGCCCAATCGGGACCGTGGAGCCGTCAATGATACCGGAGAAGGGCTTGGTTGGCTGAAGCTGGCTGTAGGGCACTTGGAGGTTGATGAACGTCTCCACGTACCGGACGTTGAGCCCTGCCCCTCCATCGATGAGGGTCTTGGTGACCACCACGTTGCTGATGATTAGGGAACAAAGCATCGGGAGGACTCCGGCTGTAGTCGCACACTTGAGTTCATCTGCTGAGCTGAACGTGATGGCACATGACGACCACCTAAGGGGGCGCATGGCTTCGAGCCTGGGGAGGACTACATTCACCTCGCGGGCGAACTGCTTGAAGATGCGCTGAGAGGCTGGGGCTTGTGCTCCGCCCAAGATGCAGGCGATCGCGCGCGGCTCCTGGAAGCCCCCAGCCTCCTTGTCCTGGTGGCGGTCCTCGTTTCTCCTTGGCTGCGGCGGCTGCGGTGGGAGGCCTGCGTTGCCTAGCTGGCGATCCTCGCGAGGCTGATCCCTCCAGTCTCCCTCGCGAGGCTGATCCCTCCATCCTCTCTCGCGAGGTGGGTCTTGCCAGCGATCCTCGCGAGGTTTGTCGCGCCACCCTTGGAGCGGCCCACGGTCTTCCCAGCGTCCTGCATTTCTTCCTCCTCCTCGGCCGTAGCCCCAGTCACTGCGGTCGGGGCGACGGCCGATCCTTCCTTCTCACACGGCTCGGAGTTCTTGACATTCATTGGTGTTGTGGGTGTGGAGGTCGTGGTACACACAGTACCGGCTGCCCTTGGAGGGTTCGGGCTGATCTCTGCCCCGCTTGGTGTCTGGTTCTGCCGTGAGCACGGCAGCCCCCTTGCGCTTCACGTCCTTAGCCTTGGGCTTCTTCTCTTCTGGGTCCGCAGCGGGCAGCTCGAGGAGGGAGAAACGCCCTTCCTCATCCCTGGCACACTTGTTTCCCAAGTTGAACAGCACCAAGGAAGTGCACAGGTCTTTATGCATCGCCAGCTCCTCCTTCATCTTGACGTCGCGCACGCCGTTGGAGAAGGCCGAGATGATGGCCTCCTCAGTCACCTTGGGAATCTTGAGGCGTGCGTTGTTGAAGCGCTGGATGTACTTCTGCAGGGTTTCCCCGAGCTGTTGCTTGATGCGGCGCATGTCGCTCACGGCGTGTGGCCGGTCGCGAGTGCCTTGGAAGTTGGCGATGAAGCGGGTGCGCATCTCCTCCCAGGAGGAGATTGTGCCTGGAGCCAGGTTCAGGAGCCAGGTGTGGGCCCCGTCCTTGAGTGCCATGGGGAACCAGTTCGCCATGACCTTCTCGTCTCCCCTAGCAGCTTCATTGCCTAGCTAGTGGAGCTGGAGGAACTCTGTAGGGTTAGCCATGCCGTCCTATTGAGGAGGCAGGTATGGCTTGAACTTGCCAGGCCACGCTATGCTGCGTAGTTCGGTGGGGAAAGCGCGGCAGCCTGCTGTGGCCACGGGAGGCCTTAGGTGACGGAGAGCCTGGTCTTGCATGTCCCCACGCGCTGCAGGTAGGAGCAGCGCGGGGTCTTGACGCGCGGGAGTAGGAGCATGGTCGCGACGTGCTGGAGCAGGGAGCGCCCGGGCAGCTTCTTGTGGGCGAGGGACTTCCTGGCAGCTCTGCTCTTGCCGCACTGGTGCCTGACAGAGCGGGTTCGCCCAAGGGCCACGCGCCTTCGGGCCATGGCGTCTTCTTGAGGAGGAGGCGACCAGGGCGCCGCCGGAGCCTCGTCGCCCGCGCGGGGCGGGGTGCGGTGCAGTGGAATGGACGACGCAGGAGAGCCCCCTGTGGCGCGGACGAGCTCGGCGATGCGATCGAGCCATTCTTCGTAGACGTCGTCGACGGGACGGTAGCGTAGGAGCTCGTTTGCCGCAATGAGTGCAGCTCGAGCCTCCATGGGCACGCGGAGCGCGCGGGACGAAGAACCAGCTGGGGTGAGCGAGGGAGTTGCGGTGCGGCCGTTTTGCCGCACGGACGGATGCCGGGACGATGCTTGTCGCTCGTCCCCCGCCGGGCCGGTGGCAGCGTTGATGGCAGGTGATGGGGAACGGCGTGGATGCCCGCCGACAGGGGCCGTCTGGGCAACGCGGGAAGAGAGTGCAGCCCGGCGCTCGGCGCGGGCCCGACGAGCGTCAGACATGGGCATGACAGTCGGAGGAGAACGGGCGGTGGAAGACGAATTCCGGCGCACCCCTACCTGGCGCACCAAATGTCGAATTTCGGGTTCCGGCAGAACCTTGAGGTTTGAACACTGGGGTGTGCGCGGAGATTTCGCCCCCTACCTACCTGCACCCCTCCTCCATGCTAGGATCTAAACTAAGGAAAGAACAACACAACAGACACAGGGTTTATACTGGTTTGGGCCACCGTTGTGGTGTAATACCCTACTCCAGTGTGTGGTGGATTGCCTCTTGGGCTGATGATGATGAACAATACAAGGAAGAACAGCCTCGCGAGGGTCTGTTCTTGGCTGGGACGATGAACTGCTCGAAGGAGTTCAGTCACCTTTCTCTCTCTCTGCTTTCCTCCAACTGATCGACCCTCATTTCGACCACAACTTGTTTCTGGGTTGGCTGGTTCTCGATCCTAGATCCTTGATCCTTGATCCTCTATCCTCTGTCTCCCATCCTCCCCTGGGGGTGGCTAGTCCTATTTATAGAGGCCCTGGTCCTCTCCCCAAATATTGAGCGGTAAGAGAGCCAACAATGGCGGGCTAATTTGAAGGGGGACAACTAGTATCAGCCATCCTGACAAAAGTAGTCTTCGCCTGTGCAAAGGTTTGGTGATGACGCCGTCTTGGGCTCCATGGTGACCTCCTTCTCGTAGTCCTCCTGGTCTTGGTCTCGTTGCATCGAAATGGCAACCTTTGCCTGATGCCTCGGTACTCCGCGGCTGCGCTTGCCCCCTTTGCACCAAAGAGGGAAGGAGGACGCTACGCGGGCTGGCACCCGCCTGGCGCCCTGAATCATCATGGCTTGCGTCACGGGCACCTCGTGAGGTACCCTGCCTTGATCTCTCCGCCCCCTCGTGAGCCAGCCTGATGAGGCCATGCCTGAGGAAGCTCCGCGTCGTCCGCCCCGTGAGGCTTGGCCCCTCACGAGGGTCTTGGGTTTGTGTTGGTGAATATGGGCCATGCTGGGCCCCATTTGAGCCACGCCGCAGGCCGCAGGCAGGCAATTCTGGGGACCCCCATTCCCATAACGCCGACACGCACTATCTATTGCATCTATCTCTCATACAATGTCTGTACATTCAACAATGTTTCCTATTTATCAGCCAATTGAATTGGAGCAGGTGATGCCAGTATCTAGCAGACTAAACACACGGTCTTCAAATAAAACAGTGCTACCTCTTGGTGGAGATAGCACCCCGGTTGTACATGCACAAGAACCAACCCTACCACACATAACCCAAACTCTCGCAGATTGTACCCCTACGGTGATGGACAGAGAACCAGCTTCACCCAATCTAACCCCAACCCGAGACGATAGTAACCCAGTTCCTGTTGACACAGCACCATCTCCACAACAGAGCTCCCAAACAGGAGCAGTTAGTAAGGCAGCTCCAGTGCCCAAAGGGCCAGTACTATCACGGCGAACTCCAACTCCACCAGTTAGTACGCCTATTCCTATGGAGGAAGCACAACCAGCTAGTCGTAGTTTAGCATCTATCGCATTTGATGTTGTTATATTGTATGTGTGTATCTTCCCATCTTGGAAATATGGTACTGAAGCTGAAGGAAAATGCTAGTTGCAGGTGTTTGTCCAGGAGTTATGAGTAAGTAATGTTATTCATGGCAATTACTTTCCTTCGTCCCATACATCCTACCTCCATGATGGTTATAATACAGCAAATTTTCCCATTTTTCTCTATTGAGAAGGACCGATTTGGAAACTCAGGATGAGGTAACCTGTGCTAATACCTCTACTATCTTCAAGAATGCTTGGTGGCAGTATCAGAATTACCTGAAGAAAACGTACTTCACCGGCAAAGAAACTCATCAAATTCCCTTACGTTCTCCTGAGACACATTTACTGGATGATGACTGGGAACGCCTTGTTTTGTACTCGTACCGAACCAAGAATGTGGTAAGGTCTATGAGGTCATTTTCTATTTTTAAGTATTATATTATTGCGTCTTACTGTACTCTGTTCATGTAGAACGAGTGCCTAAACCTGAAGAAGAACTGCTCCAATTTAAGATTCCATTGCTATCATAGTTCAAAAAAGCGCTAGGCGTTAATTGTGCATTTTGCCACCGCCTTGCGCTTTACTGACCAAAGCTCATGCTTATGCGCAGTTATGCATAGATTATGTGTAGTTATGCGCAATGCGTTTTGCCAACGCTTAGAGACTAGGCGCGCCTTTTTTAACTATGGTTGCTTTTCTCTTGTATCACTGTATTTACTCATACAAACTTATTTTTAAATTGAAGGATCCAATCGAAACTCCAATGGCACAGAAGGTATGTTCACACATGTTTCTTTAACAGGTTTGCTCTTATCAATAGCTCTGTTGATTTCAATTTTAATTGTGTATACAGTTGACTTTCATATCATGCACATTACTAGCATCACAACAGAGCCAATAGTGTTGTTGTACATGTAGACCCGTGGTACCCATCTAAAATCTTGCTGTGCCGTGTAGTTTCCCACGCTTTGTATTCTTTCACTGCTGCTTTGTCTTGGACTGATATGATTTGAACCGTGTCTCTATTTTGATTTGGCAAGACAATGCAGTGACCATAGGACATAGATATATGTTTGGTTGATGCTTTTATTATGTACTAGTACTTGGCAATAGAAGACTTGGTAGTTTAATCCTGTCCACCTTACTAATGAACTGGTTCACCGAAATGAGTTTCATATACTAGTACATGCTAAACTTGTTATGTGTCTGCTTGTTTCTTCTTTTAGAATGATGACAGAACATTGGGGAAGAGTGCCTTATTAAGCAATGGTAAATGAAGTAATGCAGATAAGGTTCAGGATAGTGACACATCCTTGTTGGTCTCCAACAAAGCTGATAAAACAGCTAAGGAAGACTATCTTGAAGACACGAGACAACCCAAAGTCCCATCTTGGTTTAGTGTTCGAGTTACTGGCCACTACCACTTGCACAAGCTATTCAAACTCACTGTCTGAATCAGTTCGGTTTCTTGAGTCTCAACTACAAGCTAAAAGACATCGATCAGCTGTGCTGCGACAAGAAGCAGAAGGACTGCGGAAGTCCCTGGAGCATTCAGATGCATACTTTCTAGTGGAACAGCAAGCATTGGAGGATTTTAGCGCCAAACAGGACAAAGCTAATCAGCTTGCTAAGCATATTGACAGCATGGATACCCAGGATAACGTTTCTTGAGCTCTTCTGAAGTTGTTTCAATTATGCTCTTGTTTTGCTGCCGCGTTTATTTGCACTGGTGGCCAATTTTAATGGCCAGTGTATGTAATGTGCTGCTTTGTTCCCTATATTTGCACTGGTGGCGAACTTTGATGCCTAGTGGATGTAATATGTGTAATAGCGGTAATAGGCTAGCGTTAATTGCTTGCTTATTTATTTCCTTATTGTCCTGTTTAGTTGTTTTATTGTAGTCACTGCAGTTCTTTTTCTGTTTTTTTCTAGTGGCCACAATAGCCTATTTTTGGTAACTAGGCCAAAATAATCATGGCAACACACGGACTGTTGTAACCATGGGCCTCCTGCAGGCCGTATGATCCATGGGCCTTCGTCCAGCCGTAGGATCCATCGGCCTTCTATACAGGTGAGGGAGTCCTGGATTATGGGGTGTCCGGATGGCCGGACTATTCCTTCAGTCGGACTCCTGGACTATGAAGATACAAGATTGAAGACTTTGTCCCGTGTCCGGAAGGGACTTTCCTTGGCGTGGAAGGCAAGCTTGGCGATATGGATATGCAGATCTCCTACCCTAACCCTCTCCGGTGTCTATATAAACCGGAGGGTTTTAGTCCGTAGGACAACATACAGAACAATAATCATACCATAGGCTAGCTTCTAGGGTTTAGCCTCTCCGATCTCGTGGTAGATCTACTCTTGTACTACCCATATCATCAATATTAATCAAGCATGACGTAGGGTTTTACCTCCATCAAGAGGGCCCAAACCTGGGTAAAACTTCGTGTCCCTTGCCTCCTGTTACCATCCGGCCTAGACGCACAGTTCCGGGCACCTACCCGAGATCCGCCAGTTTTGACACCGACATTGGTGTTTTCATTGAGAGTTCCTCTATGTCGTCGCCGTTAGGCTTGATGGCTCCTACGATCATCAATAGCGATGCAGTCCAGGGTGAGACCTTCCTCCCCGGAAAGATCTTCGTCTTCGGCGGCTTCGCACTGCGGGCCAATTCACTTCGCCATCTAGAGTAGATCGAAAGCTATGCCCCTAGCCGTCAGGTCAGATTTGGAAGTTTAAACTACACGGCTTACATCCGCGGGGACTTGATCCTCGACGGATTCAAGCCACTACCGAGCGCGCCGCACTGTCACGACGAGCATGATCTAGCTCTGCCGCCGAACAGTGCCCTGGAGGCCGCACCGCATCGGCTTCGACCCTTAATTCGGAGCCAACTACGTTGATCGAGGATGGGTGGTTGGACGCCACCTCGGGGGCTGCGATCCCAACGGCGATCGAGCCGAACACCAACCCCGCACTCCGCGAGACTCGTGACTCCAAGGAGCCGGACTCCTCTCCGGACTCCGAACCCTCCGCGCCCCTGATCGAATCCAATTGGGCGCCGATCATGGAGTTTACTACCGTGGACATCTTTCAGCACTCGCCTTTCGGCGATATTCTGAAAACACTAAAGTCTCTCTCTTTATCAGGAGAGCCCTGGCCGGACTACGGTCAGAAAGGTTGGGATACGGACGATGAAGAAATTGAAATCCCACCCACCACCCACTTTGTAGCCACTGTCGACGATTTAATCGACATGCTCGACTTTGACTCTGAAAACATCGACGGTATGGACGACGATGCGGGAGGCGAAGAAGAACCACCGCCCACCTCACCATATAACGTATACATGGTGGACGCACCAAAAGATGACGACGAGAAGCGGAAGGACACACCGAAGGCTTGTTCCCTCAGAAGCAGTCAAAGCGGCGACGCAAGCGCCGCCCCAAATCCCGCCTCGACAGAAATAATGATCACACAGACCCAACGCTGGAGCAGGGCGAACCGCTGCCAGACAACGGCAATCCGGATAATCAAACCGAACAAACAAATTCTATCAAGGATAATAGTCCGTACGACATAACGCCGGACAGGCACCCGGAGCAGCAGAATGCCCGTAAAAGGCTTGTTGCCACTGCGAGAAGTCTTAAAAAGCAGAAGCAAAGGCTCAAGGCTGCGCAAGACACTCTAAATCAGATGGAGTAAAATACTCAACACAACAGCGAGGTACGACGACAATCGCCGCTCCAAGAGCTACCCAAAGCCGAAGCTGCTACCTGAATTCGATGAGGAGGCCTCAGACCCCCCACAACCAAATATCAAAGCAGCCACCTGGCCGGATAGACGACCCCTCTACCAACACAGAGCGGCATACAACGCCACTCACAATACAACACGCGACCCATTCGAGGGCCCGCACCCAAAGAAAGGCGCAACAAGATCCATCTATGGACCACACAAGCGCGCCCCAGCATACAATGCAACACAACAAACATCCGAACAACGTGGTACACCCAGCTACAGGGGTGCCGCACACCCCCTATGTTTCACCGATGAGGTGCTGGACCATGAATTTCCAGAGGGATTCAAACCCGTAAACATAGAGACATACGACGGAACAACAGACCCTAGGGTCTGGATTGAGGACTACATCCTTCATATCCGTATGGCTCGAGGTGATGATCTCCACGCCATCAAGTACTTACCCCTCAAGCTCAAAGGGCCAGCTCGTCACTGGCTTAAAGGCCTCCCCGAACGCTCCAGAGATTTGAGTCATATAACTCAACAGCCCAGAGAGTCAGCCCGAAAGCTTTGGAACATGTTTCTTACTAAAAAGAACCAGATTGTCGACTGTCCGGATGCCGAAGCCTTGGCAGCTTTTAAGCATAGCGTCTGTGACGAATGGCTCGCCAGACACCTCGGCCAAAATAAGCCGAGAATGATGGCCGCATTAACAAGCCTCATGACCCGCTTTTGCGTGGGTGAGGACAGCTGGCTAGCCAAATGCAGCACCAGTGACCCCAGTTCATCTGAAGTTAGAGATGGAAACGGGAAATCACGGTGCAACAATAATAAACGCCGGAATAAAGAAGACAGCATGAAGGGCATGGCAGTAAACACCGAATTCAAAAACTCTCGGCCAGGTCAGCAAAAGACGCCCTCTAAAGGCACCAGGGATGAACTGTCCAGCCTCAACAAAATTCTGGACCAAGTATTTCAGATCCATAGTACCCTTGGTAAACCGGCTAATCATACCCACAGAGAATGTTGGGTCTTCAAGCAGTCCGGCAAGCTCAATGCCGTACACAAGGGGGAGGATACACCAAGTGAAGACGAGGACGAGCCTCCCAAGCAAGACACTGGGGAACAAAAGAAATTTCCACCAGAAGTCAAAACAGTAAACGTGTTACACGTGATCAAGGGAAAAAACAACACGGCACTCCTAGGAAAATATACCCAAGTGCCTGTCACCGCGAAGTCCTGCCACTGGTCGTCTCAACCGATCACTTTCGACCATCGCGATTAATCAGCAAGTATCCGACACGCAGGATGGGCCGCCCTGGTATTAGACCCAATAATTGGCGGACATCACTTCACACGAGTCTTGATGGACGGTGGCAGCAGTCTAACCCTAATATATCAGGATACAATCCTCGGGATGGGGTTAGACCCAAAAAAAATTTGCCATAGCAATACTACCTTTAAAGGAGTAACGCCAGGCCCAGGGGCTCGTTGTACGGGCTCCCTCCTACTACAAGTTATATTCGGCTCCCCCGATAACTTCCGTCGCGAGCATTTAACCTTCCACATCGCTCCGTTCCAAAGTGGCTATCAAGCACTACTCGGACGCGAAGCTTTCGCTTGCTTCAATGCAATACCACACTACGCCTCCCTCACACTCAAGATGCCCGGTCCATGTGGCATCATTTCAGTGAAAGGAAATATCAAGCGATCTCTGCGTGCCGAAGAGAGTGCGGCTGCCTTGGCAGCCGCACACTAAAGGCGCCCGGACCAGCGAAAGCATCCAATAGGTCGTCAAGACCTCAGACACAATTAATCAAGTCCGGCGCCGCTATTTATACCGAATAAATGGTCACACCCCTATTTGTCAATACAAGGGGCTCAACGCGCGCAGACAAGTGGCAATTTTTTCTCATCTTGAATTATACACGGTTTCTTTAAAAACTATCTTTTTGCACGACAACCTTTTCACCTAAATTCCTCTCTTTTACAGACGATCATCGTGCTACACCGGTCCAGGATACGACACAACGGAGACACAGGCGCAGACGTGCAGCAGGGACCCGCTCCAAGGATTCTTTTTAGATTAAGACCCTGCGTAAACCTTTTTTACTGTCTCTTGTTGATACATATCCACCGTTGAGAAGGATGCTGACGTCTTGGCATGTGGCCACGCCAGAACAATGCACGTACCTAGACACAAGGGGCTTCTTACAAAGGCCATTATTTAGGCCCGGTTTATACCACAAAGACCGAATACCTTATATGCATCAGCTCTGAATCATTGTCTTTGGTCAAATGTTGGGTTTGCCCGGCTCCTGTGTTTTGGTTCCTTATGTTCCGCTTTACCGGCTAAGGTAGCACCAGGAGAACTACTGCGATTGTGCCCTGGTTCATCCGGACGAGCACCTCAGTAGAGAAAGCCGAAAACTGTCTGTCATGATATAGCGTGAGACTGGTCAACCACTCGATGACCTGTTGGAATGTTAGAATTCCTCCGCCTTAACGAAGGGCCGTTTTCCTGCCAGGCATGTACGCACCCCGGGATCGGGAGAGTGCGGAGCCACCAGGGGCTATCTAGTAGCCCCACTGTCAAACTCCTATGGCTAAGTGAAAGTGCTAAAGCATTATAGTCCGGTTGCCTCGCTCGCTCCGCTATCACCTCCTTAATAGGACCAAGACGTTAGGTTAAGTGTGAACGTGTGTTTTTTGCGAGCACCTCCGCATTATATGTGTGGGGGTTGAAGCCGACGGCTGCAATCTTTCAGGTTATACACATGTATGCATAAACGGCTGCCCAGGAGGCATCATATTACTTTCAGGCAAAAGTATTAAAATAGCCTCATAAAAATTTATAAAAGTATTTCGCTTTCAATGAGATTACATATCACTCAAACATAATATTTTTTGAGCGCTGGGTCTCTATCAAACGAGCACCCTCAAGAACTTCTTCAAAGTAGTGCTCAGCAGCCATTCGACCTATGGCCGAATCCCGCGCTGCAACAGTGGTAGCATCCATCTCCGCCCAGTATGCTTTAACACGGGCAAAGGCCATCCGTGAGCCCTCTATGCACGCCAACCTCTTCATCGCATTAATGCGTGGCACCACGTCAAGGAACTGCTGCACCAAGCTGAAATAGTTGTTCGGTTTTGGCCTTTCCGGCCATAGCTGATCCACAACAGACCTCATGGCGCGTCCGGACAACCCATTTAGTTCGGCCCATTCGGCTAATTGGTCAGTCAATGAAAGCGGACGCTCGGGAGAATGGAATTGTGTCCAAAACAACTGGTCCACTTCATGGTCCGTCTGACCCTGGAAGTACTTGACCGCATCGGCAGCGCTCGCCGCCAAATCCATATACACATCCTCCAAACTCCACAGCCGATCTAGAGGGGCATACCGTGGATCTCCGAACTTCCTCCGCAACATAAAGGATTTCCAAGCTAGAATATCCCTGGCTTCCCGCAGCTCCTCCTTCTTCGCCCTCATAGCAGAGCGGATGTCTTTCCTCGTCGCAGCAGCCTTCTCAAGGTCTGATGCCTTCGCTAGGTTTTCCTTTTCAAGAACCCGGCAACGGTCGGCGGCAGCTTTTAATTCTATTGCCATCTTGGCCATCTTATCTCGGCTCTCGCCATGCGCGGCCTTCTTGGCTTTCAACTCTTCGGTCGCCTTCAAAGCAGCCGCATTACCAAGCCTCGCTTGTTCCTTGGCTCGGGCAAGTTCTGCCCACAAGGCTTCAACAGTGGCAGATCCATCTGTAGTCACAACATATTAAAGATACTGGCATCATGCTGCTCTTACTATGTGGCGTTTACCAGATAATGACACTTACCCTGTGCCTCGTCAAGCCTTTTGTTAACAAGCTCGATGTCGGCGTCTGCCGCATCCAACTGTCGTTTTAAATGGGCAAACTCGCTTGTCCGGCTAGCCACCGGAGCTTCCATCACCTGCACATAGAGGCAGTATGGTTATTACCTGGGAATATGATCCTGTGTTCGTCGTCGTTTCCGACGACAACCAGAGTCTCAGGGGATACTATCTACACAGGGCACACCTAGCATGTGCAGGACTATCATACGTTATTTTACGTACCTCAAAGCCTGTCAGTAGACTCATAAAAGCTTCATGCAATCCGCTTTCGGCGGACAAGAGTCTCTCCATCACCGTATTCATCAGCACATGGTGTTCATCTGAGATGGCCGCTCGCCCCACCAACTCCCTCAGAACATCCGATCGCACACCAGACAGTGTCGGACTCTTTTTTTCCGCTCTCTTCGGTAGCCGGACACTAGGAGCTTCGGGGGTCAATGGGATTATCTTCTGGCCTCACTGAACCCGGAGAGGCCCTCCGCGACGACACTTCGGGGTCGCCCGCTTCCGGAGCGGAGGAGTCCGGAGGGGGCGTTTCGCTCTCCATCATCTCTGGAAGAAGAACCCCCGAAGACGAGCTCATTTGAGAGGGGCTAAGGCCCGAACTGCAAAGATATATGTGGTGGTTATTTTCTCAGAAGAAAAAGATGGCATACTTGTACTATTAAAGTGTTTCGGATCACTTACGACTCGCTGGAGAATTGATCCCCCCGCGGACTTTGTGCGGCAAAGCACCCCCAAGGTAGAACCCTCTATGGGAGACTTCTTCTCCCGTTTGGAAGCTTCGGCTTCCAAATCCCCGGGCGCAGTCCTTTTCCTCCTCCGGTCGTCTTCCTTCATGGAGACGCTCGCTCCCTTGGTTAGAGTGGGCAGCGTTGGGGGCCCGCATCCGCCCGTATTATCCTCCCCAGTATCTTCCTTCAAGGGCTCCGGGCAAGGTGCGACCTGGAGCATCTTTTCCAATACCGGATTTTCCAAACTCTCAGGGAGGGGGGCCGAACACCGAATCAACTTCGCCTTTGTTATCCAGTCCTAGTCAAAAAGCAAACTCTCAGAAATAACTTCGTAACAAATGAGAGATAGTATGTTCGGCCGGAAGATTCCTTACCTGTTCGGCGGCGCGGTTACTGCTCAGGCCCACGTCCTCGGTGATTTCCGGACTCTCTACCTGAGGTCCAAAGAATTACTTGTACATCTCATCGTGCGTCAGGCCAAGGAAATTTTGAATGACACACGGCCCCTCGGGATTGAACTCCCACAAGCGAAGGGGCCGGCGTTTGCAAGGCTGGACTTGATGAACCAGCATAACTTGTATTACCGCAACCAAACTAAAATCTCCATTGAAGAGATCTCGAATGCGGCTTTGCAGTATAGGCACGTCCTTGGCTGGACCCCAGCTTAGACCTCTGCTGATCCATGACATCAGTTGTGGTGGAGGGCCTGAGCGGAAAACAGGGGCGGCCGCCCACTTGGCACTTCTAGGAGCCGTGATGTAGAACCACTCCTATTGCCACAATTCAGACACCTCTGGAATGGAACCTTTGGGCCATGGAGCTCCCATCATCTTGCGTATTGAGGCACCTCCACACACTGCATGTTGCCCCTCGATCATCTTCGGCTTTACTTCAAAGGTCTTGAGCCATAGGCCAAAGTGAGGGGTAACCCGGAGGAAGGCCTCACACATGACAATAAATGTCATGATATGAAGAAAGGAGTCCGGAGCTAGATCATGGAAATCTAGCCCGTAATGAAACATGAAACCCCTAACGAAAGGATCCAGAGCAAGGCCTAGACCTCGAAGGAAGTGGGAGCCAAACACGACATTCTCGTTGGGTTCGGGGGAGGGGACGGCCTGCCCTCGGGCAGGCAGCCGATGCAAAACCTCGATGGTCAGATATCTGCCCTCCCTCAACTTTTTGATGTCTTCTTCCGTGACGGAGGAAGGCACCGATCGGCCTTGAAGGCTAGGTCCGGACATGATTAAAGGTTCGGAGCACCTGACCTGAACTTTGGGTGTTTGAGCTCGAGGTGGGGGAAGGATTCGATTGAGCACGGGAGGGAAAAAAGTAAAAGCCTTGTCCCTTTATAAAGAGGGTGAATATCAAGCGTCCTCTCCATGACCGTTTGGACTTGCCTATAGTCTAGGAGTCCTAGAAGCGTTTGGGTTACCCACGCCCGTATTGATGAGAATCCCGGAATAAGGGGACATGATCTCTGCTTTAACAAAACATGCTAAGGAAACCGCCTCGCGTGACACGCTGAGGTGGGATAATTAAACGATTCGAATAAAGGCTTGGCCGTGGTGCGTCACACCACGGAATACGTCAGCAGATTAGATTTGTGTAAATATTATTCTCTCTATGGCAATATGTGGAAACTTATTTTGCAGAGCCGGACACTATCTTTGTGTTCAAAATCTTCTATGAAGTACTTGGAGGAGGAACCCGCCTTGCAATGTCGAAGACAAACTGCGCACCGGACTCGTCGTCATTGAAGCCTGGTTCAGGGGCTACTGAGGGAGTCCTGGATTAGGGGGTGTCCGGATGGCCGAACTATTCCTTCAGCCGGACTCCTAGACTATGAAGATACAAGATTGAAGACTTCGTCTTGTGTCCGGAAGGGACTTTCCTTGGCGTGGAAGGCAAGCTTGGCGATACGGATATGCAGATCTCCTACCATTGTAACCGACTTTGTGTAACCCTAACCCTCTCCGGTGTTTATATAAACCAGAGGGTTTTAGTCCGTAGGACAACATACAGAAGAACAATCATACCATAGGCTAGCTTCTAGGGTTTAGCCTCTCCGATCTCGTGGTAGATCTACTATTGTACTACCCATATGATCAATATTAATCAAGCAGGACGTAGGGTTTTACCTCCATCAAGAGGGCCCGAACCTGGGTAAAACTTCGTGTCCCTTGCCTCCTGTTACCATCCGTCCTAGACGCATAGTTCGGGACCCCCTACCCAAGATCCGCCGGTTTTGACACCGACAACGGGCCTTAGGGTCCATGGGCCTTCTACGGGCCATAGGGTCCATGGGCCTTCTACGGGCCGTCGATCCATGGGCCTTCTACGGGCCGTACTATCCATGGGCCTCATACAGGCCGTAGGATCCATGGGCCTTGTATGGGGCGTATCATCATCTCGCCAATCATGGGCCATAACGGGCCGTTAATAGGCTGTATTTGATAACTCTATGAAAAAAGCCCAACGAGTTTTTTTGACATGAAAATGGCCCAACGTATTAACAGTCCGCAAACGGGCCGACTATAACGACGGGCTGAATTTGGCCCACAAGCAAAAAATGACAGTAACAGGCCGTATGTAACCGAATGCTGCAAATGAGCCCAAGAATCAATGGGCCCTGAGAAGGCCGAAAGATAACTTGGGCTGGATATGGCCCAATGGAATAACAGGCCGTTAATGGGTATAAAGTGATACACTGTTCATTACGGGCCAGTTTCACCACGGGCCAATAATAGGCCAAGAGTTACAAAGGTCCTCATATGGGACGAAAGAAGTCATGGGCCACACATGGGCCGGAAGTTAAAACAGGCTGAATCATATTGGACGGCCCAGATGACGCTACTGGGCCTAATTCGGATAGGGCGTAACGGGCCCTGGGTTAGCGGGCTGTAAATGGGCTATATGCGAACAGGCTGTTAACAGGCTTTCCGTGGGCCGGCCCGCCACCTTTTGACCAAGTAAAACGGGACGGCCTTTTCACAGGAATGGGCCTCTGTTGGGCCATGCCACGTGTCGCCGTATCATAGGCGCCTTCGGTCCAATGAGCGGATGACATCTGTCCCAACGGTGAGCCGACACGTGTTTCCTCCAGCGAATGATGATTTTACACGTGGAAAATCCCCATGGTCGGGGCTGTTAATGGGTTATCGGATCCAAAACCCGACCCGATAGCTTAATGCCGTTCCGTTACGGTGGATGCCACGTGTCGGTCACCCTTGACGAAAGCACTTATGTGACGCGTGATTTATCGTCATGGAAGTGGACACTTCCGTGATGATAATTTTGGTAATGTCATGGAACACTTCTACGACAGCACATGTATGTCTATCTTGATTCTGTCATAAAATAGTCATGGATGTACATGCATGAAAAAAAACGCGACCAACTGTGACAAACACGTATCATCACGGAAGTGTATTTTTTTTGTAGTGTACATTGCCGCTGGATCATGTTGTGCTCAATTACTTTGGATGACCCAAACTCTTAAAGATTATGGGATATATGTGAAACATGTTCCATTACTTTGTGAAAATGAAAGTGCTATTAAGATTGCTCACAATCCTGTGCAACATTCTCGAACTAAGCATATTGAAGTTCGTCATCATTTCATTCGAGATCATGTTGCCAAAGGGGACATTAATCTTAAGCATGTTCGCACTGAAAAGCAGTTAGCTGATATATTCACGAAACTACTTGATGAGAAAGTGTTTTGCAGGTTAAGAGGTGAATTGAACATCATTGATGCTTCAAACTTGGAGTAGGAACTCCATTTGATACATGCAAGGCCTGAGCCTATGACTAATCCTTGATATTTCTCTTATGTTGACTCTCTTATGTCTTGGATATATTTGCACCTTGCATGTTATCTAACCCGTGTAGGTTCTTGGATGAATCTAAATCTATGAGATTGAAACTCAGTCACATCTTGAGTAATTTCTATATCATCAAGTCTCTAGACAATGGTGGATGAAGACAAGGAAGCACTCAACCATTCAAACATATCCTTTGACAAATTTTATTTTGAGTTTCATGATTGTCATTTTGGATACACAAGTACTCTTCCTTCCAAGAACTAACCCATGTAGGTAGATGAACTCAAACTCCAAGTGGTGTTGCCAACTCTTGATGAGCTACATCAACCTTGAGCAACCCACACAAGTTCAACTACATGATCATGATCAACGCCACCACCCAAGGTATGTTATTCCATCTTAGAGAAGCTTTACTCCAAGTCATGAGTCAAAGCAACTCGACAAGATGTGAATACATCAAAGAGCTTAAACGAAAAATGGTAACCCCATTTTGAGCTTAAACAATGAGTACGACCTATGATCACGTGATCTATCTTGACTCCTAAGTCAATATACTCTAACATAGGTGACTTTGTCACCGACCAATTCTAGATGAAGTTCTCTTGAGTTCTTTTTGTGCTCTTTCATTTATCTCATTCATATTTGTTTCCAACTTCATCTAGACTTCTTTTTAGTTTCTTTTTTTCTGTTCTGCATTCCTTGCATCAAATTCATTGCAAATCTTTCAGTTAATTCCTACAAATCCGTGTGAGATCTTACTTGTCTAGTGAGCTGACGTGACAAGTGTTTTCTCTACGATGAACTCGGTCTCACCGGTTCGATGCTTTCATTCGAACCAAATACTCTCGGTATAACCGAACCATACAACTCGGTGTCACCGATTTCACTACAGGAAAGACATCTTGCCACATGCCTCTGCATTCTTTTTGATCCAGCTCCACTCAATGAATTTTGTCCTCGACCAGCATCCCATTCAACTTGCTGCTTTGTTCTGTGACTCAAGGACCAAACCCATCATGACAAAATCCAGAAGAACCCTTCTTGGAAATTGGTGTCAAAGGGGGAGAAATAGATCACATCAAAGATTAATCATATCTATAGGGGAGAGAATACTCAAGGGAAGAAAGAGTAATCATCAAGGACCCCAGATGCTTGGTGTTCAAGAGGAGAGAAGTCACATGTCTTCAAGAGGGGAAAGACATGTTCATATTTGCTCGTTTGGATTACCTCTGTTTACCTCCTTTGAGCTCTGATTTTGCTCCGATTTTCTGTTCCCTATCCTCTCCCAGCATCCCATGTTAGATTCATGGGGAGCAAGACATCTAAGGGGAGGAAAACCTTGAATTTATTGCACATCTTTACCTTTGGGGACATGTGTATATCCAATGTGGTACTTAGTACTCACTCTACATGTCATCCCAGTCTTGGTACTCTTGTGGTTTCTTTTGTTTGCTCTAGCCAGTAGGTGTATCTGTGTTATCTAATCTTGTTTACGCAGGTTCATTCCATCCTAAGCCAACTCAAGACCACAAGGTAAGTATATGCATCACAATCATGCGTATGAGAAATTCTTGCTGATGTACATATTGTTTGCAAGAAGGAGTCATGAGCATAAAGGTACACTTCACGCATTCACATCATTTGCTCTGATGCATATAGCCAAGATACATGTAACACATTGCTTACTCTGTCATGTTTATGCATTCACATGCTCCTATATTCCATATTCACATGATTGCACACATGTAGGGGGAGCCTATGCATGTTACATGTCTCTCCAAAGCTTTACTTACTACTCTCTATATCTTTATCTAAAGCTTTGATGTATGTTGTCATCAATTACCAAAAAGGGGGAGATTGAAAGCACAAGTGCTCCCTAGATGGTTTTGGTAATTAATGTCAACATATCTCTTGTTGGACTAACACTTTTACCTAGTATGTTTCAGATAAGTTCAACAATGAAGTGGCATGGACTAGAGGATGTGGAACCCCTTCAAAATGCTAAGGACAAAGGATTGGCTCAAGCTCCAAGCTCAAGACTCTACATTTTCTATTTTAGTGATCCAAGATCACATTGAGTCTATAGGAAAAGCCAATACTATTAAGAAGGGATGAGGTGTTGGTTAATGGCTTGCTTGCTCAAAGTACTTAGTGATATGCTCCAAAGCCCTCAACCACTTTCTCACTTCCAAGTATGTCCCACACCAAATATCCAACTCGGCCCCATTGACTCTTTCTATCCGGAGCCACCGAGTTCAGTTGACATAGCCCCTGCCAGAAACCCTAATCAGTCGGTCTCACCGATGGGATCTCGGTCTCACCGAGATGGGCTTGCAAACTCTCTATTACCCTTTGCAATATTTTCGGTCCCACCGAGATATGCAATCAGCCCAACCGAGTTTTCTTGGCCAACTCACTGTTTCACTTATTACCCAAATCGGTCCCACCGAGTTTGAGTAATCGGTCAAACCGAGTTTTGGATTTACCCTAACCCTACCACATCGGTCCCACCAAGTTGATCCAGTCGGTCCCACTGAAAACCCTAACGGTCACTAGATTTGCTGAATCGGTCCGACCGAGTTTATCTATTTAGTCCCACCGAGATTGGCAAGTTGTGTGTAACGGTTAGATTTTGTGTGGAGGCTATATATACCCCTCCACCACCTCTTCATTCGTAGAGAGATCCATCAGAGAACTACCTACATTTGTGTTGAGGCCAAGATATTCCATTCTTACCATATGAATCTTGATCTCTAGCTTTCCCAAGTTGCTTTCCACTAAAATCCTCTTTCCACCAAATCCATATCCTGTGAGAGAGACTTGATTTTTGGGGAGACTATCATTTGAAGCGCAAGAGCAAGGAGTTCATCATCAACACATCATTTGTTACTTCTTGGAGAGTGGTGTCTCCTAGATTGGCTAGGTGTCACTTGGGAGCCCCCGACAAGATTGGGGAGTTGAACCAAGGAGTTTGTAAGGGCAAGGAGATCTCCTACTTCGTGAAGATCTACCGCTAGTGAGGCAAGTCCTTCGTGGGTGACGGCCATGGTGGGATAGACAAGGTTGCTTCTTCATGGACCCTTCATGAGTGGAGCCCTCCATGGCCTCGCGCAGCCGTTACCCTTTGTGGGTTGAAGTCTCCATCAACGTGGATGTACAATAGCACCACCTATCGGAACCACGTCTAAAAAATCTCCGTGTCTCCAAATTGTGTTTGCACACTCCAATCCCATCCCTTTACATTCTTGCAAGTTGCATGCTTTACTTTTCGCTGCTCATATACTCTTTGCATGCTTGCTTGATATGTATTCTGTTTGTTAAACTTGTGCCAAAACTCCACTTCAACCTAAAGAAATTAAAAACTATAACTTTTAGCACTTAGTGTCTAATCACCCCCCCTCTAGACACCTCTTCTCGATCCTTTCACCAGGTGCTTCCTCGGTCCATTGGTTATCTTCTGGTCCAAAAAAATCCACAAAAAGTTTCGCTACATTTGGACTCCGTTTGATATTGATTACCTGCGACGTAAAAAAACATGCAAAAAATAGCAACTGGCACTTGGCACTATGTCAATCGGTTTGTCCCAACAAATGATATAAAATGATTAGAAAACATCCAAGATTGATAATATAACAACATGGAACAATACAAACTTATAGATACGTTGGAGACGTATCATAGATCGCTCAGTTTAACTTGGTTATTGTTGATGCCGGCCTTGTCAATATATTGGAAGTCACTCCTCTCAAGGTTGAGATCCGCGTGGCCCAGCAAGATGACTCAACCCTGCAACATCATGTCAAGCGTATGCAAGAAGGCAAGACCCAGGATTTCTCTAGGGATAAGCAAGGTACACTAAGGTTTCAAGGACGGATTTGCGTATCTGAGCAAGCTGACCTGAGAAATAAAATCTTGGCAGAAGCGCATGAATATGCGTACTCGGTTCACCCAGGAAGTACCAAAATGTACGAAGACCTTCGACGGATATTTTGGTGGCATGGAATGAAGAAAGACATCGCCTATTTTGTTGCTTGCTGCAATATATGCAAAAAAGTGAAGGCGGAACATTAGAAACCCGCCAGACTTCTTCAACCTTTACCCATTCCACAATGGAAATGGGACGATGTCTGCATGGATTTCGTCACCGGTCTACCAAGAACTCATCAAGGCAATGATGCAATATGGATTGTGGTGGACACGCAGACAAAGGTAGCTAATTTTATTCCTATCCGAACCACCTACCGAGCCGATCAACTCGCATAGCTGTATGTGTCCAGAATATTCAATTTACATGGAGTGCCAAGAACTATCAGGTCAGACCGAGGTTCTCTCTTTACCTCAGCATTCTGTTCACGTCTCCATCAAGCCTTGGGGACCCTACTAAAATACGGCACAACCTATCATCCTCAGACAGACGGATAGACTAAGTGAGTAAATCAAATACTTGAATATATGCTCTGAGCATGTGCGTTGGCCCAAGGACCCAAGTTGGAAGATTGTCCGTTGTATGCTGAGTTCTCCTACAACAACAGTTTCTAGACCAGCCTGAAGATGTCACCATATGAAGCTTTGTATGGCCGTAAGTGTCGCACTCCGCTAAACTGGTCTCAAACTGGAGATAGCCGTATTTTTGGGACCGACTAAATGATGGAGGCTGAAAAACAAGTCAAGGAGATCCGTGATAGACTGCAATTGGCTAAGTCCTGACAAAAGAGTTACTATGACTCAAAGCACCGTCAGATCAGCTTTGAACCCAGAGAGTATGTGTACCTCTGAGTCACACCTAAGAAAGGAGTCAAGAGATTTTAGACCCGGGGAAAACTGGCACCCAGATATATTGGTCTGTTCCAAGTTATGTCCAGAGTTGGTAAAGTTGCTTATCAGTTGGAACTGCCACCGGAATTGTCAGAAGTTCACAGTTTGTTCCATGTCTCACAGCTGAGAAGGTGTATCTCGCCACCTGAAAAAATGACTAATATGGCAGAGATAGAGCTTGCTAAGGATTTAACCTATGAGGAGAGACCATTCCGAATATTGGATGAAACAGAAAGAGTCACTCGCAGTAAAGTGATAAAATTTTATAAGGTTTAGTGGGAGCATCACAGCGAGGAAGAAGCAACTTGGGAAAGAGAGAAATGTTTAAGGACAGCCTATCCAGAATTGTTTTCCTGAGCAACCGAATCTCAAGGACGAGATTCAACCTAAGTGGGGGAGGTTTGTGACAGCCTAGTTTTGCCCTCTTTCTTTTTCTGGATTTCTTTGCCATTTGAATTTGAATTTGGAGTTTTGAATCAACTCACTTGGACTTAAACACTTGGGCATATCCTTGATTTTCACCCAAGTGACCCATCTCTCTCTCTCTCTCAAACCCATCGTTTCCTCTCTGATAAATCCCAAAATGGCCATAGGAATATTTTTCATAAATGAAAATATTCCTTTTCTTCTCTGAAAATCATTTCAGCAACATATGCTCCAAAGCAACCCTCATTTTTTTGCCCACCAAAATGTTAGAAAATTCCCAAATATTCTTTGGACCTTGTCACACCTCCGTGAGGAAAAATATTGTATGGGTATTTGGAATATATTTGCTACAGAAAATCTTTTCTGATGTGGCCTCAAAATGGAGTTTCTGCAGGAAGTGCATTTTTCCTTGATAAAATAAGGCTGAGCGTTTTAGGGCTCCATTACGCTCCTAACAAATCACAAACCACCAAAGATCAGCCCTAAACTCCTTCTAGATTTTTCTCAGTTAACCTGACAAGTTTCTATCCAAAAACTTGCCAGGAAGAAACCCACGCGCACAGCCCACTTGTGATCAACTCAAAGCATTGGTGCAACCAAAACCATCAAGGACTACACGCCAGACATGAATTCAATGCATTGCACGGCGTGATGCCAGAGTTCACGCGGTGACCACGTTCATCCAAGCGTGTTGGCATGCATCTGACGCGCTCTGCGTCGCAGCCAAGCCTTTATTGAGCTCGTGCTCTCTTCCCCGCCCGCCATGCCTTGCCAAAACCTCGCCACAATCATCGTCCCGACGCCCTTAACTCTCCCATGGCACTCGCCGACGCCGGAGTTCACCGCAGCGGGCACGGGCACGACGCGGCCAAGCACACAATGCGCCCATGCAGCTGTGCTCGTCGCCACCTGTGATCCTGTTCTCGTCTTCGTATTTCCACAGTGTCCATGTGAGCTACGTCTTCTTATCCCATCCTCAATGACGGCTCCCATTGTCGTGCGCCGCTTCCAGAGAACTTCTGCAGAGCCCGAGCCCCTCTCCTCCCTCGCCTATAAATACGGCCTCTCCCCCCCCCTCTTCGAGCATCACCACACACTCACACATCCACCACGGCGCCGTATATAGCCGCAGCCCGGCCTGGAAGGCCTCTGGCCGCCGCCCCCGACCGAGGTTCGCCGGTGATCCCCACTACTGCCCCCACCTCTCCAGATCCGCTCGAGCTCGACCAACTTCTCCGGGGAGTTCCTGGTGATCCACTAGTCGCGCTGGTGTAGTTGGAGGCCCTGGAAG
>NC_041384.1:308622874-308691531 GCF_002162155.2 Triticum dicoccoides
ACCGGCTTCTCCTTGTCGGAGAACCGTCGCCCTCCTCAGTTTTCCTCTCTCCCCCTCTAAACCTAACCGTGGGGGCCCACTGTCAGCCTCTCAGCCGTGACCGAAGCGGTATGAGTAGTGGCGCCCCGCGGAAATACACTTTCGACGTCACCCTGGTTTTCTTTTTATTTGAATTTAATTCAAATATTAACCAGGAACTTTGACCATCCATAACTTTTAAACCATAAGTTCAAATGAATTGATGCTTTTTGCATTGTGTTTGTGTTGGAATATTCTAGGAGAACACAGAATTTTAGATTTTTCTCTACTGCGTAGGATTTCTGGTGAATTTCAGTAGTGTTCTTGATATTTTCTTCTTGTTGTTAATTATTTTCAGAGGGAGAAGCTTATCTTGAGGATAACCAGGAGGAGTGTGAACCTCCTCTGAACTAAGGCAGGCCACACCAAAATTTACATGGTGTCATTTCAATATTTATGATTTTTCCAACTTGAATATGAGTTATTTCATGCATTTAATTATTTAAGTGAACATTGCTTATGATAGTTACTTTGTCATAGTTGAAATGCTTGGTTGACAGTAGTGTTCTAATGCTTGGACTAGTAGGAAGCAGTAGAAGTAGTTTTGATTGTGTGGTTATGCGTTGGATATGACCGGTAATATTTCTTTATGTGAGTTATTGATTTTAATATATTATGACATAACTAAAAATGATGAGTTTTAAAAACTAGTGAAGTGAATCAGTGGAGTTTGGTGATAACTAGTGCAAGTAGAAAACTTTGATGATGTTGGTCGGTTTACTTTAAGTGATATGTGATGCATGTCGAATAGTTGCATGTTCATGGCATATTGTGACTCGAGTTATTTTCATTTCAAGTTAAACCTAATGTTAATTCAACTTGAACATAATGTTGATCGAGTCATGGTGCCACTGAATAGAGTTTTTCCCAGTGCAACCACATTTGCCTTTATGGGAAGGCCTTTATTCGGTCCATTTTCATGCCTCTGGTCGGTACCTCCAACGAGGGAAGGTTATGGGTGTGCGGTACCCTGGCCCGGTAAGCAGACATAACCTTGTGTGCCCATTGTTGTTATGGTAACTTGTCCTTGTTTGGGACCGTTTAAGTTTTGCCACGACGGTGACCGTTGTATGTCTTTGGTAGACATCAGTAAACCCATGACTTAGCCCAGAGGGGAGTTGGTCGGAGTGGCCAGGAGAATGTCATGGCAATGGGAGGGTTCTATCAGAATGCCATTGGTCCACCCGAATGGGAGTGCGAGGCCATGGGTTTCATGATGTGGGCACAATGTGCAAACCTCTGCAGAGTGTATACTAAATCTATCGATAGCCGCATTCTCGGTTACAGACATAGCTAGTGAGTAGGTCACACCATGGATCAACATGATTAAGTAATCTTGCACACTAAATTTATATGCTTGGCACTGATTATATGATGAGATCCGTGAGACCATGAAGATGGTTGTTATCGTGGGAACCAAAGTGTTGGTTCGTTTGTGATCCAGGAGTGATCACCGTATGATGATGTTGGTTACAAGGTAACCCGTTTGGTAAGAGAGTATGAGGGACTCGGTGCACATGTTTGATTCACTCCACCAGTAGTATGTTATTGCATTGCATTTAACTTGATTAATTGTCATGATATTGTTTGCCATTATGCTTATGCTTGTTGTGAGCTTGCAACTACATTCAATGTACTGACCTAGTGTGTCCTGCCAGATTTCAGGATAGTCTTATTGAATTGGAGTGCTTCCCGCGTCTAGATCGTGTCCACATCAGTGTCCCTGTGCTATGGAGTTCCGCTTCGTCATTGTTTCGCTACCGTGTAGTTATCATGATCGAGGCCCCTTCATGTTCATTAAATAATGTACATATTGTTCAGCCGCACCGTGTGTGCCGCTTGGCCTCGCTACTTGATGTAATATCGAACCTATGTTTCCGCTAGCATCAATAAAGCGGTAGTTTTCTGTACCAAGTTGTTGTGTGTTGCGAGAAGACTTGATCTCTGGGCTGGCAATGCAAGGTAAACCGGTTTCTCTAAGCCAGGGTGCCACATTTTATTCTAGTCCTCTTCACCTTCAAATTTTCTTTAGGATCACGCAGTTTTTTTCGGATCGTTGCGTTGTCAATCCTTCTTTTTCTTTCAACTGACACACTTCTCTTCAAACGATTCAATTCCCATCATATTTTGCCTGATCAATTCTCTGTTTTATTTTCCCACCCAGCAACCCTTTTTCTTCACGGAGGCTGAAGTCTTAAATCGATTATACATTTTATTCATGCAAATCCTCTTCATTATTTCCTCAATTGTCTCAACCAGTGAATTCTCGTCTAGTTCATCATTGTTTGTCTCGTTTTCTTTTCCCGTGGATTCAGTTCAAGTTTTTCGGGTTGATCATATTCCTTTTCTTGGCTCAAGTGTTTCCCCTTGCTCGTTCGCCTCTCGCCATTTAATCCTTTCGGAGTGCTCAAGACATCTTAGAAGATTCGTGTTTGCGTTCAAATTAATTCGAGGTTCTCACCTCATTGAAGTCTTCAAAATCGTTCTGGTGCTTCATCTCTCTTTCAAATAATTGTTTCAATGGTGTTTTCTTTCAAATAATTGCTTCATCTCTCTTTTCAATGGTCTTTTCCCAGGATCTTACCTGACTCTTCTTATTTTCTCGGAGATTTTCTCTAATTCTTTCAAAGTTTGACATAAGAATGAATTTTCATCAGTCAGATGCCTCCTCCAATATTGCTTTCAAATTCTTTTCATCTTTAGCTCAACATTTCTAGTATTCATTCTTCTGAAGCATCTCTCTTACTCTTCATGGTGGTTGTCATAATCGTTCTCAACTTTGAAGACTGAAGAAGAGTTTCTGTGAAGATTCGTGGTTCTAGCTTCATGTCATCCTCATAATTGTTTTTAATTATGATAATTCTTTTCATAACCATCCGACACATTTTAGGAGTTGCTTTCCTTTCTTGATCATCTGAAGGCAATCATTTCAAAAGATTTCTTCATTCTCATCTTTGGACATCATTTCCGTAATTCTTCTCAATTCATGCCTCTTCGTTTGTCTCCATATTCTTACTGGTGCATTGTAAAAGTAATCTTTAGTCAGCGTGTGATCTCTTCGTTCTCTTGCACCAAAATTCCCTCAAGTATCTTCATTCGTTTTCTAATTCTTCCCGGTGATTCGTTCTCTTTTCTTCATTCGTTTCAGATGCTTACGGTGGTTCGTACAAGATTCCTCTTTCTACGTTCTCGTATCAGTTAATTTGTTCTTTCCAAAATCCTACGGGTGATCCGTTGAAGGTTTCCAAAGTTTGCGCTATATCAGTATCTTTAATTTTTTTCAAAGAGACTGACTAGTATGCCAAATCTAGTGCATGTCATCAATTTAAGTTTATAAATGATAAGCATATAATAAATCTTATTCTTGTTTTTCCTCGAGGTGATTACATTGCTTCTTTCCAGAGTTTGCTAATCATATCATATTCTTGGTTTGAGATGCTTCATCTTTTTCTTTCTGGAGTTCCAAGATCCCTCGGTTATCTCATCACGAAACTCCATCTAAATCATTGCAAGTCTTCAACTCTTGTTCATTTCAACCTTCAATTCTGTTCTATAATCCTTTTACTACCGGAGTTCTTCGAGAGTTCTTCATTGTGTTTCAACAAAGATTTATTTCATTCTTGAAGTGTTGTTGGAGGAGCTCAAGCGTTCTACATCTTGCATTCCAAAGTGCAAATTCTTTCTCCCTTATCTTTTGAGGTGGTGTTATGCCATTCTTGACAATTTCCTTCATGGTTCGTGATTACAAGTTGTCAGGAAATCTAATATTTTAAAACCATCATTTCCTATTTGTTAGTGAATTCTTTCAACCCAACAACTACTTCGTTGGAGTATGCCGGCGCATCACTTCTGGCATGTCGCCTTTAGAGGCGGTGTTCTTCACCTTCTTGGTGATGGACGCGAGAGCAGGAGCCACTGGACCTCAGCTAGCCCGCCTGCAAGGACGCTGGTCCAGGTCTAGCTCTGGGCTTGAGGACCCGCTGTCAGCATCATCCCCTTCTTGGGCATCTGCTGCCGCGGCATAAAGATCTTCAACTCCGGCAGACTCTTCATCGACAGCCTCCTCCGCAGCATGCCCCTCGCTCCTACCATGGGAGGAGCCTTCGTCTTCAGCCTCCTCCCCATCTTCCTCATCCTCTCCTCCGGGCCTTGGCTTCCCGGCAGCCTGAACCACCTTGTCCTCCTCAATCCGCCTCCTGATGAACTCAGCTTCTACTGTGGAGGTGCGCTTGAACATGTTGCCCTCCACCCTAGAAGCCCTCTCTTCCAAATTGGAAACCCACTCCATCTCTGCATTTAGCTCAGGTATTTTCCAATCAGCCTCAACTCCATAAGCCTTGCAGTCGGGCATCCACTTCAAAATCTGGTCCAAGGGAGGGTTGATATTCAGTGGGACGACCCTTGCCGGTAATTTGAATGACCCGAGGCTGCCGAACAGCTATTTGCACAGCCAGCCTTGGCCATAAACCGATAAATTGGTGGTGAGGCCTGGGTATAGGCCCATCATGTCTGCAGCATCTCCATGTCGCCGGGCGAACATGTCCCTTTTCTGTAGTGGTGCGATGCTGCGTCGGAGGAAGTCAGCCCCCACATGTCTGATGGTCAGCTCGACAGCTTTGAGGTAGGCGATCCTATTCAGCGCCGGGCGAAGACTGTCGCCACTGAGGCCTGGCTCCCCCAAACACTATCGCGTGCAACGCACTCCGTCCACACCGGACAGTACTCTGGAGCATCCACGTCCTGAATCCAGCGCCAGTCCACCCTCCATTCTTCCCATCTGCCGCGTTGCTGACCAGGAAGGTAATCCCAAAGATCCCTCTTGCCCCGAGGGATCCAACTTATGTTCCCTGAGTGATGAGCCTTGTTTTTGACCCGCGGGACAAAGAAGTGCCTGAACAGATCCACATTGGGGGCAACTCCGGCGAAGTTCTCGCACAGGTGGGCAAAATTCGCCATACACGCCATGGCATTTGGCATGAAATCCAAGAGATGGAATCCATACGCCACCATCATCGCCTCGAAGAAATCTAAAAAAGGCAGTCTGAGGCCGCAAAGAAAGTACACGTAGAAGAAGCGTACGAATTCGGCGTGTCCTCTTTTCCCTCTAGCAAGACGGTGAGTGCGCCATGCCCCTTCGGGAGTCCCCCCCCCACATATACACATACCTTATAACCATGGTGTTGCTGTCCAAGATCGACTGGAAGAAGACCACATCTTCTCGCCACTTCCTGTCTAAATCTGCCACTCTCTTCTTCTTCCCCTCCACTGCAGCTTCCTTTGCGGTGGTCGCCCGCTTCCCCCTCGCAGGGTCTTTCTTTCCCATCCTTCAGGGCTGCAAAGAGGGTGGAAGACTAGATGGGGTGTTGGAGATAAGTGCGCAGGGGCAGTCGCTTGGCTTGAGGAAAAAGATGATGGAGGATGAAACAGATGCGAATGAGTAGTGACCTTGTCGCTTGGCTATTCGCTGCTTTCTCTCAGGAAGTTACCGTTTTACATTAACTGCTACAATCCCATGACCCCAAGACCTGTGGTAATTACGTGGAGTGGACGTCGAGTTGACTGGTCATCACAACAAATCGCTGCACGTGCAACATTCCCTTGACATTGTCCGTGCACTGTTTGGGGCCTAACCCAACATGCCCGGCGACACGTATGGCTCAAGCCCCGGGGCTTCTGTCAGGGTACACAAATAGGGATGTATATTCCCCCTGACTTATGCATGGATAGTAAACCTCTGACCCGGCAACATCCAGGAACACCAAGCTCCCAAGCCGGAGAGATAGCTCTTTGAGGAATCTAAGGGCGGATGAAGAAGACCAAAACAAGCCAAGGGAACAAGATATCACTAAGGAAAGACCTCCCTTGCCGGGCAGGCGATCCTGGTGAGGTTGAGGCCTCACCAAGAACAAGCCCCTAGATTTCCCTGGCAGGCATGCCGGGGCCGCCAAGGGCAAATCGCCCCACCATGACTTCACCGCTCCACTGCACAGCGATGCACGTCACTTATCGGTGCGGTGTCGAGCCCCCAAGTGATTAAGTGGATGTCATTTGGCACATGGCAGCCATTTTGAAGGAAGATTCCCCTATATGAAACCCGTCCAGAGGTGTGTCATGCGGACTAGTGAAAGATGATTAAGCGGTGCAGCAGGCTTGCCGGGCTGCATCCTCAGCATGGCACCTAACAATATATTTAATGCACTTTGTCCTAACTACCATAGTTAGGTATGATAGCTCTGTTGGCTATCTAATTAGTAGATTATGACTGTTTTGCCACTTGGTAACCCCTTAGCCTATAAAAGGATGGCCATGGCACCCAAGAAAAGGATTCGGACCCTTGTACCACTACTAGGAAAAGGGCTACTAATGGCGCACCAGTTTTGCCTACTAATGGCGCACTACTGGTGCGCCATTAGTATCGCGCCACTAGTATTTCTTACTAATGGCGCACCACCGGTGCGCCATTAGTATATGGTATACTAATGGCGCACCACGCAGTGTGCCATTAGCATAGAACACCATGCGCCATTACTATGCCTCCCCGGGGGCCATATTTAACCATGTACTTTGGCATACTAATGGCGCACTGTTGGGTGATGCGCCATTAGTATACTTTGGCATACTAATGGTGCACTCTGTAGTGATGCGCCATTAGTATGAATATTAGGTTTTATTTCTTTTACTTTTCTGTTTTTTGCACAGGTTACAAAATATATTATTTGACAGAATATAGACAGCAGCACAAAGCAACAGCAGATTCATCGAATACAATAGAAGATTAGTCTTCGAATACAATTCATCATATTAGTCTCCGAATTCAAAAGACTGAACAAAGATTAAACATTACAAGTCTCGAGACCGCGAGTATCGAGTTTGTCTTCACATTACAAGTCGATATCGATCATCTAAACTACCATCACATAGAAGAGAGCTGTGGTCATCACGATGAGCATCATCGTGATGAAACTGGTCTTCATCTGGTTCCTCCAACGCTCCCTCCTCTCTCCCCCTAGATAGGGGGCATATCTAGATTCCGCCTCCGCCCTAGTGGTGTACCCTTTGTAGCTGTTACCGCTGAAACAGTGAACCTGTCTCCGACACTCCTCCCAGTCATTGTAGACTCCGGGAACCGTACCCTTGTACATGACATATGACGACATCTCTATGCACAAGCCAAACAACAGACAATACATACATAAGCAATATATTAGTATGCAACAAAAGGATCGGAAGAGAAAAGCAAGACATTAATAGCACGATTCATGGTCCTACTAATAAATAGCATCGATCACATCTAAGTTGAACGACTGTCCAAACCAAAGAGACATACAATTCATTAAAGTTTAATTACAACATGAGCCAATCAATGTTTCAGAACTACACATCACTACTTTCGACTCGACTCATGGGACAGGAGCGTGGATGAAGCCGCCGTCTGTCGTGATGGTCATGAAATCGCGGGCATTGTCAGCCTGCATTTGTAGCGTTCCGTCTATCTCACTGTTGGACGATTGATATCTGAGGAAGAACTTGCCCGAGGTATGAAGGACATCTTGATGGATGATGTTCGCAAACTCCGACTAGATGCGAAAGAATTCTTGTCTGATGTCCGCGTCCTGGATTGCCGACAAGCTCGCGGCCCAATCTTTGAGATTATCTGGTAGCAGAAGGTGATGAAGATCCCTTACGATCGCCCGCATGTGATGGAGGGCGTAGTAGGCATCCTTTTGACCGCCAGGCGGCTGCTTGACGCAGTAGAACATCGTATTGTGGGTGAACACGTGCTTGCCGTACTTACAAACTGCCCTGGTGAAGGTGCCTCCAGATTTGGCGTAGCCGGGGAGAACATCATCAAGAACTTTCTTGATATTTGTGTAGTCTATCTTGGAGTCACAGTTCGAGTCGAAATACGTGGACATGGAATATTTCGGGCTTAAGAGGATGAGTGTGCAATGTGTGTCACTGCACAAAACACGGAATGTTAGAAAAAAAGAACGATCGAAATCTAAGAAATCATATGTTACAGGGCGGTTAAGGGATGACTTACTCGGGAAAGTAAGCCACAAGGAAGTTATCCTTATCTGGGTTTGCCAGAATGACGCCTTCGAGGTGTGAACTCGTGACTTGGCGGTCCCCAGCGCTGCTCAAGAGCTTGGCACGCATGTAGAAGGGGTCGACTACCACGATGTCCGCGGTCTTGTCTCTAATGATCCGCATCTCCATACTCAGCGAAAACAGCCGAACGAAGGTGTAGTGCAGCGGATGAAGGTTAAACATAGTAAAGATGTCATCAAACCGCAGGACGATCGTACCCCCGATGTCGCCATCCACAAAGCCCTTGCCCTCTGGCACCTTGGCCACAAAAACCGGGTATGCCACATCATTCTCTCTGAGACACCGGTTCTCCAAAGAAAGAACACTATCGTGCAGACTCCGCATAGCACCGGTTGCAGCATTGAGCATATTTGTCGGTAGCATCGCCCTACCCGCCACATGCACCCTCCTCGAGATATACTTAGGTGAAGGTGGCCCGTCCTGAGCACGGATCGTACTCGGTGCCGGCTGGCTTGCACTAGCGCCCTTTTTAGTCTTCCATTTCTAGCTTTTCTTCTTGATCTGTTGTAATGGGACCAAGTTATGCTCATAGACCGCCTTCTTGAGCTTGTTGGGGCTGATAATATTTGGCACCTCAGCTATCTGAGGCTCGGTGAAGGCGACAGCTGGAGGCGTCTCTTGAGAACTGAATCCCAGACGACGCCTGTTGCAATTGGGTTTCTCCGCCGTACCAGCTAGATCGCGGTCGTCTTGGTAGGGTTCTTGAGAAGGAGGCCAGCAGAATCGTCACCGTACCCATGTTCGGCAAAGTACTTATCGACTTTGGTAAATGTACTGTCGTCATTGTCGTCGTCGTCCGGATCATGTGCCATATGCATGTCCGGATCCTGTGCCATAGGGATGTCCGACATGTCCGGTAGCGTTGCGGCGTTCTTGCATGGCTTGGCGCCAGCACGACTGGCGGTATTGTCTGTGGGGTGGTGTCCCCGCCCCAAACGAATCTGGCTCTTCGGCCAAAGCAGGGGCCAGCTTACGCAGGTGTTGAGGGTCATCTCATCTTCTTCGTCGGCCCCAGCGGGTCGAATCGGAGGTAACAGCTCGTTGCAGCCTGGCAGCACCCGAACCACTTCAACCCTATACACTATGGGTGGCATCAGATTACCGTGGAACACGGGGTTTCCCGGTTGAACGATTCTGCCCTTGGCGACATCGACCAACTCGCTGCCCACAAAGTGCAGGAGAGTGCAAGGAACGTTGGCGGCACCCTGCGAAAAACATGTAGGGCGTCAGGGATGCCCAGTCAAAGGCAAGGAGATGAAGTCATCGGCCTAGAGGCTTAGTTACCGTGATGCCGTCGAGCTCGGCTAATGTCGAGGCACCGCCAACGGCGAGCGTGCAACTGACGGAGGGGCCGCTTGCTGGCGAGGTGCCGGCCGGCGTACACCCGGGTGTATTAAGCTCCAATGCCCGTGCCGGCGCCGGAGACACGAATACTGCCTCCGCCGGAGACACCAATGGCGCCGCCTGCACGCTGTGCGAGTTGCTGGCCGAGAAGCTGGGAACCGGGGGAGGCCCCTGTTGGCCGCCCGCAATCCATGTCGTCAGCCCATGAATAAACGTAGGCACCATAGCGTTGAGCTTCGTTCCTCGTTGTTGTTCCACTTGCTCTTGGACAAGCTCCGGAATCCGTGCCACTTGTACCTTGAGTGCTTCAACCTCGCGCGACTGGCTTTCCGAGCTAGTCTTTTTCTCCTTTTGCCCACCAGCGGTATAGTATCACGACCATTTTGTGGACAAGCCTTTGCCGGCCACACGACCAACTGACATTGGCTTACTGAGCTTATCCTTGTTTTTCATTACGTTCAACGCCCTATTCAAAGGGGTGTCGAAGGGGAGCTCTGAGACGACCCCGCGCTACTGCTTTCTTTGTCCTACGGAAGGAACGTGAACCATTTAGAAATATTGGGGATTAATTAGAATGCAACCATATGGAGCTAATTACGCGGGGGTGTATTCCTTACCAGAACAAGCTCAAGCGCCTTGGTCTTCGGATCCGTGGTAAGCTCCTTTGTTACCGGGTCCTCCTTGTACCGGGCCCTGAGAAAGTTCCTGGTCTGCTTCTTATGGTATTTCTCGAAGCGGGGCGGTAGGCCTTGCTCGGCACGCTCCGCGTCCTCCTTGTCCCATATAGGCTCTGCCACTCTGTAACCGCCGGGACCGAGTTGGTGGACCCCTAAGTTCAACTGCCGCATTTCTTTCCCCCACTGACTTGATTCGGAGGTTGCGGGGCTCTCGCACTTGATCTTGAACTCCTTGTAGCCATCTTCGCTCATCAAAGGATATTTCGCCTTGATCTTCTCATAAATATCACCTTTTTCAATCATTGGCTTCACCGTGCTTTTCCAAGTAGACAGGGCCGTGCTCATCCTCGTGAGGGTGGCACCGTTCACTTTATTCCCTGAGAGGCATGTGTTTGCAAACTCTGCGGGGAACTTGTATCGTTTGTGCAGCTTCGTGAAGAGGAGGCTGCGCAAATTCCCTCGGTCCTTATGCCTTAGGTTCTCGGTGTTGATCGAGACGGTGCTCCGGAGAATGCACCCGAGCTGAACCGAGTACCCCTTGACTACGTGTTTGGGCGTCGTCGGATTCCTGTCGGAGTTCACTTCAGTAAATTCCTCCCTGACGGTGTCGAGCATGTTCGGGCGTCGATCCTTCCGTTGCCTCTTCGGTTGGCTGCCATCTGTGCGTGCGCCGCCATCATCAGTGGTGGCATCCGCGGCGCCATCATCAGTGGTGTCATCCCCGATGCCACTAGGGGTTGTGTAGTCAGGATCGGTGTCTTCCGCAGCGTCCTCATAGCGGTGAGGTTCTTCCTCCAACTCTTGGGACAGCTCCCAGAATTGCTTGCCGCCCGAACCGCCGGCCTCATCATTGTGGGCCATGTTTTGCTCTAAATAGGAAAAAAGTTTGGTCAAAAAGTTGGTTATTGTAAAGGAACAAGATCATGGTCTCATCATTTAGGGTTTGTCGACACCGAGGCATCCTAAAAGCTAAGCTTTTATCATTCAGGGTTTGTCGACGCCGAGGCACCCTAAAAGCCTAAGCGTACATCATTTAGGTTCTCATCGACACCGAGGCGAATCTGAGTTTAGGCGAATATGAGTTGTTCTTACGCGGAAGAATCCTCATGTAAAGGGTACGACAGAAGCTTCTGCTTGAACCAACGCGTGGAACATGAGTTGTGCTCTTTGATTATATCTCTGTCCGTCCTCTGTTGGCCTCGGTCATTGTACGTATTCTCAATAAAGGTTTTGTGCTCTACCACCTAAGGATCGACCACGTCTATGTGTTGTAGCGCGACTAGGTTTGCTCTTTCAAAGTCAGCGAGTCGACCCTCGAAGTCGACATGCATTTCGCGGCAACCCTCACGGTGACCCCATCCAGCGAGCCTGCCGAGGTGCCAGTTGACGGGCAAACCAACGGGGTTCTGGATGCCTAGATAACTCGTGCAGTAGGAGATGCACTCTTCGGTCAGAAAGCCCCTGGCTATGCTTGCCTCTAGACGTGACATGTTGCGAACATATCCTTTGATGACACCATTCATCCTTTCGAACGGCATCATGCTATGTAGGAACGTCGGCCCGAGTTGGATGATATCCTCCACGATATGGACCAGCAGATGCACCATAACGTCAAAGAATGTGGGCGGGAATTACATCTCAAGCTCGCATAGTATCACCGCGATCTCTTCTTGTAGCCTTCTGAGTTGCCTCACGCCAACCGACTTCCAAGAGATGACGTCGAAAAAGTTGCATAGGCCAAATAGCGTTTCACGGACGTGCGCGTCCATGATCCCACGGATTGCAACTGGAAGTATCTGCGTCATCAGCACGTGATAGTCGTGAGACTTCATCCCGCTGAACTTCTGCTTCGCTGGGTCTAGGTATCTACTTATCTTCCCCGCGTAACCGTAAGGAAGTTTTACTCCTACGAGGCAGGTGAAAAACTGCTCGATCTCCTCCTGACTTAGAGTGAAGCATGCGGGAGGGTAGTCATTTCCCGTCTTCTTGGCCTTTTTGCCTTTGCGATGACTTTCTGTGTCCTGCTTCGCCTCATCATCATCATCATCATCATTAGCACGAAGCTCCTGCCTGATGCCCATTGATTTCAAGTCTGCCCTTGCTTTCGGCCCATCTTTGGTCTTCTCTGGCATGTTGAGCAGGGTACCAAGCAGACTCTCACACACGTTCTTCGTGATATGCATGGCATCAAGGCTGTGAGACACACGGTGGATCTTCCAGTACGGCAAGTCCCAGAAAACAGACCTCGTTTTCCATACCTTCAGCAGTGGCTCTGGCGCCTTTCGCTTCTTTCCCGGCTCTGGCAGTGGGCAATCTTTCCAATTTTTGAACAGCCCGTCTATTTCCTCCCCGCTCCTCGTACGCGGGCATCTTCGAGGTTCGGTTTCACCATCGAACAGATCCTTGCGTTTCCTCCATGGGTCATCGTCGCAAAGCCACCTTCGATGTCCCATGAACATGGTTTTCGAAGACCCGGGATCTCTATCTAGCTGGCGATACATTGTGTTATCCATGCACCTGACGCATCCAGAAAATCCGTGGACCACCTGCCCCGCGAGATATCCGTAACCGAGATAGTCGTGCACCGTCGTGAGCAGTGCGGCTCTCATAGGGAAATATTATTTCTCTGCGGCGTCCCACGTATTGGCTGGCATTTTCCACAGCGTGTCTAGCTCCTCTTTCAGCAGCCCCAGATACAAATTGATGTCGTTCCCTGGTTGTTTCGGCCCTTCAATTAGCATACTCATGTGAATGTACTTCCTCTTCATGCACAACCAGGGGGGAAGGTTGTACATCCACACAAACACAGGCCAGGTGCTATGTGTGGTTCTCTAGCTGCCAAACGGATTGACTCCGTCGATGCTCGGGCCCAGCACAATGTTCCTTGGATCCTTCCCAAATTCTGGGTGTTTGAAGTTCAATGCTTGCCACTGTCTCCCATCCTTAGGGTGACTCAGCATCTTGTCTTTTTTATTTATCTCCGGATCATTTGCATCATCTTCTCGCTTCTTCTCCTCCCTATCCGCGTGCCAACGCAGGAGCTTTGCTACCTTAGGGTCCGCGAAATACCGTTACTGCATTGACAATCCAATGCAGAAAATTTAAAGTGCAATATACCTTTCGATGAGATTATGATCCTCAGGTTGGTGGGCCACACCCAACCTGAGTCTCGAGGAATTTTCACACCGCTTTTTGTGTCCCGAAGTTTTCTGCCGAGCTAGACATTGATCCTCAGGCAAATTTTGTGAATCAACCTGAGCCTCAGGGGCTACTAGGATCAGCGGTCTTATGTCATCCTTCAGGTGCATCTCGGGTTTTAGACTGATCTAGTGTTGCGACCCGACCAGTGTCCCGGGGGCTACTGCATTGACAATCCAATGCAGAAAATTTAAAGTGCAATATACCTTTCGATGAGATTATGATCCTCAAGTTGGTGGGCCACACCCAACCTGAGTCTCGAGGAATTTGCACACCTCTTTTTGTGTCCCGAAGTTTTCTGCCGAGCTAGGCATTGATCCTCAGGCCGATTTCGTGAATCAACCTGAGTCTCAGGGGCTACTGGGATCATCGGTCTTATGTCATCCTTCAGGTGCATCTCGGGTTTTAGACCGACACACACCTTGAGGACTACTGGCTATATATCTCGGCAGAAAATAAATTGCACCAATAAAAAATATTGACAAAAAATCGGCCCGCAGTCGGGGTGGTGCACCACCTCGGAAGCAGTCCGGCATAAAGCTCGGGTGCTAGTGGCTGGCTCCATAGAGGGCATTTCCAGCATTAAGCTCGGCTAAACTCCTTCAACTTTTTTGAACCAAGGTGAGTTATGACACCTCGGATATAGTCCGGCGTTGGAGTTTGGACATAGTCCGGCGTTGTAGCTCGGATACAGTCCGACGCTGAAGCTCAGATGCAGTTCGGCGTTGGTCCTCGGCTGCAAAAGATACCTCAAATGCAGTCCGACGTTGGAGCTCGGACACAAGAGGACACCGCCGCCCAGGAACAACTTCAAAAACTGAGGTGTGGCATAAAAATAACAATGCATTGATAAAGGCCGAGAACTTAAAGGGGCTCCTCAGATACTTGACGTGTAAACTCTTCGGATTTACTTCAGCGATCCTCAAGATTGAAGAAGGGAAGATTTGTTGAACCAGTTTTCAAGACCGACAATCGAAGATGAAGAACAGTTCGGAAGAATCGAGGAGTGTCCTCAACTTGACGGTGTCCTAGGGGTACTCACCACGTCATCTCCCAATCGGTTGGATTGGGCCGAGGACCCCCATGGCCGTATGCTGATGGGCCAGTTCGGACAGCCGATGTATACACAAGGAAGATTCCACAAGACTTGGTGATCAAGACAAGGACTCCTCTCCACCGGCGTATTGGACTAGGACTCTTGTTATCCTAGGCCTCTAGTACGTTATATAAGCCGAGGCCAGGCTAGTCGGTAGATTATTATGACAATACTCATCATACTCGTAGGGTTTAGACCACAACATATGATCTCAAGGTAGATAAACTCTTGTAACCCCTATACTCATCAAAGTCAATCAAGTAGGAAGTAGGGTATTACCTCCATCAAGAGGGATAAACCTGGGTAAACATCGTGTCCCCTGTCTCCTATTACCATCGATCCTTAGACGCACAGTTCGGGACCCCCTACACAAGATCTGCCAGTTTTGACACCGACAAAGATCAACACCAAGTATTGAAGAACCGGAGCAAGGAAGACGCCCATGCCACCATAGAGCGGCGCCGCGAGGCACGCCGCCAATCTGACAGGTGCAACGGCCCAGACGTTGATGAACCCGCACCTAGTGCTGGTGGATACCTACCTTGTGAGGTAGGGTGCCCCGCCTTCACTTGTGAGCTATGGCAAGTCCGTTGGCCATCGCCCCACACCTTCAATCCTGACTTGCCGGAGAAATATGATGGAAAATTGAACTCTGCCGAGTTTTTGGGCATATATATGACTGTCGTTCAAGCTGCCAGGGGAAGAGATAAAAAAGTGCTCGCCAACTACTTACCATTGGCCGTCAAGTCTAATTTTAGGTCTTGGTTGATTCACCTACCAGTGGATTCCATTTCTTCATGGGCAGACTTGTGCAATGGGTTTTTTGGCGCCTTCACATGCGACCATCAGGAACCAGGCCAGTCTAGTGACTTGCAAGCCCTTATACAGAAAGAAGGGGAGAGTTTGTGTAAGTACCTACAGAGATTTAGTTGGGTGAACCACAACATTCCTAAGATACATCAGCAAGCCATGGTTGCTGCATTCCACAGGAATGTGCGTAGTCGAAGGATGTGTGCCAAGATGAATGTTCGGCTGCCAAAGAGTATTGATACGTCTCCAACGTATCTATAATTTTTGATTGTTCCATGCTATTATATTATCTATCTTGGATGTTTTATATGCTTTTATATGCTTTTTATATGATGTTTGGGACTAACCTATTAACCTACAGCCCAGTGCTAGTTATTTTTTTCCTTGTTTTTGAGTTTCACAGAAAAGGAATATCAAACGGAGTCCAAATGAGCTGAAAATTTACGGTAATTTTTTAAGGACAAGAAGAAGCCCCCGAAGAAAAAGAGTTGGGCTAGAAGAGCAACAAGGCCTCCACAAGGGTGGAGGATGCTCCCTGTCTTATGGGCTCCTCATGGACCCCCCCCCCTGACTTGTTCTCGACGCCAAAAATTCCTATAAATATAGAACCCCCCAGAAATAAACCTAGATTGGGTTTTCCACCGCCACAAGCCTGTGTAGCCACGAAAAACCAATCGGGAGCCCGTTCCGGCACCCTGTCGGAGGGGGAAACCATCACTAGTGGTTATCTTCATCATCCCGGGGGTCTTCATGATGAGGAGGGTGTAGTTCACCCTCGCGGGTGAGGGTATGTACCAGTAGCTATGTGGTTGATCTCTCTGTCTCTGTCTCTATCTCTCTCTCTCCTTCTCTCTCTGTCATGTTCTTGATTTGGCACGATCTTGATGTACCGTGAGCTTTGTTACTATAGTTGAATCATTTGGTGTTCTTCCCTCCATATTCTTGTGAGGAATTGGGTTTTTCTCTTTGAGGTTTCGTTATGTTGGATTGAGTATTGGATTTGAGAACACTTGATGTATGTCTTGCGATGGGATATCTGTGGTGACAATGGGATGTTCTGTTGATTCACTTAATGTATGTCTTGCACTCAACTGGCAGATTCCCAAGGTGACATTGGGATAATCTATGCATAGGGGTTGATGCACATTTTCGTCCTACGTTCTCCGATAGAAACTTTGAAGTGATTCTTTGCTGCATGTTGAGGGATTGTTATATGATCTAATTATGTTGACATTATTGAGAGAAGTTGCACTAGTGAAAGTATGAACCTTAGGCCTTGTTTGCAGCATTGCAATACCGTTTTCGCTCACTTTTACCACTTGCTACCTTGCTCTTTTTATATTTTCAGATTACAAAAACCTATATCTACCATCCATATTACACTTGTATCATCATCTCTTCGCCGAACTAGTGCACCTATACAATATACCATTGTATTGGGTTTGTTGGGGACACAAAGGGGTGTTTGTTATTCGGTTGCAGGGTTGTTTGGGAGAGACCATCTTCATCCTACGCCTTCCAAATATTGATAAACCTTAGGTCATCCACTTGAGGGAAATTTACTACTGTCCTACAAAACTCTGTGCTTGGAAGCCCAACACGAGTCTACAAGAGGAAGGTTGTGTAGTAGACATCAAGCTCTTTTCTGGCGCCATTGCCGGGGAGGTGAGTTCTTGAATGTATATCTTTAGACTTGCAATCGAATCTTTTAGTTTCTTGTTTTATCACTAGTTTAGTCTATAAAAGAAAACTAAAAATGGAATTGAGCTTGGCTCATATGCTTCATCTTTTTAATGTCTTTCGTGAAAGTGATGGGAAGGAAAATTGTGCTCAATTGTTAGAAGAAGAAGTCAATAAAATATTTGGCACTAAATATTTGAATGATGAGCATGATTGCAATGTTGTTAGTATCAATTCTTTGAATATCCATGATGCTAATGATATGCAAATCTACAAGCTTGGGGATGCTATGTTTGATGAAGATGATACTTTTTGTTCCCCAAGTTTTGATGAGCAAATTTATTATGATGATAGCATGCCTCCTATTTATGGTGATTATGTTGATGAAAGTGGGTTTGGAAGAGTGTCAACTCTAGGTAATGATCCCACTATTATGGAGCGTGTCAAATCTTACAATATTTATGAAAGAGGATTTGGAGAGGTCATGACTTTATTTAGTGACGAATCAACTATTTCGGAAGAGGTTCCAATTGATTATGAGAACAAAGTTGCTATCTATGATGATTATTGTGATGACATGTATGCTACAAAGTTGCATAGAAAGTGGGTTAGGCTTAAGTATTCTAGTCATATGCTTCATGATGCTCTCTTTGTGTTTCAATTCTTATCGTTTATGTGAGCATCATTGAAATTATCATGCCTAGCTAAAAAGGCATTAAAGAAAAGCACTTGTTGGGAGACAACCCAACATTTACCCCTACTATTTTTGTATGTCCACATGATTAAGCTACTGTAGTAATCATGTTTTATAGCTTTTGTTTCAATAAAGTGCCAAGTAAAGTCTTTGGGATAGTGTGGATGATAGTTGATTCAATTCTATCCAAAAACAGAAACTTTTGCGCCTAGTCACAGAACTGTTAAAAATTACTTGAGAGTCGAAAAATTCTGAATTTTTTAAAGTATATTGATATAAAAATTTCCCAAGTTTTCCTAATTGTTAAGAATTTTTGGAGTTACAGAAGTATGGATAGTTTCCAGATTACTATAGACTGTTCTATTTTTGACAGATTCTGTTTCTGTTGTGTTGTTTGCTTATTTTGATGAATCTTTGGCTAGTATCGGAGGGTATGAACCATGGAGAAATTGGAATACAGTAGATGTAACACCAATATAAAATGAGAATGAGTTCATAATAGTGCCCAAGTGGTGATTTGCTTTATTATACTAACAGAGCTTACGAGTTTTCTATTGAGTTTTGTGTTGTGAAGTTTTCATGTTTCGGGTGAAGTTTCGATGGAATATGGAATAAGGAGTGGCAAGAGCATAAGCTTGGGAATGCCCAAGGCACCCCAAGGTAATATTCAAGGACAACCAAGAGCCTAAGCTTGGGGATGCCCCGGATGGCATCCCCTCTTTTGGCTTCAATCCATCGGTAAATTTACTTGAGGCTATATTTTTATTCACCACATGATATGTGTTTTGCTTGGAGCATCATTTTATTTTATTAGGATTTTCTTGCTGTTTGAATAATATCGCAAGATCTGAAATTCTTAAATGTTAGAGAGTCTTCACATAGTTACATAATTATTCGACTACTCATTGATCTTCACTTATATCTTTTGGAGTAGTTTGTTAGTTATTCTAGTAATTCACTTATATCTTTTTAGAGCACGGCGGTAGTTTTATTTTGAAGAAATTGATGAACTCTTATGCTTCACTTATATTATTTTGAGAGTCTCTCCAAATAGCATGGTAATTTGCTTTAGTTATGAATTTAGTCCTAATATGATGGGCATCCAAGAGGGATATAATAAAAACTTTCATATTAAGTGCATTGAATACTATGTGAAGTTTCATTCCTTATGTTTGTTTTGAGATATAAAGATGGTGATATTAGAGTCATGCTAGTGAGTAATTGTGGATTGTAGAAATACTTGTGTTAAAGTTTGTGATTCCCGTAGCATGCACGTATGGTGAACCGTTATGTGATGAAGTCAGAGCATGATTTATTTATTGATTCTCTTCCTTATGAGTGGCGGTCGGGGATGAGCGATGGCTGTTCCTACCAATCTATCCTCCTAGGAGCATGCGTGTAGTACTTCGTTTGATGACTAATAGATTTTTGCAATAAGCATGTTAGTTCTTTATAACTAATGTTGAGTCCATGGATTATACGCACTCTCACACTTCCACCATTGCTAGCCTCTCTAGTAACGCGCATCTTTCGTCAGTACCATACACGCACCATATACCTTCCTCAAAACAGCCACCATACTTACCTATTATGGCATTTCCATAGCCATTCCGAGATATATTGCCATCCAACTTTCCACTGTTCCGTTTATTATGACACATTCCATCATTGTCATATTGCTTTGCGTGATCGTGTAGTTGGCATTGTGTTTGTGGCAAAGCCACCTTTCATAATTCTTTCATAGATGTCACTCTTGATTCATTGCACATCCTGGTACACCGTCAGAGGCATTCATATAGAGTCATATTTTGTTCTAAATATCGAGTTGTAATTCTTGAGTTGTAAGTAAAAAGAAGTGTGATGATCTTCATTATTAGAGCATTGTCCCACGTGAGGAAAGGGTGATGGAGACTATGATTCCCCCACAAGTCGGGATGAGTCTCCAGACGAAAAAAAGAGGCCAAAAAAAGAGAGAAGGCCCAAAATAAATAAAAAATAAAAAATAAAAAATGAGAGAAAACAGAGAAGGGGCAATGCTACTATCCTTTTGCCAAACTTGTGCTTCAAAGTAGCACCATGATCTTCATGATAGAGAGTCTCCTATGTTGTCACTTTCATATACTAGTGGGAATTTTTCATCATAGAACTTGGCTTGTATATTCCAATGATGGGCTTCCTCAAATTGCCCTATGTCTTCCTGAGCAAGCGAGTTGGATGCACACCCATTTAGTTTCTTTTTGAGCTTTCATAAACTTATAGCTCTAGTGCATTAGTTGCATGACAATGCTTACTCACTCGCATTGATATCTATTGATGGGAATCTCGATAGCGTGTTGATATGCCTAGTTGATGTGAGACTACCTCCCTCTTTTTGTCTTCACCACAACCACCATAATCTATTCCACCTATAGTGCTATGTCCATGGCTCACGCTCATGTATTGTGTGGAAGTTGAAGAAGTTTGAGAACATCAAAAGTATGAAACAAATGCTTGGCTTGTCATCGGGGTTGTGCATGATTTAATATTTTTTGTGATGAAGATGGAGCATAGCCAACCTATATGATTTTGCAGGGATAAGCTTTCTTTGGCCATGTTATTTTGAGAAGACATAATTGCCTTCTTAGTATGCTTGAAGTATTATTGTTTTTATGTCAATAAGAAACTTCAGTTTTGAATCTTATGGATATGAATATTCTTACCACAATAAAGAAAATCACATGGATAAATATGTTAGGCAGAATTCCTCATAAAAAATTCTATTTTTATCATTTACCTACTCGAGGACGCGTAGGAATTAAGCTTGGGGATGCTTTATACGTCTCCAACATATCTATAATTTTTGATTGTTCCATGCAATTATATTATCTATCTTGGATGTTTTATATGATATTTTATATAATTTTTGGGACTAACCTATTAACCTAGAGCCCAGTGCCAGTTTCTCTTTTTTCCTTGTTTTTAAGATTCACAGAAAAGGAATATCAAACAGAGTCCAAATGAGCTGAAAATTTACGATGATTTTTTATGGAGCAGAAGAAGCCCCCGAAGCAAAAGAGTTGGGCCAGAAGAGCCACGAGGCCTCCACAAGGGTGGAGGGCGCTCCCTACCCCCTAGGGTGCCCCTGTCTTGTGGGCTCGTCGTGGACCCCCTGACTTGTTCTCGACGCCAAAAATTCCAATAAATATAGAAACCCCCAGAAATAAACCTAGATCGGGAGTTCCGCCGCTGCATGCCTTTGTAGCCACGAAAAACCAATCGGGAGCCCGTTTCGGCACCCTGCCGGAGGGGGAAACCATCACCGGTGTCCATCTTCATCATCCTGGCGGTCTCCATGACGAGGAGGGAGTAGTTCACCCTCGGGGCTCAGGGTATGTACCAGTAGCTATGTGTTTGAGCTCTCTCTCTCTCTCTCATGTTCTCGGTTTGGCACGATCTTGATGTACCGCGATCTTTGTTACTATAGTTGAATCATATGGTGTTCTTCCCTCCATCTTGTTGTGATGAATTCAGTCTTGCTCTTTGAGGTTTTCTTATGTTGGATTGAATATTGGATTTGCGAACACTTGATGTATGTCTTGCGATGGGATATCTGTGGTGATAATGGGATGTTCTGTTAATTCACTTGATGTATGTTTTGGCACTCAACTCGCGTATTCCCAAGGTGACATTGGGGTAATCTAGGCATAGGGGTTGATGCACGTTTTTATCCTATATTCTCCGATAGATACTTCGAAGTGATTCTTTGTTGCATGTTCAGGGATTGTTATATGTTCTAATTATGTTATCATTGTTGAGAGAACTCGCACTAGTGAAAGTATGAACCCTAGTCCTTGTTTCCAAGCATTGCAATACAATTTTCGCTTACTTTTACCACTTGCTACCTTGGTGTTTTTATATTTTTTTAGATTACAAAAACCTATATCTACCATCCATATTACACTTGTAGGACCATCTCTTCGCTGAACTAGTGCACCTATACAATATACCATTGTATTGGGTGTGTTGGGGACACAAGAGACTGTTTGTTATTTGGTTGCGGGGTTGTTTGAGAGAGACTGTCTTCATCCTACACCTCCCACGGATTGATAAACCTTAGGTCATCCACTTGTGGGAAATTTGCTACTGTCCTACAAAACTCTATGCTTGGAGGCCCAACACCAGTCTACAAGAAGAAGGTTGTGTAGTAGACATCAACCACACACAAACTCTACACATTGGCGGACAAGTGCGCTATGCCGAAGAGGGAAGAATACTTCTAGGGGAAGAGGTTGGTGTCGAAGTCGATTCGGAAGACAATGACGACGACGCTGCCACCCTAAGGAAGAGGAACAGAAAGTGTAACATGAAGCATATGGGGAAAGCAGTGATGGCCACTGAGAGCCCCGATGATCTTAGCACCATCAAGATAGCAAAGACCGAGGCCCCCGGCAAGGAAGCTGCCACCTGCGCTGATTGCCGGGTTGTTGTGGCGGCTGAGAAAACTAGTTGTTGCAGGATATCCGCGGCCACCTATGGGACCGGGTGGCCCCTTGCTGGTTCGGCAGGGGGACGACACGTTACACAAAGAGCAAACTAGTGTACGGCAGCGTAGAAGAGAGCGCACAAGCAACTTACCCACGTTTGGGCTGTCGCGAGGCATAAGACCCTACTCCTGCTTTAGTGGATTAATTGTGGAATTAACATGGTGGTGCATAGTACACTTGCCCGGCAAGGTTTGCCTCAGGGCCGCATCGACTATGCGCATATGGTGGCTTTGGTGTATCAACTTTCCAACCTTCTAACCCCTCCTACTAGTTCCATGGGCCTCCTTTTATATATTAAGGGGTCACCACAGTGGCAAAGTGGTCATTATCCACTGATATGATAGCGAACAGTGCTATCATACCTAACTCTGCGGGCTGACAGGGTGCATTAAATGTGCTGCTGAATGTCACATCACTGGTAGCCCAGCAAGGCCTGCCGGGCTATCTTGCCAGCTCCGCACCTGCTCTCTTGACACGTCACAGGACGAGTGTCATTTGTAGGCTTCCTCTGTAGGAAATGGCTGCCATGTGGCGAACGGCTGCCACTTAATCATCTTGCGGCTTGACACCGCACTGATTGACGACATGAGTCGTGCTTGAGTGATTGGTGGGGTGGTTCTGCCCCTGCGGGCCCCGACAGACCTTGCCTGTGAGCCTCGGTTGCTTGCTTCTGGTGGTGGCCTTGCCCCTTGCTGGGCTCGCCTGCCCGGCAAAGGAGGCCCTTCTCTTGCCGATATCTTGCTCCTTATGCTCAATCTTGATCCCTCTGAGCTGCATGTTGGTTCTTCAAATCTCTTGGTCTTCAATCTCTTACTTAAACTGGTGCTTCAATCTTGATGTTGTGCCTGTGCACAGTCTGGGCAATAGATCCAGGGTTTGTTGCACCAACAGAAGCCCCCGGGCCTGCCCCGAATGCGCTGCTGAGCATCGTCGGGGTAGGGCCTAATAAGTGCACAGGCAAGGTTGCTGAACGGGGTTTGCCCCTTGAGTTTTCCATTGCCTCTTCACCAGCATTGATTCTGGGTTAGTTTCCGGTTTTCCCGTGTGCGTTATAAAGCCAATAGTGGTGGCGCCGCTCAAGTGATGGCTCGTGAATGACTTTAACGCACGGGGTAGAAACTGCCAATTTACTCTTCCCACAACGCGCCTTTATCCTTAGCCACGTATGCAGCATGCATCGCGTGGGTAGGTACTAGAGGCGCGTGGCGTGGGAGAGTATTTTGGAAAGGGCCTACCCGTCTGGAATTGGTGGAGGAGGGTGGTGGTCATCCGCGGATGGAGCAGCTGTCCTTCCCCGCCCTGCCTATAAAAGGGAGGAGCGGAGGAGGGCGGAGTCATCCATCTCCATGGTCCTCCTCTCCTCATCTTCTGTTTCTACTGGTCATGCTTGAGAAGGAAGCCTGGGACCAGCCCCTGGTCTCTAGCTCGGGGCATACGTCGCCTCATACCGGTGCTGACGCTTGGGCAGTGAACCTGGTCCTTGGCGTGGCGAATCTTTTGGCATCTTCGATGCACGTCTCGGAGGAGGGGATGGAGATCATTGGTAATCTCAGCACTGCTCCTCCCGGAGATCTTGGGGCTGACATCGACGAGAGGCGTGCCTTCCTGCCCGCCAAGGTGGGGCGCGGAGCGGCTCGGCCCCCCTTTGTAGCAGAGCTGGGGGTCGGCGCCGAAGAAGGCGCCTCCTCCTAGTCCGCCAAACCGACGGTAGCGCTGCATGCCTGTTGTGGGCAATGCCGCTACCATTTTTGCTTTTTAGGAGGGGTGACGGGCCTTGCTCGTCACCTTGTGCAGCTCCTGGGTGCTCGCTGCCTATGAATCACGGTGAGTGACCACCCCGCAGGTCCCTTTGTCACCCCCTTCTCCATGCGCTCCTTTTATTCTCCTTTCCCTCCTGTTCCAATATATTGGGGAGGAGGAGCAGAGAAAGGAAAAGAGTGGTTACAGGTACTTATCCTTTTCCAATCTTAAACTTGTAGGCAATTGCCAAATTTTAATTCAAATAATGTGTTCTCTTGAGTCCATCTTTGTGTTCTATAATGCTTGTACTTGTATCTACATGTCAACGAAAGAGATAAACCTTGCCGGGAACTCGTGCATGTATATGTCCATGCAGAGGTGGAGTCCCTCTTTACTGTAATTAAACAATTTTTCTCCGGCAGGATATCTTGCCAGCACCCTTTTCATCTGCCAAGAACCATGTCTGTCGGGGAACAGACTGAGGTGCCAGCCCCCGCCCACTCCCTTTTTACCAAGGGCCATTGCGACCATCCAGGCCGAAGCAGCGTTCGAGCCAAGGATGGGAGCACCCTGGTTCCAAGAGAGCGGCGAGGTTTCTCTATGCACAAGTTATAGCCTACAGAACACTAATGGACAAGAGGTAAACTTATCTGCTTGGTTTGCCGGGGATCGCTGTGGCGTGCAATCTTCTCATCCCTTGTCGGGTGAGAATGAATGCAGGGTGCGATCCTATCTATATGTGATACGTCTCCAATGTATCAATTTTTTTTTGTTCCATGCTGTTATATTATCAATCTTGGATATTTTATAATCATTTTATATTCATTTTATATCATTTTTTGGTACTACCCTATTGACATAGTGCCAAGTACCAGTTGTTGTTTTTCCATGTTGTTTACATCGCAGAAAATAAATATCAAACGGAGGCCAAATGCCATGAAACTTTCCAGAGAATTTTAATGGGCCAGAAGGAACACAACGGGCCCTGGTTGTGCCTGGGAGTGCCCTGAGGGGAGCACAACCCACCAGGGCATGCTAGGAGGCCCAGGCACGCCCTGGTGGGTTGTGCCGACCTCGGGTGCCCCCCGGACCTCCTCTTTGCTCTATAAATACCCCAATATTCCCAAAACCCTAGGGGATTCGACGAAATATTAATCCAGCCGCCGCAGAGTCCAAAGCCACCAGATCCAATCTAGACACCATCTCGGATGGCATTCACCACCTCCATTGGTGCCTCTCTGATGATGCGTGAGTAGTTCTTTGTAGACCTTCGAGTCCGTAGTTAGTAGCTAGATGGCTTCATCTCTCTCTCTTGATTCTCAATACCATGGTCTCTTGGAGATCCATATGATGTAACTCTTTTGTAGTGTGTTTGTTGGGATCGATGAACTTTGAGTTTATGATCAGATGTATCTTTTTTATTTCCATGAAAGTATTTGAGTTTGGTTGCTCTCTTTTATGCATGATTTCTTATAGCCTCGTATTTCATCTCCGATATTTGGGTTTTGTTTGGCCAACTTGATCTATTTATCTTGCAATGGGAAGAGGTGCTTTGTAGTGGATTCAATCTTACGGTGCTTGATCCCAGTGACAGAAGGGGAACCAACACGTATGTATCGTTGCTACTAAGGATAAAACAATGGGGTCTATCTCTACATAGATAGATTTTTTCTACATCATGTCATCGTTGTTATTGCATTACTCCGTTTCTCCATGAACTTAATACACTAGATGCATGCTGGATAGCGGCCGATGTGTGGGGTAATAGTAGTAGATGTAGGCAGGAGTCGGTCTACTAATCTTGGACGTGATGCCTATGTAATGATGATTGCCTCGATATCGTCATGAGTATTTGAAGTTCTATCAATTGCCCTACAGTAATTTATTCACCCACCGTTTGCTATTATTCTCGAGAGAAGCCACTAGTGAAACCTACGGCCCCCGGGTCTCACTCTCAGATTATTTGCCTTTGTGATCTACTTTTATTTGCTTTTATTTTCAGATCTATTAATCACAAAACCCAAAAATACTTTGCTGCACTTTATTTTATTTGTGATCTATTTATTCAATCTATCACAACTTTTTCCCGTCACGCACCAATTTCTGGCATCGTACCCAAAAGGGATTGACAACCCCTTTAACATATCAGGTTGTGAGGATTTGTTATTAGTGTTCAGGGGATGTTTACGTTGTGTTGCTTGGTTGTCCTACTGGTTAGACAACCTTGGTTTCATATCTGAGTGAAATACCTACCGCCGTTGTGCTGCATCATCCCTTCCTCTTTGGGGAAATATCGATGTAGCTTCAGGCGACATCAAAAGGAATTTCTAGGGCTGTTGCCGAGGAGGATCTTCAACATATACCAAGTTCCTAATCACAAATCTCATCTCCTTGAAATTTACATTATTTGCCATTTGCCTCTCGTTTTCCTCTCCCCCACTTCACAAAAATTTGCCGTTTTATTCGCCCTTCTTTTTCGTTCGTCATTTTCGTGCCAGATCTGTTTTTTAGTGCAATCTTGTTGTGTGGTCATCATGACTTAAGAGAACACCAAATTATGTGATTTCTCAAATACCAACAACAATGATTTTATTGGCACTCCGCTTGCTCCTCCCGCCACTAGTGCAGAGACTTGTGATTAATACTGCTTTGCTGAATCTTGTTATGAAAGACCAATTTTTCTGGTACTCCTAATGCGGATGCCGCGTCCCATCTTAATACCTTCGTGGAATTATGCGGTACGCAAAAGAAAAAAGATGTGGACAATGATGTGGTCAAGATGAAATTATTTCCCTTTTCTTTGCGTGATTCTGCAAAAAATTGGTTCTATTCTTTGCCGCGCAATAGTATCGATTCTTGGAATAAGTGCAAAGATGCTTTTATCACTAAGTATTTTCCACCCACAAAAATTATTTCCCTTAGAACCCAGATCATGAATTTCAAGCAACCTGAACATGATCATGTTGCACAATCTTGGGAAAGGATGAAAATGATGCTAAGGAATTGCCCAACTAATGGGTAAAATCTTTGGATGATCGTACAAAAAATTTATGCGGAGAATTTTGTTTCTCGTAATCTTTTAGATTCCGCCGTGGGTGGTACTTTTATGGATATTACTTTGGGTGAAGAGACCAAATTTCTTTATAATATTATGGCAAATTATTCGCAATGACACACCAAAAGGGCTCCTACTAGTAAAAAAGTTAATTCGGTTGAAGAAATTTCTTATTTGAGTGAAAAAGTTGATGCTCTTGTGAAATTGGTTGCAAGCAGAAGTGCTCCTGTTGATCTTAATGATATGCCTGTCAACTTTGATTGAGTAAAATAGTGATGCCATAGATGTGAATATTATCTCTCGAAATAATTTCAACAACAATGCTTATAGACGTAATTTTAGTCCTAGGCCTTTTCCTAGTAATTCCTCTAATAATTATGGTAATTCCTATGGAAATCAATCTTGTAATAATAATAGGAACACCTTTGATCTTGAGATCAATATTAAAGAATTTATCAATACATAAAAAGTTTTCAACACTTCCATAGAAGAAAAGTTGAGTAAGGTTGATGATTTGTCTAAAAGTGTTGATAGAATTGCTCATGATGTGGAAAATCTCACGATGAAAATTTTTGTGACTAAGATTTATGAATCAATTTAAGCTCTTTATGTTTCTATATATGAAAGTAAGAAAAGAACCTCTATGCTTAGAGCTAAAAGATAATTTTTAGAAAAAGTATTTTCTAGTGATTTCTTTCGCCAAAGTGATGAAGATCTTAAATTGATTGGTGATTCCTTGTTTATTAAAGTTAATATTGATGAAAAAGGGGACTGGAGAAGAGTCAACTTTAGGTAGAAGGCATCCTAATATATCAGAGGTTGAAAATCTTGTTGAGAAAATTGATAAAAGTGGGTTTGAAGAGGTCAAAACTTTTGCTAGTGATGTGCCCACTCTTTTGGATTAGAAACACTTTAATTATGATAGTTGCTCTTTGATTGATTGTATTTCTTTGTTGCAATCCATGATAAATTCACCCCAAGCTTATGAACAAAATAAAGCTTTTACTAAACATATTGTTGATGCTATGATGAAAGCTTTAGAAGAAAAGTTGGAATTAGAAGTTTCAATTCCTAGAAAATTACATGATGAGTGGTAACCTACTATCAAAGTCAAGTTTAAAAATTATGAGTGTTTTTCTTTGTGTGACTTGGGTGCCAGTGTTTCAATTATTCTGAAATCTTTATGTGATGTGCTTGGTCTTACCGATCTTGAAGAGTGTTCTTTGAATTTGAACTTGGCGGATTCTACTATTAAAAAGCCTATGGGAAGAATTAATGATGTTCTTATTCTTGCAAATAGGAATAATGTGCCCATAGATTTTATTGTTGTTGATATTGATTGCAATCCGTCTTGTCCAATTATTCTTTGTAGACCGTTTTTACGCTCTATTGGTGCCGTGATTGATATGAAAGAAGGCAATATTAAGTTCCAATTTCCTTTGAGGAAGGGTATGGAACACTTTCCTAGAACAACAATTAGGACACCATATGAATCAATCATGAGGGCATCTTATGGATCTTGAACCAAAGATGACAAAACTTAGATCCTTGCTTTATGCCTAGCTAAGGGCGTAAAACTATAGCGCTTGTTGGGAGGCAACCCAATGAATAAAATTAATTTTTGCTTTTTGCTTCCTGTTTTTGAGTGTTAGCACAATTATGCTACTGTTATGATTTTTTTGTGTGTTTTAATTAGTGTTTGTGCCAAGTAAAGCCTTTAGGATCTTTTTGGGTGATAGTTGTATGATCTTGCTGAAAAAACACAAACTTTTGCAGTCAAAAAAATAATTTTCATTTTTTTACCGGAGAGAGATAAAATACCTATTCCACCTGTGGTATATAAATATAAAAATTTCTCAGGTCATCCTAATTTGTCAGAATTTTTGGAGTTACAGAAGTATTCGAAATAGTCAGATTGCTACAGACTGTTCTGTTTTGACAGATTCTGTTTTCTTTATGTTGTGTGCTTATTTTGATGGCTCTATGGTTTTCTTTGATGAGTTTTTGCCATAGAAAAGTTGGAATACAGTAGACATAATGCAAAAACAAAATATGAATTGGTTCGGTACAACACATATAGTAGTGATTTATTATTCTTATACTAACGGATCTCACGAAGGTTTTGTTGACTTTTGTGTGATTGAAGTTTTCAAGTTCTGGGTTATCTTACGATGGGTGAAAGAATAATGAGTAGAAGAGCCTATGCTTGGGGATGCCCTGGCATCCCAAGCTATTATCCAAAAAATGAGCAACCAACTAAGCTTGGGGATTCCCCCGAGTGGCATCCCCTCTTTCTTCTAACGACCATTGGTATTTCACTCGAAGCTATATTTTTATTCGTCACATACTATGTGTTTTGCTTGGAGCATCTTGTATGATATGAGTCTTTGCTTGTTTTATTTTTTTGTTTGAAGTCTTCATCCCTTGCTAGCCACTCCTATTTGAGAGAGCCAAATTATGTCATGACTTGTTAGAATTACTCTCTATTCTTCACTTCAATTTTTATGAGCTATGGACTTGCTCTAGTGCTTCACTTATATATTTTTGAGCATGGTGTGCTTTAGTATTTTCGAAGAAATGCTCTCCTGCTTCACTTAGAGTTATTTGAGAGTTAGTAAAATTTTCAAGAAATTCTCTCTTGTTTCATGGAAATTAATTTTAGAGAAAGAAAAATGATGCTCACGATCTTCACTTATATTTGTTTGAGCCTATGGAAAGCAACATATGAAAATTAGTCCCAAAGTGATAGATATTCAAGAAGGATATAATAAAAACTTTCATGAAGATCATTGGACAAAATAAACTTGATTCTTAGTAATAGTTTTGAGATATGATGATGTGATATGTGAGTCATCTTGATGTGTAATTATGCTTTAGTAAGAATATTGGTCTTAAGGTTTGTGGTTCGCTATGCAAGCACGAAAGTCAATGATTATGCAATGAAATTATATCCTAGTTATGGTGCATTATTCGGTGTTAGTTATGCTTAATGCTCGCTTATGAGATTATTCATTTCTTGGTTGGTCTCTTCTCTATCTTTTGCTAGCCTTTATTTTGCACTAAGTATGATCACTACTTGTGCATCCAAAAACCTTTAAACCAGTTTGGTACATGAGTCCACTATATCTACCTATATGCATTATTCTTTTGCCGTTATAAGCAAATTTGCATGTGCCATCTCTAATTTTCAAAAATAAACTGGGCGTAGCAAATAAAAGTAGATCGCAAAGGGAAATAATATGAGAAAGAGACCCGGGGCCGTAGGTTTCACTAGAGGCTTCTCTCGAGAAAAATAGCAAACGGTGGGTGAATAAATTACTGTTGGGTAATTGATAGAAATTCAAATACTCATGACGATATCCAGGCAATGATCATTACATAGGCATCACGTCCAAGATTAGTAGACCGACTCTTGCCTACATCTACTTCTATTACTCCACACATCGGCCGCTATCCACCATGCATCTAGTGTATTAAGTTCATGGAGAAACGGAGTAATGCAATAAGAACGATGACATGATGTAGAAATGATCTATCTATGTAGAGATAGAACCCATTGTTTTATCCTTAGTAGCAACGATACATACGTGTCGGTTCCCCTTCTGTCACTGGGATCAAGCACCGTAAGATCGAACCCACTACAAAGCACCTCTTCCCATTGCAGGATAAATAGATCAAGTTGGCCAAACAAAACCCAAATATCATAGAAGAAATACGAGGCTATTAGCAATCATGCATAAAAGATATCGAAGAAACTCAAATAGTTTCATGGACATAAAAAGATAGATCTGATCATAAACCCAAAGTTCATCGATCCCAACAAACACATCGCAAAAGAGTTACATCCTATGGATCTCCAAGAGACCATTGTATTGAGAATCAAGAGAGAGCGATGAAGCCATCCAGCAACTAACTATGGAGCCCAAGGTCTACAAATAACTACTCACACATCATCGAAGAGGCACCAATGGAGGTGGTGAACCCCATCCGAGATGGTGTCTAGATTGGCTCTGGTGGTTCTGGACTCTACGGTGGCTGGATCAATATTTCGTCGAATCCCCTAGGGTTTTGGGAATATTGGGGTATTTATAGAGCAAAGAGGTGGTCCGGGGGGCACACGAGGTCGACACAACCCACCAGGGCGCGCATGGGCCTCCTGACATGCCCTGGTGGGTTGTGCTCCCCTCGGGGCAATCCCAAACACTACCAGGGCCCGTTGTGTTCCTTCTGGCCCATAAAAAATCTCTAGAAAGTTTCATGGCATTTGGACTCTGTTTGATATTTATTTTCTGTGATGTAAAAAATATGGAAAAACAACAACTGGTACTTGGCACTATGTCAATATGTTAGTACCAATAAATGATATAAAATGACTATAAAATGATTATAAAACATCCAAGATTGATAATATAATAGCATGGAACAAGAAAAAAATATTGATACATTCGAGACGTATCACATACAGATAGGATCGCATCCTGCATTCATTCTCATATACATGGAGTTGCAGGTTCCTCTCGTGAACTTGACTCCGACAAGGGATGAGAAGATTGCACGGAACATCGATCCCCGGCAAACCAAGTAGATAAGTTTACCTCTTGTCAATTAGTGTTCTGTAGGCTATAACCTGTGCATAGAGAAACATTGATGCTCTCTTGGAACTAGGGTGCTCCCATCCTTGTGTCGAACGCTGCTTCGTCCTGGATGGTCGCAGTGGCCCTTGGTAAAAAGGGAGTGGGCGGGGGCTGGCACCTCAGTCTGTTCCCCGACAGACATGGTTCTCGGCAGACGAAAAGGGTGCTGGCAGGATATCCTACCGGAGAAAACTTGTTTAATTACAGTAAAGAGGCACTCCACCTCTGCATGGACATATACATGCATGGGTTCCCGGCAAGGTTTATCTCTTTCGTTGACATGCAGATGCAAGTACAAGCATTACAGAACACAAAGATGGACTCAAGAGATTACATTATCTGAATTAAAATTTGGGAATTGCCTACAAGTTTAAGATTGGAAAAGGATAAGTACCATGTAACCCCTCCTTTCCTTTCTCTGCTCGTCCTCCCCAGTATACTGGAACAGCAGGGAAAGGAGAATAAAAGGAGCGCATGGAGAAGGGGGTGATGAAGGGACCTGCGGGGCAGTCACCCACCGTTATTCACAGGCAGCGAGCACCCAGGAGCTGCACAAGGTGACGAGCAAGGCCCGTCACCCCTCCTAAAAAGCAGAAATGGTAGCGGCATTGCCCCCAACGGGCATGCAGCGCTACCGTCGCTTTGGCTGAAGTGCTTCGTGGACTCAAGACAAGAACTTTCGGTACACTACAGAAGCATGGCAGGCGGTGGATTGAGGAGCTGCCGGTAGTTCTCTGGTCCCCTAGAATGAAACCTATCCGAGCAACCGGGCAGACTCCCTTCTCCCTGGTCTACGTGGTAGAAGCAGTTATCCCCACAAAACTCATTTACGGGTCCCCTCGAGTGCTTGACTACGATGAAGTAGCGCAAGAATAACACCCCGCGTGACGATGCCGTGCTACTTGAGGAGAACCGTCTTCGGGCTGCTACGCGTGCTGCACGCTACCAGCTAGCCCTGCATCACTATCATAGCCGCAGGGCTCATGCCCGGTGTTTTGAGGAAGGTGACCTTGTCCTTAAGCGCATTCAGTCCGCCAAGGGTACAAACAAGCTGTCACCTAAGTGGGAATGCACTTACTGGGTGGTACAAGTCACCAGACCTTGTGCAGTCCGTCTGGAGACCGGAGATGGCACACAGTTGCAAAACTCATGGAATATTGAGCATCTCCGTAAGTACTACCCATGTGCCCGACAGCCACCCTTTTGTACAGGCCTTGCCTCAACTGGATGTAACACCTTGTACAAAGCCGGGGCGATGACCCCGTGCAAGATAAAATAAGGAAGCGCTGTGGGGGCCCTGATCGAGATCTCTTGCATTGACGAGCACACCCATATCACTTCATAAGCATTTCATGAGCATTTGCATATGCATATTGATGTCGCTTGAAGCTACATCGGTATTTCCCCAACGAGGAAGGGATGATGCAGCATAGCGGCGGTAGGTATTTCCCTCAGATATGAAACCAAGGTTATCGAACCAGTAGGAGAACCAAGCAACACAACATAAATAGCCCCTGCAAATTTGAGATGTAGGGAGAAGGGAGTCTGCCCGGTTGCTCGGTTAGGTCATTCTGAGGGACCAGAGAACTACCAACAGCTCCTCAATCCACCGCCTGCCATGCTTCTGCAGCGTACCGAAAGTTCTTGTCTTTAATCCATGAAGCACTTCAGCGTTTTCCCTCTCAGCTTGTCCATTGCTCCGGGGGTGTGCCACAAAAGTGAATGAGATTTTGCATTCGAGGGTGTGAACATATTGCATGAAGGCGTGGCTCCTGAACTGGGTGCCTTTGTCAGTGATGACCCTTGCCGGAACTCCGGAATGACACCAATTCATTAAAGAACTTGATAGTTGACTGAGCAGTCACCTTTCTCACGGCAGTCACTTCCGGCCACTTTGTAAACTCGTCGATGGAAACGAAGAAGAATTCAAAGTCCCCGATTGCTCGGGGGAAGGGGCCGCAGATATCAAGCCCCCAGACCAAAAATGGCCATGATAGAGGGATTGTCTGAAGGGCTTGGGCAGGCAGGTGTGTACTCTTGGAATGGAACTGACAGGCTTCACATTTCGTGACTAATTCAACTGCATCTTGGAGGGTTGTGGTCCAATAGAATCCTTGCCGGAATGCTTTCCCAACTAATGCCCTTGATCCAATGTGGGAGCCGCACATTCCTGTGTGAATCGCAGCCATCAGTTCCTTTCCATCCTCCCGACAAACACACTTTAATTTCACACCATTGGGCCTCCTTCTGTATAGAGTGTCATCAACAAACTGATACATACTGGCCCTCCAGGCTACTTTTTCAGCTTCATCTTGGTTGCCAGGGAGTTCTCCGGTTTGGAGGAAGTGGACAATGTGCCTTTCCCAAGTTGGAACCTGGGGCTCGACAACAAGGACTAGTGGCACCTCCTCTGCTGCGGGAGCACCAGCCTCGTACATGGGGTCCATAGGCCCGGCTGGAGGGGGTGGTCTGGCAGACTGTGAGGAGTTGTTTCCGGTAGGGTCTCTACCGGGAGAGGCTTACTGTAGTCCAACTTTCTCTTCTTCCAGGCCATTGTGGCTGGTGATACGGAGGGTTGAGAGAGATGAAGAACAAAAGTTCCTGGTTCCATAGGAAGCTTATGCGCAGCACACTTTGACAAGTGATCAGCTATGATGTTTTCCGCACGGGGTACGTGCTCTGTTTGCAACCCGTCAAAGTGCTCCTCCAATATCCTTACTTCATCGATGTATGCTTCCATCAATGGGCTTTGGTGATCCTTGTTTACTTGTCTCAGCACGAGCTGTGAATCTCCTCGAATGATCAGCTTCCTAATTCTTCCCAATTCAGCTGCAATCCTGAGCCCGTCAAGGAGCCCTTCATACTCTGCTATATTGTTGGTGGCTTCATCCCAGGCAAAGTGCATTTGGACGACATACTTCAAGTGCTCCCCGGAGGGGGAAACAGGAAGCACGCCAGCCCCTGCACCTTGTAGGGAAAAAGCACCATCAAAATGCATGATCCATTCTTGGGGTTATTCCTTGTTGGGGATGGTTGTTTCCGTCCTTTCCTCATCAGGGGTTGGCGTCCATTCTGGAATAAACTCTGCCAAATGCCCTGCTCTGAATAGTTGAAGTGCTCTGAAACTTCAAACCAAAGCCGGATAACTCAAAAGCCCATTCCACTATTCTGCCAGTTGCCTTAGGGTTTCAGAGTATCCTTTACAACGGGAAACTAGTAACAATCGTGATCTAATGGGCTTGGAAGTAGTGGTGCAGTTTCCTTGAGGCCATAATGAGACCAAAGATCAACTTTTGCACGCTAGAGTACCTTGATCTAGTCCCGTGTAACAAGGAGCTGACGAAGTACATTGGGTGCTGCACCACTTTCTTCCTTGCCATGTCCTTGGGGTTGCTCTCGTTGTCGTGCTCATTGTTGTCCTGATCCTTCTTTGACTCTGCTGTTTTTTGTTCAGTTTCTGTCTCATCCGCCTCTTGTTGTACTACCAAAGCCGCACTAACCACCTGGTTGGTTGCCGCCAAGTATAGCAACAATGACTCTTGGGGTTTAGGCACAACCAAGGTGGATATCAATGACAGGTAGGCTTTTAACTCTTGTAGAGCTGCGTTTGCTTCCGTGGTCCACTTCATAGGCCCGACCTTTTTCAAATTTTGAAGAACGGCAGGGCACACTCAGCAGACTTGGAGATGAATCTTCTTAGTGCGGCAATGCATCCCGTCAAGCGCCTCACATCCTTAACTATCCTTGGTGCTTGGATCTGCTCAATGGCCTTGATCTTGTCGTGGTTGGCTTCGATCCCCCGATGGGACACGAAGAACCCAAGTAGCTTGCCGGAGGGAACACCAAATACACACTTCTCCGGATTGAGCTTCAGATTAATCTTGCGCAGATTAGCAAATGTCTCTTCCAAATCCTGGATAAGGGTGGCCTCGTCCTTGGTTTTGACCACGATATCATCCATATAGGCTTCTACATTTCTGTGGAACTGTGGCTCAAAACCAATCTGGACTGCTCTTGCAAAAGTGGACCTGGCACTCTTTAATCCGAACAACATGCGGACAAAGCAGTACGTACCACACAGAGTGACGAATGATGTCTTCTCTTCATCTTCCTTGGACATGAAGATCTGATGATATCCTGAGTATGCATTGAGAAAGGATAGCAAATCACATCCCAAAGTAGAATACACGATCTGGTTGATGCACGACAAGGGGAATGGGTCCTTCGGGCAAGCCTTGTTGAGGTCTATGAAATGAATGCAAAGCCTCCACTTCCCATTAGCCTTCCGGACCACTACTGGATTTGCTAACCATGTAGGATGCATTACTCCTCTGACCAAACCAGCTGCCTCCAATTTCTTGATCTCTTCGGCAATGAACTACTGCCTCTCCAAGGCCTGCTTCCGTACTTTCTACTTGACGGGTCGGGCATGTCGGTAGACAGCAAGGTGGTGCTTAATTACCTCCCGAGGAACATCGAGGATATCAGATGGTTGCCAAGCAAACACATCGATATTCGCCTACAGGAAGGCAACAAGCACGCTTTCCTATTTGTCATCAAGGGTGGCACTGATAGTGAAAGTACCATCAATGCCAGCCAGCCCTATCGGGACCTTCTTCACTTGGGGTGCAGTAACCTTGGATCTCTTGCCGTTGGAACACTCTGACACGTCGTCAACGGGTGTCGTGCACTCGGAGGGGGCATGCTTCCCGGACTCCTTGCTGGAGGTCCTACAATCCCTCTTCTTTCCATTGCTTTCCTTGGCGAGGACTGTCGTTGCCACTGCTTCCGCTGCAACTGCATCCGATACATCTTGTCCACACAGATAATTGCATCCTTCTCATCAGATGGGATAGTGAGGACTCCCAGTGGCCCATGCATCTTCAAAGTGTTATAAGCATAATGGGATGCTGCCATGAACTTGGCCAGGGCTGGTCGTCCAAGAATCCCACTGTACGGCAGTGGGAGATCAACCACATCAAACACAATCCTCACAGTCCGATAGTTTAGTTCTGCCCCAAACGTCGGGATTAACTCCCACCGCGATTAACTCCTTGAAATGTGCCGGTGACCTCTAGCTCTTACTCTCCTATCTGAAGCTTGCTAATAACTTCTTGGGAAATCAAATTCAATCTGGCCCCACCGTCCACCAGCATCTTTGTGACATTGAGGTTGTGAATTGTTGGGGAGACCAACAACGACAAACACCCCACCATAGTGGTGCGATCAGGGTGATCCTCTTCGTCAAACATGATGGGTGTGCGGGACCATTTGAGCGGTTTCCGGGCCTCTGGCACTGATTCCACAACATTGACCTCTCGTGCCCATCGCTTGAGTTGGCGATTAGAGGAGTGCAAAGATGCACCCCCATCAATGCATAGGCCGTTAGTGGCCTTCTAGAATTCCTACTCACTAGTTTCCTCCTCATCCCCTCCATCACTGGCATCATCACAGGTTTCCATCTCTTGGCCCCTGGCTGGTTTTCCTTGGTTCCAGAAGGGTTTCCTGGGGCAATTTGCTTCACCGCCTCAGCCCTTACTGTCAGCAGCATTCTGACCTTTTTCCTTATCACACTTATCATACTCTGTCCTCTATTTCTTGACAAGCTTCTCAACCTGATAACACTCGTGAAGGTCGTGGCCTTTGGTCCGGTGGATCTTGCAGTATGGCCCTGTCAGATCCCTAGTTCTGGTATGACGTAGACTAGCTAGTCATGTGTGCACCATGTTTAAATTTCATTTAAATTTGAAATGGGGATTTTTGAAACCCTCATAAATCATTTCTGGAAATAACTCAGATAAAAATTGCTCCAAAAAGGTCCAAGAAAATATTCATGTTGCTCTCGGAAAATATTGGTCAAAGGTAAAATTTCAAACCAATATTTTTAGGGGCTCATAAATATTTATTTTGGCCATTTGGAATTAATGCAATAATTATTTGCGTTGGATATATATATATATATGTCCAAAAATTCTGAAATTTGGTGAGGGGCTTTGGAATAATCCCTTAGGTCCCTACAAAAATTGTCAGAAGAAAATAAAATGATTTAGTATTATTATTAAATCAAAACAAATGTCAGAATAGAAAACAAAAAACAAAAATAGAAATGAAACTTAGCTAGTGGCCTAGCACTGTGCAGCCCAGCGGCCCATCAGGCCAGCCCAGCCGACTGGCATTGCCAGTCGTCCCCTTCCTCGCGCCAGGAGGACACGAGCACGTGCCCGGCACGCGCGGCCATGCGCGCGGCCACCTCCTGCCTCTCTGCTTCCTCCCGCATCTCTCTGGAGACGCCACACAACCCCCCTGCTCCCCTCGCTCTCACCCGTGTTGATCCCCTCCTCTACTCCCTCTCCCTCGCTCTCTCGCGCGATAGCCGAAGCGCTGCCGTCACCGCAGCTCACCGCCGACGCGCTCCCCGCCGCCCCTCCGTCGTGTCCACGAGCTCCGCGCCATCGCCTGCTACCTCTCTGTCAAGCCACGTGATGTGGGAAGCCCTGGAGAGACGTCACCACCGTCTTCCTTATCGCCCGCCGCCCGAGATCGCCGTTGTAGCTCTGTCATCTCCAGAGCCTCCCCGAGCTCACTGACGCCTCCGTCGGATCCACCGTGATCCCCGCCGTCTTTTCCCCCACTCCGTTTCGTCCTTCGCGCGTCATAGCTAGGTCAGCCGCCGAGGCTGAGACCTCACGCCGCCGTCCATGTCGCTGACGTCGCTCCAGCCACTACAGCTCAAGCTTGGGCATGCCACCGCGCTCAACATCCTCCCAGAAGGCCAGTGCCACCGCCCACAGCTCCTGTCGTGCACTGCAGCACCACACGCGCACCCGGCCAAACTCCAACCGCCGCCTCGAGCTCGTTTCTGGCGAGCTCCGGCACGCCCGCAACCTCCCATTTGCTCCAAACGACGCGGACGAGCTCCAGCTCCTCTTCCGTGGTCTCCATCGCCCGAATGGTCATCGGAGGGCGAATCCCGTGCCCCTCCGCCGCGTTCGGCCTCGCCGGCGGCTAAACGCCAGCGGGTTTGACTGGTTTGACCTCGCCGACCCGTCAGGTGGGCCCTGTGGGTCAGGTGATTAGCTTAGGGCTAATCACCGTTTAGCTAATTAACCCCTCACATTAACATGTGGGTCCTACCCAGCTAATTTGTAGTTAGGTTAGTATTAGTGTTAACTAGCCATGTTAGTTAATTGTGACACTGACGTGTGGACCCCACACGTCAAGTTTGAACTGGTCAGCGCCGTTGACCTACTGATGCAGGCATGACACAATGCTGACGCAGTTATTATTTTCTGGTATTAAAACAAATCAGGAAATTCCAGAAAATGATATAAACTTCAAAAATTCATAGAAATTCAACCGTAGCTCAGATTGAAATAAGTTATCTATGAAAAATTATCAGAAAGATTCAATCTATCCATCCGTACCAGTTTAATGCATGACAAACCAACTTATACCTGCTGCATAGGTGAAAACACATGAATGGCATTTATAAGAGCTTACTTTGGTTCAAATGGACTTCAACCAAATGAATGCTAGTTGCATTAGCTCAAACAACATCACATAATCACATCATGTTCATGCATCATATTTGCATATGCTTGTGTATTGATTGCCGACACCGTTCCTTCTCAATAGGTCCTACTCCAGAGACCGATCCAGAGTACCTGTCAGAGGAGCAGTGCCCCCCTATTGATCTACCAGGCAAGCAAACTCCCTTGGTCATTTTGATACAATCCTACTCTCTTGCTCCTGCTCTCTTTTATTGCATTAGGACAACAACGATTCAACTGCTACTTTATGTTGCGGTAGTTGAACCCATTCCTCTGCATGACTTGTCATTGCCACAGTAAATAGTTGAAACCCACTAGCATGTGTAGGAGTTGATTGAGCCATGTTTTGTTCCTACCATGCCTTGCCTGCTATTGCTTAGAGTATGTCAGTTCTGATTCATTGGGAATGAATTGGAGTGTAGTGCTATGTTCTGATGTTGAGAGTTAAGTGTGTGAACACGATTTGGTTAAGGTAGCGATGGGAGGCCATGTAGGAGTACATGGTGGGTTGTCTCACTGGAACCGTCCATAAGAACTGAGTTCTGTGTATGTTGTCCAATGACTAGCTACTACCACACATTGGGTTTCGGTAACTCGACCCCTCTCGACTTATTAATCAACTTGATCTCTGTCCAGGAGCCGCAACTAGTTTCTGGTGTTTGTAGGTAGTGCTATTTTTCTACCAAGTGGCGCCCGGCAGGGTGGACTTGGGACAGACTAGGCACTGTGGCCGAGTATACCGAGTGTCGCCCATTTGGTGGGCTCGGGAACCTTGTACACATCGTTTGGGGCCGTGAGCGACACCCCGTCCGAATCTCCTTGCGGATGGAACCCGAATAGGCGATAAACCTGGAATAGTGTCTTGCGTGGTTAGTCAGGTCGTGGCCGACACCCTCACCAGGCTTCCGCTTGAAGGTTGCCGAGATACATGACATGTACATGGCGGTAAGTGGCGAGAGCGTGTGTGAAGAAGTACACCCCTACAGGTTTATCATGATCTATTCGAATAGTCGGGTCCGCGGTTATGGACTTCTTGGATGCTCACGTGGTACATAGACAACTTGAAGTGGATACTCTAAAATGCTCAAGACAAGTGTGAGTGCTATGGATGGACTTCTCATAGGGAGATGAGAATGGATTCATAATAGTGTATTGATGTGGAGATTAGTGGACTCGTGTGTGCTTTCCTACCTCAAAGAAGTTATGTGTAGTTGTAGAACAGGATAGCCACTGAGTCAAAGCTGGCTTGATGCAACTAAGCCCCACCTTTCTTTTTGATACTAATGCATGTATGATAGGACCTGATGTAAGTCTTGCTGAGTACCTTTGTACTCACGTTTGCTTTATTTATGTTTTGCAGAGGAGACCTCGGTCCCACTAGTAGTTCCTCATGGACTTCGACGAGTAGCTTGTTACCTCAGCTACGATCTTGTACCCTTGGGAGGGTCTTGTAGATAGTCAGGCTTCTTAGCCTTTTTCATTTGTATTTGTCTGTACTCAGAAATGTTTAAGACCTGGCAACATTACCTTCTTGGTAAATGTTGTGAGATCTACACCGATCACCAGAGTCTCAAGTATATCTTCACACAACCGGATTTGAACCTTAGACAAAGATGTTGGTTGGAGTTGATCTCAGATTACGACTTAGGGATCACTTACACCCCAGGCAAAGCCAATGTCATGGCTGATGCACTAAGTCGTAAGTCCTATTGCAACAATCTCATGTTGCAATAGGGCCAACCACTTCTCCATGAGGAACGCTATAAGCTTAACCTTCACATTGCTCCTCATGGATGCCTTTCTACCTTGGTGGTGAAAGCTACTCTTGTGGATCATATCATAGAAGCCCAGAAGCATGATATGAGGATTACCTGGATCAAGAGAAACATTGCCAAGGGTATTGCTGGTAGCTTCTCTATAGATGATCGAGGTGTTGTTTTCTTCGGGAGTCGCCTGGTGGTCCCCAAAAAGCAGCATCTTCGGCAAATAATCCTTAAGGAGGCACATGAATCTCCTCTCACGATTCATCCCGGTAGTACTAAGATGTATCAGGACCTACGCCAGAGGTTCTGGTGGACTAGGATGAAGAGAGAAATTGCTCAGTTCATTTCTAACTGCGATTTTTGTTGTCGTGTTAAGGCAGAGCATTAAAGACCTGCTGGCACCCTTCATCCTCTAGCTATTCCCGAGTGGAAATGGAATAAAGTTGGTATGGACTTCATCACCGGTTTTCCCAGGACCAAGAGAGGGAATAATGCTATCTTCGTAGTCATTGACCGTCTTTCCAAAGTGGATCACTTCCTACCTGTTCGAGAGAGTATCACTGCTAGTCAGCTCGCTGACTTATATATTTCTCGAATAGTGTCACTTCATGGAGTTCCACTAGAGATCAATTCAGACCGTGGTAGTCTTTTCACTTCTCATTTTTGGGAGAGTTTCCAGACTGCCATGAGAACTCATCTTTCTTTCATTACCGCTTTCCACCCTCAGTCAAGTGGTCAGGTGGAACGGGTCAACCAAATTCTCGAAGACATGCTTAGATCTTGCGTTATCTCATTCGGTATGGATTGGGAGAAGTGTCTTCCTTTCACCGAGTTTGCTTATAACAATAGCTACCAATCCAGTCTCAAGAAAGCTCCTTTTGAGATTCTCTATGGACAAAGATGTCGAACACCTTTGAACTGGTCAGAAACCGGTGAAAGACAATTCTTTGGACCGGATATGATCCAGGAGGCAGAAGAGCAAGTTCGCGTCATTCATGAGAATTTGAAAACAGCCCAATGTCGTCAAAAGAGCCAGTATGACCGTCATCAGAAGGAAGTGGCTTATGAAGTTGGCGACAAGGCTTACCTTTGGGTTACGTCTTTGAAGGGTACCCATCAATTTGGTATCAAGGGCAAGTTGGCTCCTCGTTACATTGGTCCTTTTCGTATTCTCTCTAAACTAGGAGAGGTTGCCTACCAGTTGGAACTACGCCCACATCTTTCTCGAGTTCATGATGTCTTCCACGTCTCTCAACTCAGGTGTTGCTTCTCGGATCCCATCCGCGGAGTGGACCACGAAACACTTGATCTCCAAGATAAACTCACTTATCGAGAGTACCTCGTTCGCATTCTGGATCAAGCAGAGCGTGTCACTCGACGTCATAACATCAAGTTTCTCAAGGTTAAGTGGTCTCATCATTCCGAGAGAGAAGCTACCTGGGAACGAGAAGATCGTCTTTGACTTGAGTACCCCACTTCCTTTCCGCCAACTCCTGAATCTCGGGACGAGATTCTTTCTAGTGGGGGCGAGTTGTCACATCCGTAGTTCTGGTATGACCTAGAATAGCTAGTCATGTGTGCATCATGTTTAAATTTCATTTAAATTTGAAATGGGGATTTGTGAAACCCTCATAAATCATTTTTGGAAATAACCCAGATAAAAACTGCCCCAAAAAGGTCCAAGAAAATGTTCATGTTGCTCTCTGAAAATATTGGTCACAGGTAAAATTTGAAACCAATATTTTTAGCAGCTCATAAATATTTATTTTGCCCATTTGGAATTCATGCAATAATTATTTGTGTTGGATATATATATATATGTTATATATTTTATATATGTACAAAAATTCTGAAATTTGGTGAGGGGCTTTGGAATAATCCCTTAGGTCCCTGCAAAAATTGTCAGAAGAAAATAAAATGATTTAGTATTATTATGAAATCAAAATAAATGTTAGAATAGAAAACAGAAAACAAAAATAGAAAAGAAACTTACCTAGCGGCCAGGCACAGTGTAGCCCACTGGCCCAGTAGGCCGGCCCAGCCGGCTGGCACTGCCAGTCGTCCCCTTCCTCGCGCCAGGAGGACAGGGGCACGCGCTCGACGCGCGCGGCCACGCGCCCGGCCACCTCCTACCTCTCTGCTTCCTCCCGCTTCTCTCTGGAGAGGCCACGCAACCCCGTGGCTCCCATCGCTCTCAGCCGTGCTGATCCCCTCCTCTGCTCCCTCTCCGTCGCTCTCTCTCGCGATAGCCGAAGTGCTGCTGGCGCCGCAGCTCACCGCCGACGCGCTCCCCGCCGTCCCCTCGCCCCTCCGTTGAGTCCACGAGGTCCGCGTCGTTGCCTGCTACCTCTCCGTTGAGACACGTGACGCGGGAAGCCCTGGAGAGACGTCATTGCCGTCTTCCTCATCGCCGGCCGCCCAAGATTGCCGTCGCAGCTCCGTCGTCTCCAGAGCCTCCCCGAGATCACTAACGCCCCCGCCGGATCCGCTATGAGCCCCGTCGTCTTTCCCCCCTCTCCGTTTCGTTGTTCGCACGTAGTAGCTAGGTCATTCGCCGAGGCCGAGACGTCACCGCTGCCGGCCATGTCGCCGTCGTCGCTCAAGCCACCGCAGCTCGTGCCCGCGCATGCCACCGCGCTCAACAGCCACCTAGAAGGCCAACGCCGCCGCCCACAACTCCTGCCATGAACTGCAGAACCGCGCATGCACCCGATCGAATTCCAGCCGCCGCCTTGAGCTCATTTCCGGCAAGCTTCGGCACCCCCGCAACCTCTCGTTTGCTCCAAATGACGTGGACGAGCTCTAGCTCCTCGTCCGTGGTCTCCGCTGCCCGAATGGTTGCCGGAGGGCGAATCCCGTGCCCCTCCACCGCGTTTAGCCTCGCCGGCGGGTTTGACTGGTTTAACCTCGCCGGCTCATCAGGTGGGCCCCGTGGGTTAGGTGATTAGCTTAGGGCTAATCACCATTTAGCTAATTAACCCCGGACAATGACATGTGGGTCCTGCCCAGCTAATTTGTAGTTAGGTTAGTATTAGTGTTAACTAACCCTATTAGTTAATTGTGACACTGACGTGTGGACCCCACACGTCAGGTTTGACCTGGTCAGCATCGTTGACCTACTGACGCAGGCATGACACAATGCTGACACAGTTATTCTTTTCTGGTATTAAAACAAATCAGGAAATTCCAGAAAATGATATAAACTTCAAAAATTCAGAGAAATTCAACCGTAGCTCAGATTGAAATAAGTTATATATGAAAAATTATTAGAAAAATTAAATCTATCCATCTGTACCAGTTTCATGCATGACAAACCAACTTATACTTGTTGTATAGGTGAAAACACATGAATGGCATTTATAAGAGCTTATTTTGGAGATGCATTTGAACCTTTGTTTCAAATGGACTTCAACAAAATGAATGCTAGTTGCATTAGCTCAAACAACATCACATCTTCATGCCATGTTCATGCATCATATTGCTGCATATGCTTTTGTATTAATTGCCAACACCATTCCTTCTCGATAGGTCCTACTCTGGAGACTGATCAGAGTACGTGTGAGAGGAGCAGTGCCCCCTATTGATCTACCAGGCAAGCAAACTCCCTTGTTCATTCCGATACAATCCTACTCTCTCACTCCTGCTCTCTCTTATTGCATTAGAACAACAACCATTCAACAGCTACTTTATGCTGTGGTAGTTGAACCCATTCCTCTGCATGACCTGTCATTGCCACAGTAAATATTTGAAATCCACTAGCATGTGTAGGAGTTGATTGATCCATGTTGTGTTCCTACCATGCATTGCCTTCTATTGCTTAGAGTATGTCAGGTATGATTCATTGGGAATGAATTGGAGTGCAGTGCGATGTTCTGATGTTGAGAGTTAAGTGTGTTAACATGATTTGGTAAAGGTAGCAGTGGGAGGCCATGTAGGAGTACATGGAGGGTTGTCTCACTGGAACCGTCCCTAAGAACTGAGTTATGTGTATGTTATCCAATGACTAGCTACTACCACACAATGGTTCCGGTAACTCGACCCCTCTTGACTTATTAATCAACTTGATCTCTATCCAGGAGTCGCAACTAGTTTCTGATGTTTGTAGGTAGTGCTATTTTTCTACCAAGTGGCACCCGACAGGGTGGACTTGGGACAGGCTAGGCACCGTGGCCGGGTATAATGGGCGTCGCCCATTTGGTGGGCTTGGGAACCCTGTACACATCGTTTGGGGTCGTGAGCGACACCCCGGCCGGATCTCCTTGCGGATGGAACCCAAATAGGCGATAAACCTGGACTAGAGTCTTGCGTGGTTAGTCAGGTCGTGGCCGACACCCTCGCCAGGCTTCCGCTTGAAAGGTTGCCGAGATACATGACATGTACATGGCGGTAAGTGGCGAGAGCGTGTGTAAAGAAGTACAACCCTGAAGGGTTATCATGATCTATTCGAATAGCCGGGTCCGCGGTTATGGACTTCTTGGATGCTTACGTGGTACATAGACAACTTGAAGTGGATACTCTAAAATGCTCAAGACAAGTGTGAGTGCTATGGATGGCCTTCTCGTAGGGAGATGGGAATGAATCCATAGTAGTGTATTGATGTGGTGATTAGTGCACTCGTGTGCGCTTTCCTACCTCAAAGAAGTTACTTGTAGTCGTAGAACAGGATAGCCACTAAGTCAAAGCTGGCTCGCTGCAACTAAATCCCACCTTGCTTTTTGATACTAATGCATGTATGATAGGACCTGATGTAAGTCTTGCTGAGTACCTTTGTACTCATGTTTGCTTTATTTATGTTTTGCAGAGGAGACCTCGATCCCACTAGTAGTTCCTCATGGACTTCGACGAGTAGCTTGTTACCTCAGCTACGATCTTGTACCCTTGGGAGGGTCTTATAGATAGTCAGGCTTCTCAGTCTTTTTCATTTGTAGTTGTCTGTACTCAGACATGTTTAAGCTTCCATTTGTTGCTTGTATGCTCTGTCTATTGGGTCATGAGACCCATGTTTGTAATACTTGGCTCCTCGGAGCCTAATGAATAAATATTTTGAGTTAGAGTTATGTTGTGATGCCATGTTGTACAACACATAATTGCATGTTATGTGTACGTGTGACGTGTATTGCTATGTGTGGGATCCGACAACCTGTCTATCCATGGTAGTCCTCTACAAGCCAGTTCACCGGAGTCCTACTAGCCCAGCACTACTGCTTCGGAACACTTAGACTGGCCGGCATGTGATTCACATCGTTCCTGTGTCTATCCCTTTGGGGAAATGTCACGTGGTGACTTCCGGAGTCCTGCTAGCCTGCTACAGCCCGGATTCTCGGAGTCCTGTTAGCCCAGATTCTATAGCCCGGATTCACACGCTGATGACCGACATGCTCGATGTTGTTTCATGTATGCCTATCCCCGTAAGTTAGTGCCACATTGGGTTCACGATTAGTCATGTCGGCACGGGTTCTCTGTCATATGGATGCTAGCGACACTATCATATACATGAGCCAAAAGGTGTAAACGGTCCTGGGCCAGGTAAGGTGAAACCCGTGGGAATACTGTGCGTGAGGCCACAAAGTGATATGACGTGTTACATGCTAGATCGATGTGGCTTAGAATCGGGGTCCTGACAGGCCCATCACCTTTCCCAACTTTTTCCGCGGTAGCGGCTTCCCAGCAGGCAGTGCACGCGGCAGCTTCCTTGCCGGGGGCCTCAGCCTTGGCCTTCTTGTTGGTACTAGGTGTGCCCGAACCTTCTACAACCATCACTGCCTTATCTCTTGGCTTGTTACTGTGCTTCTTGCCCTTCCTCTGACTAGTTGATTCATCTTCTTCCTTTGAATCAACATTAATGCAATCCTCCTCTCCAGGCAACTTCCTTCCTTCTTCCAGCTGGGCTGATGAGGACATGACTACCTTGGATACGACCAAAAATATTGCATACATGTATATTTGTGAGGTGATTTCTAATGCAAACTATGTAATAATTTATTTATGTCATCCAGGACAAAAATACTTCACGGACTTTTGTGCCATGTCTAATTGCAGGTGTATGTGACATTTGTACAATCCACATATGGAGATAAGGGAAAAAGAGAAGTTTATGTCCTGTTCAAAAAGTCCTCTCACGTCACTTTTGGGCCAAGAGAAGATAGAGTCCAAGTCTCTCACATTCTGGATTCAGATTTGGACTGCACAGACATACCTGACTCAAAACACCAATAACTCTTTCATACGGACTCCGAATTGGGTGATTTTTTGTTGTAAAGTAGATTTTGTGCACTTTCCCACACAATTTGATTCACCTTCAAATTCGTCAGGAGCATTTAGTTATGGATGAAACAATCTGACATTGCAGCAGAATCCGAGTCAAACTACAAGCCCAAAGGTGTTGCATCACCTCCACTTGGGCCCATGAACCTTGTACGACCTAGGTTTAGTTGTAGGCTGCCTTTGGATGTCCTCCCACTTCCCTGGCCGCCACCCCTTGCTCCTATATAAGTATACCCATCTAGTAGCTTTTGTTGGGGATTTGTTTAGTTAAAAATTAGCCAACGCAACTTTGTGTACTTCGTTTGTGTCTAACGACCAGACCAAGACTGCATCCGGATCCCCACCATTATCAATACTTCATCTATATACACAATATTCAAATTGCTTTATCATATTCTTGATTGTTCTTCGATTGCTTGCAGGAATAGACCCCTGTAGTCAGGTTGATCATGCTCCGGCGTAGTCAATAAGCTCTTGGAGTTGGTTTAGTGATTGCTAAGGCGCAACGTCATGCACGGTTGTAGTCAGATCGTCAAAGTCATCTCCACCAAATCGATAGTTATCACTGCACCGAAAGATCAGGACACCCCGCCTCTATCAAGAGTTCAAATCTTATATGCATCATTGTGACATAGAAGAATCTGAGGATGATACAATGAATAGATTTTTTGGTGGTTTGAACCATGACATCCGTGCAAGATTTCAGTATATTCCTCGTTGAATTACTCGTGTGTATGTTCACGCTTGTACCTTTGAGAGACAGATACAGGAGGATGCATTGGGTGACACAACAACTACTATTCTAGTTCATGCTCACCACCGCCGGTTAGTTCCTCCACCATGGCACCTACTAGAGCAGACCCACCTCAGATTGTGAGGGCGACATCATCTCAAGAGTAGGGTACATTGTCAACATCCGTACCTACATCAGCTACGTCTTTGCGACAAGGTAACAGTAAAGGTATTGATGATATAACTTTATATGAGAATGATGCATGCCTAGTTAACTTGAATGCATCATGTGTTGAGTTACCTGTTGTTTTGAGCACACCACCTATTTTAGGGAATCTTGTTACTACGATGAATGCGTCATGTGATCAAACAACTGAAATACCATCAATTTTTAGTGCACCCATTGAATTAACTGTTGATGCAAAAGAACCAATGTTTAATCATTTTGATATGACCTCTAATCTTGGCGATGATTCTGTGTCCAATGAATTATTGCATGTTTGCTTATTTAAGCATGTTGTAGCATGTAAATTTGATGCAAGTAAGGTTTATTCACCAATGTTGGGATGGTTTAATGATGAACATTGTCAATATTTTGAAATGAATAAGAGGTTCACCTATATGTGCAAACCGAGTTGCAATATTTTCATGCCTTCTACTTCTTGTGATAATTTTTTGGCTTTACATTTTATGAACTATGAAAGTTACGCATGTATACATGTGTCATATATGCAAAAATCAAGGTAAGTAAAAATGGATGACATATACATATACAACATGTACACCATGTCTCTTTTGTTAGCCACATTTCAGATTAAGCAACGCCAAGGACAGCTTTGTTTTCAAGAAGGGAAGGATGATGAGGACATGACTACCTTGGATACGACCAAAAATATTGCATAGATGTATATTCGTGAGGTGATTTCTAATGCAAACTATGCAATAATTTATTTATGACATCCAGGACAAAAATACTTCATAGACTTTTGTGCCATGTCTGATTGCAGCTGTATGGGACATTTGTACAATCCATAGATGAAGATAAGGGAAAAAGAGAAGCTAATGTGCTATTTAAAAAGTCCTCTCACGTCACTTTTGGGCCAAGAGAAGATAGAGTCCAAGTCTCTCATGTTTTGGATTCAGATTCGGACTGCATAGACATACCTGACTCAAAATGCCAATAATTCTTTCATACAGTCTCCTAGTTGGGTGATTGTTTTCTTGCAAAGTAGATTTCACGCACTTTCCAACACAATTGGACTCACCTTGAAATTCGCCAGGAGCATTGAGTTATGGATGAAACAATCTGGCACTGCAGCAGAGTCCAAGTCAAACTACAAGCCCAAAGGTGTTGCATCACCTCCACTTGGGCCCATGAGCCTTGTACGACCTAGGGTTAGTTTTAGGCTGCCTTGGGAGGTCGTCCCACTTCCATGGCTGCCACCCCTTGCTCCATATAAGTAGATCCATCTAGTAGCTTTTTGCTAGGGATTTGTTTAGTTAAACGTTAGCCAATGCAACTTCATGTACTTCGTTTGTGTCCAATGACCAGACCAAGACCACTTTCGGATCCCCAGCATTATCAATACTTTATCTATATTCGCAATATTCATATTGCATTATTATATTTTTTTTCTTGTTCTTTCATTGCTTGCAGGATTAGACCTTCGTGGTCAGGTTGATCATGCTCTGGCGTAGTCAATAACCTCTCGGAGTTGGTTTAGCAATTGCTAAGGCGCAACATCGTGCACGGTTGTAGCCAGATCATCAAAGTCATCTCCACCAAATCAATAGTTATCATCGCACCGAAAGATTAGGACACCCCGCCTCTATCACGGGCACATTTGTCCACCAGCGTATATAGTTCTTTCACAGTCTTGGGCAACCACACGTTCATTTTGGAACGAATGCGGCGGTTGCACACATTGGATTGGAAAGCTGGTATAATGGCTGTCGGGTGGATATTTGGAATATTTGTATGAACTTTATTGAATCTCTGGAAATACTTACACAGGGTTTCTCCTTCCTTCTGCTGGAGAAGTTGCAGGTCGCTGCTCTTGCCTTGCTCTTGGTGGCCATCGGTGAAGGCACCGATGAACTCATGGCACAGGTCTCCCATGACGAAATGGAGTTGTCTGCGAGGTGCATCAGCCAAGAACTCACATTGGACTTAAGGGCCAAAGGGAAGTAGTTGGCAAACACCTTCTCCTATCTTCCCCCGGCAGCCTGAACAACGATGGTGTACATGCTCAGAAACTCTGTTGGGTTTAGCCTCCCGTCGTATTTCTCAGGTATCTCTGGTTTGAATGTGCGAAAGGACGGCCAACAGACTTTCCACAGCTCTCGTGCAAAGGTAGGGAAGCCGACCTCGAAAGGTACGCACCCGCCAACATCGAGCGTAGGCTTGTCGATGTTGAGGCCGTCGCACCCGTCGGTCTGGTGGGGGTCATTGCAGCGTATTTCAGCGAGGACGCGCGCGTCTCCCTGCCGCCTGTCTTCCCAGGTTAGACATTGGCCTGGACGTGCTCGAGGGTCAGAAGAGGCCATCGAGATGTCATCGGGGTCCTGATTATGTTGCCCCCTCGCCGGCTGCTGTGGTGGGGACTGAACCGTGGGGATGGCCCCCTTCGTACTGCTAGCGGCGCGGGCGGGGGCTATTGCTTGGGGAGGTTGCAGTGGGCAAGCTCGTCGTGAGCCCCCAGCTTCGGCGAAACCGAGCAGGCTTTGGATGGTAGCACACCATTCATCCATCTGCTCAGCTGTTGGCGGGAACCTGAGCAGTAGCTGAGCTCGCGCCATGGCCTCAGTGGCTGTGCTTGGGATCGATGTCGATGATGTCGACTGCACCGTCACCTGGCTCCGGACAGTGCCAGCGGTGGTGGCAGCGCCGCGCCCACACAACTGTGGGGCGACCACCTATGTAGTGGGGTCGCACAACGGTGGTGCTCGAAGATCAGTGGCTCTGTTGAGCACAGCGGCCTAGTTAGCTCGTCCTGGAGCAGGCGCATGCACTGCGGCCACTGCCGTGGTGGGTGCAACCAGAAGACAATGGCTCGCCCCGGACCGAGCGCCTTTGTTACGGCTGTGCTCGTTGGTGAGGGGAGGGGGTGCGGATGGAGTGACCCCCTCACCCGCACCTTGTACAGTATGACCGTCAGGACGTTATTGATGTTGTTCTCCTCTGGTAACTCCGACCCCTGTGTTGGCCGCGAGGGAGGTGGTAATGGCGCCACTTGCTCCAACCACACCCCCAACAGCGTCTACGTCCTCACGCGCCTCCGTATCCTCACGATGTTAGTGGCCGTGGGCGGTGGAGCTTTCGATGTGGATGGATGGGCCGAGGTGCCAGCTTTTTTCTTGGGCACCATGGTCGATGGCGCTGTCTAGGATGAATATGGCGATGAAGATGACGCGCTGTGTACACTTTGGGATTGGGTGGCCCCTACCTGGTGCGCCAAAGATGTTGTGGGATATCTGCGGCCACCTATCGGACCGGGTGGCCCCTTGCTGGTTTGGCACGGGGACGGCGTGTTGCACAAAGAGCAGACCAGCATATGGCAGCACGGTAGAGAGCACAAAAGCAATTTAACTAGGTTCAGACCGCCGCGAGGCGTAAGACCCTACTCCTGCTTTAGTGGATTGGTGGTGGAATGAATGTGGTGGTGCGTAGTACACTTGCCCGACAAGGTTTGCCTCAGGGACGCAGCGACTACGCGCGTATGGTGGCATGGGTGTATCAACTTTACAACCTTCTAAACCCTCCTACAAGTGCCATGGGCCTCCTTTTATAGATTAAGGGGTCACCAAAGTGGCAAAGTGGTCATTATCCAGCGATATGATAGTGAACAGTGCTATCATACCTAATTTTACGGGCTGATAGGATGCATTAAATGCGCCGCTGAGTGTCACATCACTGGTCGCCTGGCAAGGCCTGCCGGGCTATCTTGCCAGCTCCGCACCTACTCTCTTGACACGTCGTAGGATGGGTGTCATTTGTAGGCTTCCTCTTTAGGAAATGGCTGCCATGTGGCGAACGGCTGCCACTTAATCATGTTGCGGCATGACACCGCACTGATTGACGACGTGAGTCGTGCATGAGTGGTTGGTGGGGTGGTTCTGCCCCCGCGAGCCCCGACAGACCTTGCCGGGGAGCCTCAGTTGCTTGCTTCTAGTGGTCGCCTCGCCCCTTGCCGGTCTCGCCTGCCCGACAAGGGAGGCCCTTCTCTTGTCGATATCTTGCTCCTTAGGCTCGACCTTGGTCCCTCTGAGCTGCATGTTGGTTCTTCAAATCTCTTGGTCCTTCAATCTCTGACTTAAACTGGTGCTTCAATCTTGATCTTGTGCCTGTGCACAGTCTGGGTAACAGACCCAAGGTTTGTTGCACCAACACTGGACAATCTGACATGCCATACCACGAGATCCACATGACTAAGGGCCATGGTCTCCAATATTGTAAACAAGTTGAACAACTGGTTAAAAGGCAGAAGGCTGAATATGAAAGGTGTGATAAGGAGAGGGGCCAGGATGTCACTGGCGGGAAGGGCCTCAGTGGCCATAGTAATCATTGCAGAAAGGTCGGTCAGCAGAAGGATAAGCCCGCTAGGGACCATGAGAAAAAGGAAAGCGAAGATGATAGTGAAGAGGAGGATGATGAAACTAGTGAATAGGAATTTCAAAAGGCTACCGAGGCAATGTGCATTGATGGGAGCGCATCCCTGCACTCCTCTCACCACCAACTCAAGCAGTGGGTGCTTGAAGTCAATGCAGCAGAGCCAATAGAAAATGCTCGAGAACCACTCAAGTGATCCCGCACACCCGTCATTTTTAACGTTGAGGATCATCCGGGTCGCACCACTGTGGTTGGATGCTTGCCATTGTTGGCTTCACCAACAATCCGCTACCTCAAGGTTACAAAGATGTTGGATGATGGTAGAGCAGGGTTGAATTTGATTTCCCCTGATGTGCATAAGAAACATCAATTTCCTGACGAAGAGTTGAAGAAGACTGACACTTTCTAGGGGATAAACCAAGGAAGGAGCCAGCTAACGCGAAAGATTACTTTGCCGGTGACATTCGGCGCATGATTAAACTTTAGGACTGAAAAGGTTGTGTTTGATGTTGTTAAGCTTCCCCTGCCATTCAACGGAATCCTTGGTCGTCTAGCTTTGGCTAGGCTCACGGTGGGGTCCCATTACGCGCATAACACGTTGAAGATGCTGGGCCCTATGGGAGTCATCTCCATCCCATCAAATAAGAGGGATGCAATTATATGCGTCAACAAGATGTACAGAGATGCGGTAGCAGCAGAGGCCGCCAAGGCCCCAACTCCCACCAAAAAGGTAAATAAGGATAAGAAAGCTAGCAAGCACACAGACAAGGACCCCAGGAAGCGTGCCTCTTTGAAGTGCACCGCACCCGGTAGCGACCTGCCGGAAAGTTCGGCTTGTAAGAGATCCAATGTTGCTCGCCCTGCAAAGAAGAAAGTTCCGACGACTCCTCGCATTGCCTTCCCTCGGGCGGTGCCAGGGGCCCCCGATCCCACACCGCCAGCCTCTCCCCATTCCTCCATCCTCAGCCGCCACTGCCGCTAGCAAGGGCCGTGGTGGCGGCGGGCCCTGCACCGTAGATCTAAGGTGGGTGGTCGCCGCGGTAGATCCTGTGAGGCGGAGGCGGCGTCTGTCACGGGGAGGCCAGGAGTGGCAGTCAGGGCGGCGCCCCTGCTACGCGGCAGCGATGGGAACCTACATGGTCGGTGGTGTGGCGGCCACAGGCGCATGGGCAGCTCCGATGGATGCGGATCTAGCGGCATGTCTAGATCCGTCTCGGTACGGCCTTGGTCGGCCGGTGGTGCGAGGAGGACAGGTGAGGGGCGGCTGCAGGCTCCCTACTGGCATGCCGAAGGCAGCCCTCGTCTCCACGGTGAGGCTCTGTTTGGTTCCAGCTAGCTGCAAGGTTTGGGGGATGCGACTTCAGGTGAAAATCGCGCTGACTTCAGTCATGGCGGACGATGGCGGCATCTATGACGTCGTCCCCTTCTCGAGGCATCGTTGTCGCAGGTCGTGACACCCCACTCATGATGCTTCGGGGGAAACCCTAGATCTGGATTTAGGGGATTGGACAATGATGGTACCTTTGATGCTATTGTCCCTCCTGAGGGCATCGTTTTGGAGCAAGTGCTCGTTGGACGAGACAACCGGAAGAGCGGTGTCTCATCGACCGCAAGGCCGATGGAGGATCCCGATGGCATGGTGCTATGGACGTTCGACGACGGGTGCATGTGCACAGATACGTGTAGGATGGTGGAGTTGTCTGGCATCGTGGTGGCGTCGACGATATGCCAGGCAAGGTCGAGGGGGTCAGTTTCCGCTCTAAAGATGGAACGGTGAAAGATGTCGGCGGCAGCCTCTAAGAGTGCATCGTCCGGTGTGGGACCCAGTCCCAATGTTTGGCTGGGCTGGGGCATCCGTCTATAGATGTTAGGGTTTGGTGCAATGTCCGTTTGGTATTAGGCCCGGATATTCGGCACACCATCATCAATGGGATAGGAGTAGCAACAGGTGTTGCCTAGATGGTGGCTTCAGACTGACTAATGTATTACTTTGTATGGCCTCTGTGAGTAATTAATAAAATGGCCGCATGCATTGTCCAGATGCAGAGGCTAGGGATCTATCCTCCTTTTAAAAAAGAAGGGTGGCACTGATGTTACCTTCACCATTAGTGCCACCCTTGATGACAAATAGGAAAGCACGCTTGTTTCCTTCCTTCGGGCGAATGTCGATGTGTTCGCGCGACAACCATCTGATATCCCCGGTGTTCCCAGGGAGGTAATCGAGCACCACCTTGCTGTCTCTGCTCAAGCCCGTCCCGTCATACAAAAGGTCAGAAAGCAAGCCTTGGAGCGGCAGCAGTTCATTGCAGAGGAGATCAAGAAACTTGAAGTAGCGGGTTTGGTCAGAGGAGTTTTACACCCAACTTGGTTAGCAAATCCAGTAGTGGTGCGCAAGGCAAATGGGAACTGCAGACTTTTTATTGACTTCACTGACTTGAACAAAGCATGTCCAAAGGATCCTTTGCTCTTGCCGCGAATCGACCAGATCGTCGATTCCACTTTAGGATGTGACTGGCTCTCTTTCCTTGATGCATACTCCGGCTACCACCAAATATTCATGGCCAAGGAAGATGAAGAGAAACCATGTTTATAACCCCATGTGGAACGTACTGCTTCATACGTATGCCTTTCGGGCTAAAAGTGCTGGTTCTACATTCGCAAGGGCTATACAGATTGGTTTTCAACCTCATCTGCACAGGAACTTAGAAGCTTACATGGATGATATAGTGGTCAAAACCAGAGACAACTCCACACTTATCCAAGATCTGGAAGAAACCTTTGCAAATCTGCGCAAGATCAACCTAAAGATCAACTCGGAGAAGTGCATTTTTGATTTTTGTGTCTCTGAGAGTAATCGAGGCCAACCTCGACAAGATCAAAGAGCAGATTCAGGCCCCAAAAACCGTCAAGGATGTGAGGCTATTGGCTAGCTGTGTTGCTGTGCTGAGTAGGTTCATTTCAAAATCCGCCGAGCGTGCCTTGCCGTTCTTCAAAATCCTGAAGAAGGTTGGCCCAATGAAATGGACCCCAGAGGCAGAGTCTGCACCGCGGGATTTGAAAACTTATCTTTCATCTGCGCAAACTTTAGTCGCGCCTCGACCACAAGAACCGTGGCTACTGTACCTAGCAACAACAAATCAAATGGTTAGTGCTGCATTAGTGCCGCAGGGGGAAGTGGGTACTGAAGAAGGTGAGGCAGCAGAGCCACCCACTGGTGAACCAAACTATCCTCGACAAGACCTGGCATTGATAGCGAAAGGGGGCCTCAAGAAGATGCTGATAATCAGAAGGTGTTTGCAAGGAAGAAGATGGTGCAGCGACTAGTTTACTTTGTCAGCTCCCTCCTAGAGGGGGCTAGGTCAAGGTACTCTTGGGTGCAAAAGTTGATCTTTGGCCTTCTCATGGCCTCGAGAAAGCTGCGCCATTACTTCCAAGCTCACGAGATCAACGTTGTGACTCGCCTTCCATTGCAGCGTATGCTAAGGAACCCCGAGGCTACCGATAGGATTGTGGAGTGGGCTCTAGAATTGTCAAGTTTTTCTTTGAAGTTTGAAAGCACGATAACTATCCAAAGCAGGGCACTGGCAGAATTTATTGCAGAGTGGACACCAACGCCTAATGAAGAGATACAGGAGACAACCCTCCCCGACGAGGAGGACCCCAGGGAGTGGATCATGTACTTTGATGGTGCTTTCTCAGTGCAAGGTGCTAGAGCAGGAGTGTTGCTAATTGCATCTACCAGAGAACACCTCAAGTATGTTACCCAGATGCACTTCCCCAGGGAAGATGCTACCAATAACACTGCAGTGCACGAAGGGCTCCTTACCGGACTCAAGATTGCAATAGAAATTGGCATAAAGAAACTAGTCATACGTGGTGATTTCCAACTCGTGGTGAAGCAAGTGAATCAGGATTACCAGAGCCCACTGATGGAGCCGTATGTGGAAGAAGTAAGAAAGTTGGAAGAGCACTTTCACGGGCTACAAGCCGAGCACGTACCCCGTGCAGAGAATAGCATCGCTGTCCACCTATCAAAGTGTGCTGCTCAGAAGCTTCCTATGGAACCAGGAACTTTTGTACTCCATCTAACTCAACCGTTAGTCTCTCCATCAGCGTTGGCTAGAAAAAGAAGAAAACTAAACACCGACAAGCATTTCCTGGCAGAGCTCCCTATAGCCGCTAGTGAGAGGGTTGCCGGGGGGGGGCCTATGATGGATGGTGAGCTGCATCCTCCAGGGGACTTCAAGCTCTCGTTATTGAGTCTGGCACTCCCACAACATAAGAGGTGCATTTGGTCCTCGTCGTCGAGCCACAAGCTCCGACATGGGCGTAGCACATAGTCCAATTCCTGCAGACCAGGGAACTTCCCGATGACTCAGAGGAATCTAAAAAAGTGGCCCAATAATCAAGTATGTATCAGTTTGAGGATAACACTCTATACAGAAAGAGACCAAGTAGTGTAAGGTTGAAGTGCATTTGCCAGGAAGATGGACTATCATTGTTGGCAAATATACACGTAGGGGTGTGTGGATCGCATCTAGGATCAAGAGCACTTGTCGGAAAGTATTTTCGACAAGGATTCTATTGGCCCGCCACCCTCCAGGATGCAACTAAGCTTGTCACCAAGTGTGAGGTATGCCAGTTTCACTCCAAGAATATTCATTAGCCTGCTCAGGCCCTTCAAACCATCCCTTTATCTTGGCCTTTCATGGTATGGGGGCTCGACATCTTGGGCCCCTTCCCCCATGCTACCGGGGGCTTTCAATTCTTATACGTGGCAATCGACAAGTTTACAAACTGGCCCCAAGTAGAGCTAGTGAGGAATGTGACTGCGCAGTCAGCTATCAAGTTCTTTAAGGGGTTGATGTGTCCTTTTGGAGTACCCAACAGGGTGATCACCGACAATGGCACCCAGTTCACAAGATGCGCCTTCATTCAGTACATCCAGAGCCTTGGAAGCATGGTCTCTTTTGCTTTTGTTGCACATCCAAGGAGCAACGAACAAGCTGGAAGGATGAATGAAAAGTGTCGCGTGGGCTCAAGACAAGAACTTTCGATTAGTTGCGAAGGTGCAGCAAGCGCTGACTTGATGAGTTTCCGGTGGTTCTTTGGTTAATCAGGATGACACCAAATCGAGCTACTGGCCAGACTCCCTTATCCCTAGTATATGGTGCAGAAGAAATACTCCCCACAGAACTCACATACGGGTCACCTTGAGTACTTGCCTATGATGAAGTAGTGCAGGAGCAGCTGCGGCATGACGATGCCACACTCCCTGGGGAAGATCGTCTCTGGGAAGTTGACGTGCTGCACAATACCAGCAAGCCCTGCGCCGCTATCATAGCCGCGGGGTTCATGCCTGGAGTGTTGAGGAAGGCGACCTTGTCCTTTAGCGCATTCAGTCCACCATGGGAGCAAACGAGTTGACGCCGACGTGGGAAGGCCCTTCCTGGGTAGTACGTGTCACCAGACCTGGCGCAGTCCGTTTAGAGACCGAAGATGGCATCCCAATGCAAAACTCATGGAATATTGAGCATCTTTGCAAGTTCTACGAGTAAGGCGCGGTTGCCGGGCCTTACCCCGGCAACCTGTTTTGTACAAGCATAGTCCCTAGGACTTGTAACCCTTTGTACAAAACCAGGCGCATGCCCTGTGCATAGTTGAATAAAACGATGTGTTTTCACAAAACTTGCATACATGATTTCTTGTTTGCTTAAATTTATTGTTATTACACTAGTCTTTAGATAAGATGACTAACATGATGTGGAAGATCATGTGCTACCATCTTTTCTCTTTTTTTTTCCTTTGATGATGGCGGAAGGATTTCATCACGGATAATTTTCCGGGAAAAAGGATAAATGCGAACCCATGCACCTGGTCCTTAGCAACCTCTCCTTATCTAGGACGATAAGAAGGACATCAAAGAAAGATAAGTTCATTTCGTTATATTCCATCATTCCATGTTATGCTTGCCTATGAGAAACTTGTACGTAAGGAAACCTTGTTGCCTCTGCTGTTCGCGCTCCTATCTTTGACTCGAGTCTGCTCGATAAGGTTGGTTGTAGCTGCATTCAGAGAGATTGATGAGGGGCCGGACTTCTTCGCACTCCTAACCCGTTTTTAGCTCATCAAACAAGGTTTAGTAGCAGCTACGATGGAGGCCGACAAGGTGTCTTGCCGGAAAACTTTGTTTACTGAGAAGTATTCAAGGCTCGTCCTCCAGTATGTTCCAATACATGCACAAGGGTCCGACAAGCTCTTTTTCCAAAAATACATAGACGAACAAGTACAAATCATACAAGGACTAACATGGATGAAGGGTTACATGAATTTGATTCAAATTTGGCAAGTGCCTACAGTTTTTTTCTAAAAAGATAAGTGCTCCGTAATGCCTTTCTTGTCCCTCTCCTCCTAGGAGTGGCATTGAGAAGGAAAGAGGGCAAAAAGTACGCCTAGGCAGAGGCCCAGCCCGACCCTGTCAGGACCAGCGGGACACAACCTGATAAGATTGGGAGGGTGCCTCCCCGACAAGGAAGAAGAGGCCACATACGGAGAGAGCAGCTAGGCGATGCCCTGGTCACCCCCGCCAGGACCAGAGGGACGCCACTCACTAGGGACACCGAAGCCGGAGTCCACTGATGACCCACAAGTATAGGGGATCTATCATAGTACTTTCGATAAGTAAGACTACCCAACGAGGACCAGAAGGAAATGACAAGCAGTTTTCAGTAAGGTATTTTCTGCAAGCACCGAAATTATCCGTAATAGATAGTTTTGTGATAAGACAATTCATAACAGGTAACAAGTACAAGTGTAATTAAGGTGCAGCAAGGTGGCCCAATCCTTTTTGTAGCAAAGGACAAGCCTGGACAAACTCTTATATAAAGCAAAGCGCTCCCGAGGACACATAGGAATTATTGTCAAGTTAGTTTTCATCATGCTCATATGATTCACATTCGTTACTTTGATAATTTGATATGTGGGTTGACCGATGCTTGGGTGTTATCCTTACTTGGACAAGCCTCCCACTTATGATTAACCCCTCTCGCAAGCATCCGCAACTACAAAAGAAGCATTAAGATAAATGAAACCATAGCATGAAACATGTGGATCCAAATCAGCCCCTTACGAAGCAACGCATAAACTAGGGTTTAAGCTTCTGTCACTCTAGCAACCCATCATCTACTTATTACTTCCCAATGCCTTCCCCTAGACCCAAAACATGGTGAAGTGTCATGTAGTCAACATTCACATAACACCACTAGAGGAAATACAACATACATCTCATCAAAATATCGATCGAATACCAAATTCACATGATTACTTGTAACAAGACTTCTCCCATGTCCTCAGGAACAAACGTAACTACTCAGAAAGCATATTCATGTTCAAGATCAAAGGGGCATTGAATATAATTAAGGATCTAAACATATGATCTTCCACCAAATAAACCAGCTAGCATCAACTACGACTAATCAACACTACTAGCAACCCATAGGTACCAATCTGAGGTTTTCAGATAAAGATCAGATACAACAGATGAACTAGGGTTTGAGAGGATATGGTGTTGGTGAAGATGTTGATGGAGATTGATCCCCTCTATCGTGGGAAACCACGACCACCTATGGGACCACAAGGCCCCTGGCTGTTTCGGCGAGGGATAGTCGCGTTTTACAAAGAGCAGACAAGTGTGGGGCAGCACGACAGAGATCACACAGGCAATTTTACCTAGGTTTAGTCTGCCGTGAGGCGTAAAACCCTACTCCTGCTTTGGTGGATTGATGGTGGAAGAGAAGTGGTGGAGTGTAGTACACTTGCCTGGCAGGGGCGGAAGTGGCTACGCGCGTATGGGGGTCTGAGTTGTCCAATCTTCTAACCCCCTTCTACAATTGCAATGGGCCTCCTCTTATAGATTAAGGGGTGACCACAATGGCAGAGTAGTCATTATGCACTGATAAGATAGCAAACAGTGCTATCATACCTAACTCTGCAGGTTGACAGGACGCACTAAATGCACCACTCAATGTCACTTCACTAGGTGCCCGGCAGGCCTTACTGGGCTATCTCACCAGCTCCTCGCCTGCTTTCTTGACACGTCGCAGGACGGGTGTCACTATAGGCATTTCCTATAGAAAGAGGCCACCATGTGGCGAATGGCTACCACTTAGTCACTTTGCGGCTTGACACCGCACTGATTGACAACGTGGGTCGCGGCGGAGTAGTTAGTGGGGTGATTTTGCCTTAGTGAGCCCCGGTAGGCTTTGCCGGGGCGCCTCGGACACCTTTTTCCGGGGGTGGCCCCATCCTTCTGAAGCTCGCCTACCCGGCAAGGGAATCCTTTCTCCTGGTGGTATCTTGCTCTTCTGGCTTGATCTTGGTCCTCTTGATCTTCATGTTGGTCCTTCAATGCTCTTGGTCTCTTGGGCTCTGACTTGGGTTAGTGCCCCAATCCTGCTCCCATGCATGTGCACAGTTTGGGCAAGAGACCTAGGGTTTGTTGCACTGAAAGAAGCCCCCCGGCCTGCCCCCAACACGCTGTCGAGCGTCATTAGGGTAGGTCCTAATTGGTGCACAAGAGAGGGTGCTGAAGAGGCTAGCCTCTTGAGGTCTTCTTTGCTTCTTTATTAATCTTGGGTCCAGGCCAGTTTCCGGTTTCTTCTAGTGTCGTGCATAACGCTACAAAAAAGCTTCGGTCATGGCCAGCAGATTGCCCACGTCCCATGATCACGGGGCGGAAACTGCCATCCCACTTGCCTCCTATTTCGCACGCACTTGCCATGTGTTTTTCATGCATTGGGTGTGGTAGGTGGTATATGCGGAGGGCGCGGGGAGGAGTGACATGGCTGAAACCTGAGCACGTATGGTTGGAGCAGAGGGCCGACCTTCATTCTTAGAGCCATGGAAGGCATAGAGAGGCCGCATTGGAGGAGCGGGGAGGCCATTTCCTATGTGAGGAGCCAGCCCCCAGGCTCGCCTCCCTATAAAAGGGGCGAGGGCAGTGCCTTTCCGCACACACTTCTTCTTCTTCTTCTTCTTCTTCTTCTTCTTCTTCTTCTTCTTCTTCTTCTTCTCCGCAACCCCTCCCTTCTAGCCATGGTGAGAGGGCAAGGGCGCGGCGGTGTCCCAATGGCGGCGACGAGGGCTTTTACTCGACAGTGCATCACTCCTCCTCCGGATCCTGTGGTGGAAAAGCCTGCCGCAAGAGGAGGAGGGAGGGGGAGAGGCCGAGGTCGCCGTGGTGCTCGAGGAAGAGGAGGGAAGGGCGGCGCCTTGGCTACGCCTCCACCGGCGGCCCCTCCTCCAATGGAAGGTCATGTCGAGGATCAGCCTCGGGAGTTCATCATCAAGTTGTACAAGCCCTTGTGCGGCCATCTTCGCCTTCCAACTCCCTTTGCGCGGGAGATGGAGCTCGAACAACCACGTGCTCTGAGGTTGCGCATGGGGGCTGTGGGAATGGAGGCATGTGGGTTGATGTCGACTTCCCTGCCCCTCACATGATGTATCTCCGCCGTGGTTGGAAGACTTTTTCTCGCGCCCATGGATTTTCGGAGGGGCACGTCCTCCAGTTTAAATTAATGGAGAGCGACCTGCTCTACGTCAAGATCTTCGGGCGCTCGGGAGGTCGCTTAAGGTGCTGCGCGGAGACCTCTACCGACAACAAAAGATCCTCCTCGAGCGAAAGAGACGAGGAGGATAGTGATGGCGATGACGATGGCAGTGGGCGGGAGGGCCATGACTCTAACTCCGGCTAATTGCCGCCCGTACCATCTTCATCAGGCGGCAACACCATCATCTGCATCCGCACCTCCTTCCCGGCAATGCAATTTGCCGGGGAGTTGGATGTAGAGGTGGGGATGGTGCTCCTGGGCTCCTCTAGCAGTCCCCCAGCTGGACCCCGACAGGCTTCCTCTAGGGTTGCGGCTCCGTTAGCCCCGTCATGTCCTGCTGGCCCTGGTGGCGGTGGTCGACGGGTCGCCTCCGCCGTGCTCTCCATCGATGCGTTCCCCGGTGCTCCTTTGCTCCCTCCAGGCTACCTCTCCTGGAGCCCGAGGGGATCGGGCCGGGCTCCTACTCAGGCGCTCCTTTAGCCCTCCTCGCCTTTGACGACCGTGCCTAGGAGGAGAAGGACAAGAAAGGGCATCACGGGGCACTTATCTTTTTTCAATCTTAAACCTGTAGGCACTCGCCAAATTTTAATTCAAATAATGTAATCTCTCGAGTCCATGTTTGTGTTCTGTAATGCTTGCAGTCGTAGTATCGGCATATTAACAAAAAAGGCGAACCTCGCCAGGAACCCGTGCATGTATATGTCCATGTGGAGGTGGGATGCCTCCTTAATGTAAATAAATGAGTTTTCCCCGACAGGCTATCCTGTCGGTATCCTTTTGTGTTCCAGAGAACTGTGTCTGTCGGGCAAAAGATAAAGGGACCAGCCCCCCGCCAACTTCCCTTGACCAGAGGCCAGTACGACCATTCTGACTGAAGCAACGTTCAAGTCAAGAATGGGAGCACCTAACTCTCAAAAGAGTGGCGGGGTTTTCTTATGCACAACATATAGCTTATAGAACACCAATGGACAAGAGGTAGAACTTATCTATTTGGCTTGCCTGGGATCGCAGGCCGGGCTCTCTCCTCAACTCCTTGTCGAAGCCAAGTCCACGACAGGAACCTGGAGCTTCATGCAGATGAGGATGAATGCAGGATGCGATCCTATCTATATGCATATGCAAATGCTCATGAAATGCTTATGTAGTGCTCTTAGAATGCTCATGCATGCATGCAACTTGGTCGGGGCCCCCCAGCGCTTCGTTTATTTTCTCTTGCACAGGGTCACTGCCCTGGCTTTTAATAAGGGGTTACATGCAGCTTAGGCAATGCCTGTACAAAAGGGTGGCTGCCGGGCAGGGCCCGATAGCCGCGCCTTATTGATAGAACTTGCGGATATGCTCAATATTCCATGAGTTTTGCAATTGAATGCCATCTTCGGTCTCCAGACAGACTGCGCCAGGTCTGGTGACTCGTACTACCTGGTAAGGGCCTTCCCACTTCGGCGATAACTTGTTTGTACCCTTGGCAGACTGAACGTGCCTAAGGACAAGGTCGCCTTCCTCAAAACACCGGGCATGAACCCTGCGGATGTGATAGCAACACACGGCTTACTGATAGTGTGCAGCACGCATAGCATCCTGGAGACAGTTCTCCTCGAGTAGCACAACGTCATCACGTCGGTGCTGATCTAGCACTACTTCATCGTAGGCAAGCACTCGAGGCGACCCATAAATGAGTTCTGTGGGGATAACTACTTGTGCCCCATAGACCAGGGAGAAGGGAGTCTGCCCGGTAGCTCTGTTTGGTGTCATTCTGAGGGACCAGAGAACTACCGGCAGCTCATCAATCCATCGCCTGTTGTGCTTCTGCAGCGTATCAAAGGTTCTTGTCTTGAGTCCCCGCAGCACTTCAGCGTTCGCCCTCTCATCTTGTCCATTGCTCCGGGGGTGTCCCACAGAGGCAAATGAGATCTTGCATCCGAGGCATGAACATATTGCATGAAGGTGCGGCTCGTGAACTGGGTGCCGTTGTCGGTAATGATCCTTGCCGGAACTCCAAAACAACACACCAATTCTTTCAAGAACTTGATAGCTGACTGAGCAGTCACCTTTCTCACGGCAGTCACTTCCTACCACTTTGTAAACTTGTCAATGGCAACGAACAAGAATTCAAAGCCCCCAACCGCTCGGGGGAAGGGCCAGAGGATATCGAGCCCCTAGACCAAAAATGGCCATGATAGAGGGGTTGTCTAAAGAGCTTGGGCAGGCAGGTGGGTTTTCTTGGAATGGAACTGGTAGGCTTCACACTTGGTGACTAACTCGATCGCATCTTGGAGGGCTATGGACCAATAGAATCCTTGCCGGAATGCTTTCCCAACTAATACCCTTGATACGATGTGGAAGCCGCATATGCCTTTGTGTATCTCAGCCAGCAGTTCCTTTCCTTCTTCTCGGCAGACGCACTTCAATTTCACATCGTTGGTCCTCCTTCTGTATAGAGTGTCATCGACAAACTGGTACATAATGGCCCTCCGGGCTACTCTTTCAGCTTCCTCTTGGTTGTCGGGAAGCTCTCTAGTTTGGAGGAAGTGGACAATATGCCTTCCCAAGTGGGAGCCTGGGGCTCAACAATGAGGACTAGCGGCACCTCCTCTGCTGCGAGAGAACATGCCTTGTTCGTAGGGTCCATGGGCCCGGCTGGAGGGTGCAATCCGGTAGATGGCGAGGAGTTTTTTCCGACAGGGTCTCTGCCAGGAGCGGACGGCTCTACCGGGAGAGGCTTACCGGAGTCCAACTTTCTCCTTTTCCGAGCCATTGTTGCTGGGGACATGGAGGGCTGAGTGAGATGGAGCACAAAAGTCCCTGGTTCCACAGGAAGCTTCTACGCAGCACACTTTGACAGATGATCAGCTATGTTGTTTTCCACACAGGGCGCGTGCTTTGTTTGCAATCCATCAAAGTGTTCCTCCAATCTCCTCACTTCCTTGATGTATGCCTCCATCAATGGTCTTTGGCAATCCTTGTTGACTTGTCTCACCACAAACTGTGAATCTCCTCGAATGATTAGCTTCTTAATTTCTAATTCGGCTCCAATCCTCAGCCCGACAAGGAGCCCTTTATACTCTGTTGTATTGTTGGTAGCCTCTTCCTGGGCCAAATGCATCTAGACAACGTACTTCAAGTGCTCGCCAGAGGGGGCGACAAGAAGCATGCCAGCTCCTGAACCTTGTAGGGAAAGGCACCATCGAAATACATAATCCATTCTTGGGACAATTCCTTACCGGGGATAGCTGTCTCTGGCACTTCGTCATCAGGGGTTGGCGTCCATTCTGCAATAAAATCTGCCAATGCCCTTCTAACGCCCCGAGACCGTTGAGCCAGGTGTCTTCCAGTTATTCACTGTTGTTGCCTTGTCATTTGTTTGCATGTCATGCATTTCATATCGTGTCATCATGTGCATCGCATTTGCATACGTGTTCGTCTCATGCATTCGAGCATTTTCCCCGTTGTCCGTTTTGCAATCCGGTGCTCCTATGTCCTCCGGCGCCCTCCTTTGGCCTCTTTTCGTGTGCGGGTGTTAAACGTTCTCGGATTGGACTGAGATTTGCCAAGCGGACTTGGTTCACTATCGGTAGACCGCCTGTCAAGTTTCGTGCCATTTGGACTTCGTTTGATACTCCAACGGTTAACCGGGGAACCGTAAAGGCCTCGTGCGTGTTTCAGCCCAACACCCTTTCAAAGTGGCCCAAAACCCATCCAAACCTCCTCCATCATTTCGGTCGTTCGATCACGATCGTGTGGCCGAAAACCGCACCTCATTTGGACTCTCCTAGCTCCCTCTACCTATATATATACATGCCTTCCCCCGAAATTTCGCGATGCAAACCCTAAAAATTCCCCTCTCGCCGCCGGGCATGTCCGTCATGGACCGGACAAAATCGCGCCGCCGCCCCGGGCGAATCGGCGTCTGCCACGTCACCCTCGCCGCCGTCCCACCGCCGCGGCCCGCCGGGCCCGCCAGCCTCGCCGCCTCCCGCTCCACCGTGCGCCGCTCGCCGCCTCCGTCGCCAGCGCCCGCACGCCGCCCGGCCGGCGCCTCCTCCACCGCGCATCGCCGCGAACGGTGCCTGCCCCGGCAGGCCTACACGGCGTGCTCCGCCAGCACCTCCCTGCGCCTTCCCCACCTGGTCGACGGTGCACCTCGCCGCCGCCGCACCTCACCTTCGCCGCCTCGCCCACGCCGCCGCGCCGCCCGCCTTCATCTCTGGCCATCGCCGCTGACGCGCCCTGCTGGCATCCGTCTCCGGTCAGATCCGGGCGAGTGGATGACATCCTCCCGTCCCGCGATTCAAACAGCCTCCCTTATCCCGAATCTCCTCATCCCGCTCCGCCTCGTCCCGCGTTGACTTTCGCGGAGGTTAAAATTCCACTAAGTCCTAGATCTGTAACTTTTTCAGGCCATGTTCATCGCATCATAACTCCACATCCGTAGCTCCGTTTCGTGCGTGCAATATATCAAATTGTTCGTCTGGATGTCCTATTCATTTCATTCCATTGCACCATGCTTGTTTGAGTCCATATTTATGCCCTAATTGCTGTTGCAAGAGTGCTATAAAATGTTAGTTCCTGATTCTTATCAGTTTATGAGCATTTGTCATTTTTGCCATGATTATTCTGTGCTGCATATGAGCATGAGCTCTACATGTGTTTTGTTATATGCCATGCCATCTTTACAGGGGTGTATGCCATCTATTTTTGTGATCAATGTGGTGACTAGCACAAGCATGCAAAGTGGCTCTCGTGATGTTGCTGATTTCAGGGACTTAGAATTCTAAGTCATTTCCCTGATGTTATTTTTATGCCATGTATTCAAGTTGCTACAGAGTGATCCATGCCTCTTTTGAGCATGTTTTGTAAGTATGATTTTGAGATATTGTTATGCTATTTCCATCCATGTCTTTGGTTGCAATTATGGAGTACCCTAGAATGACTCAATCTTGCTCTACTTTTGCTATAAAATGTTCCTGGCAGATTGTTTACGTCTTAATCAATTTTGCCAAGGTTGTTGTAGTAGATCCATGCATGCTATGAACTTGTTCTTGCCATGGATAGCCTTATGATCATGTCTTCTAGTTGGTAGTATGCTTATCTTGTCATGCAATGCCTTGTGTTGAGTGCATCGAGCTCGCAAACATGCCTTCGTAACTCTGTTTTTGCCATGTCCAGTTTTCTGCTAAGTTTGAATCTGTTAACGGAACTTGCTATGTTTTACATGGGTGCCATCATGTTTTCTGTGCCCTTTTGGCTTATGGTCAGTAAGGGACTTTTGTTATATGCTTTGAGTAGTTTCATGCCATGCCTTGTATTGCTATGATCTGTTCCTGTAGCATGTTCTTATCTTGCTCTAAACATTGCTTCCTGATTTTAAATCCTGACATGTTATTTTCACTAAGTCTGTGAACCTGGTATATTTTGATCTTTTTCCATGCTTGTTTGAACCTGCTCTTGTGTGATTTAGCCGTAGCTCAGTGTTCATCTTTTGTCATGCATCTTGAGTAGATCCCAAACATGTGCTTTGTTGCTATGTTGGAGTGCAGTTGCTTATTTTCTTGTTGCATTCTAGATGGCATCGTGCTGTTAATCGCAGAATCGTGCCATTATTGTTTTGCTTGCCATTTGCAAACTGTGCATCCGATTCCGGTGATCTTTATATCGATTTCGACCGAAATCAACTCATCTTTCCAGGGGCACACATGGTTTTCCAAGTTGAGTCCTGATTCAATCTTTTCCTTCTGGAGCACGCATATGCATTGCATATTACATCCCACATATCATGCCATGTTTTGCATCATGTTGCTTGTACATTGCACCGTGGTTGATTGTTGTTCCCTTTGCTTGTGTTCTTTCTTTGGGTAGAGCCGGGAGACGAGTACGTGATCAAGGAACCCGTTGAGTACGCTTACGAGGATCAAGCTTACGTCAACTCGGAGAACTTTGTAGGCAAGATGACCACACCCTCGAAATCACTTTTATCTTTGCTTGCTAGTTGCTCGCTCTTTTGCTATGCTGCGATACCTACCACATGCTATATCATGCCTCCCATATTGCCATGTCAAGCCTCTAACCCACCTTGTCCTAGCAAACCGTTGTTTGGCTATGTTACCGCTTTGCTTAGCCCCTCTTATAGCGTTGTTAGTTGCAGGTGAAGATGAAGTTTTGTTCCATGTTGGAACATGGATATTGTTGGGATATCATTATTATATTTTATTTACTTTAATGCATCTATATACTTGGTAAAGGGTGGAAGGCTCGGCCTTATGCCTGGTGTTTTGTTCCACTCTTGCTACCCTAGTTTCCGTCATACCGGTGTTATGTTCCTTGATTTTGCGTTCCTAACACGGTTGGGTTATAACGGGAACCCCTTGACAGTTCGCCTTGAATAAAACTCCTCCAGCAAGGCCCAACCTTGATTTTACCATTTGCCACCTAAGCCTTTTTCCCTTGGGTTCTGCAGACTCAAGGATCATCTTTATTTTAACCCCCCCCCCCC
>NC_041384.1:308691824-308700796 GCF_002162155.2 Triticum dicoccoides
CTCCTCTGAGTGTTGGTCCAAACTATAGCCCCTTGCAGCGCCACCTCAGGGAAACTTGAGGGTTGGTTTTAGTTGTACGGACTGCTCATCCAGTGTGCCCTGATTACGAGATATGTGCAGTTCCTATCGGGATTTGTCGGTACATTCGAGTGGCTTTGCTGGTCTTGTTTTACCATTGTCGAAATGTCTTGTAACCGGGATTCCGAGTCTGATCGGGTCGTCCTGGGAGAAGGAATATCCTTCGTTGACCGTGAGAGCTTGTGATGGGCTAAGTTGGGACACCCCTGCAGGGTTTTGAACTTTCGAAATCCGTGACCGCGGTTATGGGCAGATGGGAATTTGTTAATGTCCGGTTGTAGAGAACTTGACACTGAACTTAATTAAAATGCATCAACCGCGTGTGTAGCCGTGATGGTCTCCTTCCGGCGGAGTCCGGGAAGTGAACACGGTTCTTGTGTTATGTTTGACGTAAGTAGTTTCAGGATCACTTCTAGTTCACGACCGTGCTTTGCTTCTCTTCTCGCTCTACTTTGCGTAAGTTAGCCACCATATATGCTAGTGCTTGCTGCAGCTCCACCTCACTACCCCTTTTCCTACCCATAAGCTTAAATAGTCTTGATCGCGAGGGTGTGAGATTGTTGAGTCCCCGTGACTCACAAATTACTTCAAATAGTTTCAGGTGCCGCTGATACTAGTGCAGGTGACGCAACCCAGCTCGAGTGGGAGCTCTCGATTAAGACCGTGTTCATTGTGTTGTTTTGTTTCGAGTTGATCAATAGTGGAGCCCAGTCGGGGCGATCGGGGATCTAGCATTGGGGGTGGTCTTCTTTTATTTTGGTTCCGTAGTCTAACCTTGATTGTATTCTGGATGTTGTAATGCTATATTTATGTATTGTGTGAAGTGGCGATTATAAGCCAACTCTTTATGCCTTCCTTATTCAGTACATGGGATGTGTAAAGATTACCCCTGTTGTGACATGCCTACAATGCGGTTATGCCTCTAAGTCGTGCTCCGACATGTGGGAGATATAGCCGCATCGTGGGAGTTACAAGTTGGTATCAGAGCCTTCCCCGACTTAGGAGCCACCTGCTTGATCGAATCACTGGCGTTGTTGAGTCTAGAAAAATGTTTTGAGTCTTTTAGGATTATATATATCGAAGAGTAGGATTCTTTTTACTCCTCAGTCCCTTCGTCGCTCTGGTGAGGTTTCCTGACGTAGAGTTTTGACTGTTCTATCCTCAAATTGCACTAATTTTTTTAGGATCACGCGGGTATCTTGGAATCATTCCTATGGTTTTGTGACGAGAACATTGTTATTGGTGCCTCCTGACATTTAGGGGCTGTGGCCGTGTCCAGGGGAGTTGAGCTCTTAGGTGTTGTCGTCACAATTTTGTCGTTGCAGTTCTGGAATACTTGAGTTTCGTCGACATTGAAAATCTCTTTTATGTAGTTGTTGGTGAGATAGCCTCGACGCCACCCAATACTGGGCGGGAGTTCAGGAGTATTTCCATAACTCTTTTAACGGATGCTTTTCGAAGGTTGAGGTAAATGATTTCCAAAGATTTCTTGGTTATGTGTTGAAGGATGGATACAGTTGGATGTAGGATTTGCTAGTTTTGGGTGAGATATTATGCTTCCCCTGTATCCCCAACACCTGATTGCATAACCGGAAAGTTTCGGGAGTTTATAAGTGGGAATTCAAGTAGCTCCTAGGATATCTTTCCGACATATGCATGATATAAGATTGGGGTTCGACGTCTAGTGGCCCGCCTATCCACGGTTGGTTTTAAAGTGGTCTCGTTGTGTCTTAAAGAGTCCTTGGCTATGCTGACTCAGGGACGCTCCGTATGTCATGTGCACTGCCTAGTACATGATGGTGTTGTACGATCGAGCCCGTGTGGGTCCCACCACGAAAACTTCGGACGGAATCTCTATCATATGTTTGTTCCGACTTATTTTGCAAGCCAATCCTTGTTTGGTTTTGATTGTGGTATTCGAGTTGCTTCGAAGTCAAATGTTGATTCCATATCTTTCCTAAACGGTGTTCTCATATTTCTATGGGAGTGCTAATCCTTCTTGATCTTCGAGTTTGCCATCTCAATTTCTTCTCAACTGGTGTGTCTCTCTTCAAGTGGATCCGATCTTTTTCAACATATGCAAGATCAACTCAAGTCTTCTCAACGTTGTTTGTTTCAACCGTCCCAAGTTGTCTTTGTTTTTCCCGCCCTCCCACCCTTTTTCTTCGAGGACTAAGATTTCTTAATCAAGTATCATTTTATTGATGTGAAGTCTCTCCATTCTTTTCTGTCAATGTTCTTACCCGGTGGTTCTCTTGAAGATACTAACGGAGCCTCAAGTTCATCTTTACTCACTCTTTTTCTTCTCCGGTGGATCCAATTCAAGCTTTGTTGATCATATCCTTTTCCTCATTTCAAATACCTTGTCATGCCGGTGCACCTCTTAATCATCCACTCTTGCTATTCAATTGTTCCGGAGTGCTGAAGATATCTTAGAAGGCTCGTCTTTTCATTCAAGACCCGTTCAACCTATTTCGAGGTTGTTATCTCATTCAAGCCATTTAATTCAACCGGTGCAATCTTTTTTTAAAAATTGTTCAATGGTGTATTTTTCTGAGTGGGCCCTAACCCACAGGTCTTTCCCAGGATCTTACCCGACTCTTCTATTTTTTCTCGGAGCTACTCTCAAATTCTTTTCCAAATTTGAAATAAGAATGAATTATCATCAGTCAAATGTCTTTCTCCAAGATCTTTCAAATTCTTTTCATCATTGATTCAGCCTTTATATTCTTCATTACTCCGGAGTGTCTCAACAATTCATGGTGGTGTTTCTCGTCGTCATTCTCAGATATGAAGACCGAGGAAGATTTTTCTCTCAATCTTGCTCCATTCTCTTCAAGATTTGTGGTTCTAGCTTGTTGCCATCCTCTCATAATTGTTTTTCGATTGTGAGAATTATTTTCACCCAACCGGAGCCCATCATCTCAGAAGTATTCATTCTCAGGTTTCAGCTCTCATTCTCTAAATCTTACCGGTGCATCATCCAAGTATTCTCTAATCAGTTCATGATCTCTTCGTTCTCTTGTATCAAATTCCCTCAAGTATCTTCGTTCATTTTCTATTTATCCCAGGTGTTTCTTTATCATTTCTTCGTTTATTTTAAATTCTTATGGTGGTTCGTTCAAGATTTCTGTTCTTTCTTTATCATATCAATTCTTTCGTTGTTTCAATCCTACCGGTGTCTTGTTGAGGACCTTCTCAAGTTATCGATATCTCTCTCTTAATCCTTTCTACCGGAATAAGTAGTATGCCAAATATGTTGCTTGTCATCAATTTAAATTGGTGAAGGATAGGCATAATGTAATTCTTATTCTTGTTTCATCTAAGTGATTAATTCCTTATTCCGGAGGTTCATCAAATTCTCGGTTTTAATTGTTTCATCTTTTCTTTCCCGGAGTTCCAAGTTCTCTCAATTATATCATTTCAAAGCTTCTTCTAATCATTGCAAGGCTGCACCTTGTGTTTTTCAACTCCTCTTTCTTTCGTCATCCTTTTACTACCAGAGTTTTTCATGGAGGTTCTACATGATGGTTCAGCAAGGACTTAAATCCTTCTCGAAGTGCTCATCAAGTTTCTTTTCAGAGGAGCTCAAGTATTCTTCATCTTGCATTCCAAAGTGCAATTCTTTCTATCTTATCTTTTGAGGTGGTGTTATGTCATTCTTAATAATTTGAGTTCATGTTTCATGATTCACATGTTGTTAAGAATGAGATAGTTAAATCCATCAATCTCTTTAAGCATGAGCTCTTCTCAATCCATCAATCGCTTTGTTGGAGTTATCTTGGGTTATATTTCACCTAAACCTTTCCCTAAGGATTGTTGTTATTTATGGTGCTTATAAATGACCCAAGTTCTTCATTTATCCTCCCGGTAAAATAAGTTTCTCGTCTCCTTGTTGATATCAATCCAATCTATTGTTTCCGTTAGTGGCGGAATTTCACCTCATAGTTTTGAGATGCTTTCCATCAGCCCACTACAAGCTTAACCTTTTCGTTGTTGATAATCCAACAACTCCGTTCTAGCATTTTTTGTAAGCGTGCTCTCTCAAGATATTGTTTTCTCCTCCGTTCATTCCATTCTTTTTTTCTTCCGGAGGCATTGTGATGTTGCTCTCTTCAATCCATCTTCTTGTTTTGTCAAGATCTTGTTCTTTTCGTGCTTATCAATTTAACCAGAGTGTTGTGCCCTCTGCTCAAGTTCTTTTCATCTTATGAAGTTTCATATCACTTTTCAACCGGAGTGCTTTCAACATTGTTCTTCTTCATTGTATTCTTTCTTTAAATTTGGTCAACCTCTAAAGGTTCTTTGGTTTCACTCGTTTGTCAAAGAAGCAACTTAGTATTACCTCTCATATTCCTCTTCCTTTTCCCTCCAGTGCCATTATAGATGATTTGGACAGTACAGGTGCTCTTGTCGTTCCACCGTTACTATCAAGTAAAATATCAGCCAATCGAGAGGCTCGCTATGAAAGCAACATGCAAAAGTATGTGGTTCCCGCTCTACGTCATAAGAAGATCATGTGTGCTACAGAACAGAAGGGGATTTTAGGTGTGAAGCCTGTTCCATATGCTACGCTTGTGCCTCAGGAAGAATTGAAGCCCATGTTCAAAACACCTTGTCAATACTTCAACGTAACCAGCAGAATGAAAGTTTGAAGGCTGCACCATCAAGTTCATTTTAGTTTTGGCCTAGCAACCATACATGCAAGTATACGTACGTGTGTCTTTTTATTTGTTTTTTCTAGTTTGTTCAGATTTCCTAGTTTACAACTTGTAATTGATGAGGAGTCCTCATTGTGTCCTAGTCTAGGTCGGGCTTAGCCCAGGTGTTACGCACAACTTATATAAGCAAGGGGTGCAGTTTATGTCTAGGGTTTAGGTTTTAGTTCAGGAAGAAAACTCATCTGATGGATGCGTATCTGTACTTCTGCGTCCCTGTATATGGTTTGATAATTGCATGTGTTTCAGCAGCTTGGATCGCCAAGGCACAAGTGTCGTTTGATTCTTGATCTACAAGGGTCAATCTAGCTAGCTTCCCGTTCTTCTCCATTTACTTCTGCTAGTGCTTATTATTGCTAAATACTCCGTCGCCGTCTCCACCGCTAATCGCCATCAGCTTAATCCCTCCATCTAGCTCTAGTACTACTACACCACGTTTACTACTTCCGATCCATCTAGTCCAAGTTCTTCCACACATACACATCTCTACACATATATATCTCTGTCTGCTCTAGTACGTCTGCCTCCGATCAAGTATATTCTGCTAGCTCTTTGCGCCGGTGAAAGATCAGGGACATCCCACAAAATCGACTCAAAGTTATTTGAGCCGTATCAACTGGTATCAGAGAGCGCCAGGTTTATCACTGCGCGCGATGTCAACCGCAAGCAAGCGTGACGGGGATGAGGTGCGGGAGGATGACGGGCCGCCGCAATATGGTCCTGATCTGGACCCAGGTGTCCGTGCTATGTTCAAGGCTACATACCAGCACTTCGACAACCGCATGAAGGCCCTTGACGAGACGGTGACCGACGGGTTCTAGGCCATGAAAGCAGCCCTCCGTCGCCTAGAGGCAAGGGCAACCGGCACGGCTGCTCCAGCGAGGGAACAACATGCCCTGCAGCAGCGAGCACCTCGACATGTCCGTGACGCGGACGTTACCAACGACGACAATGATGTTGAGTTCGAGGATGGTTCTGATGCTCGCGGCGACTTGCCTCGCCGACCACGACAGGATGCTCGTCTCCGTGATGATGGACCAAGGCGGCGCCGCTATGAGGACGAGGACGGAGGTATTGGTAGAATAAAAATTACTATACCTTCATTCACAGGCAAGGCCAGTCCCGAGGAGTATCTTGAGTGGGAGATGCGTGTGGAGCAGATTTTTGATAATCACCGTTACTCCGAGAAGCGAAAGATTCATTTTGCTTCTCTTGAATTTTCAGGTTATGCATTAATTTGGTGGGATCAGCTCAACCGCAATGACGCACGACCAGAGTCATGGCGTGAGATGAAGCGTACAATGCATGCTCGCTTTGTGCCAGCTTATTTTCAGAAGGAGCAACACACAAAGCTTCGCCGTCTTGTTCAAGGAGCCATGACGGTGGATGAGTATTACCAACGGATGCAAGTTCTGATGATCAGAACTAATGTGCATGAGTCTGATGACGCAACAATGACACGCTTCTTTGAGGGGCTGAATGAGGATATACGTGACCGTGTTGATTTGATGCAGTATAATGATATGCAAGATCTTCTTCATTAGGCGGAGCGTGCCGAACAGTGGGTCAAAGCCAAGCAAGTTTCTAAAGGCCGCACCAATTTCAGCATGGGGCGACATTCCTATTCGCATGACGATGATAATGTCAAGCCAGCTTCATCCTATAGGTCAGCTGCTACCGATCACAAGGAGATGAGCAAAGAATCTATGGCCGTGAGCAAAGTGGCTTCAAGGGCTAATTCAAGTGCGCAGTCTGCTATGCGTACTAGTGAGATTGTTTGTTACACATGTGGAGGTAGGGGACACAAACGCATTGATTGTCCGAATAAGAAGAGAGTGCTCCTTGTTAATGATGGATATGTTTCCGAAGACAAAATTGACTCAGAGTCTGATGAGCCCAAGGAAGGGGAAAGTGAATCTAATCCTATCATGTGCTATCCTCTAGATTATGATGACCTGCCATGCATCATGGTGCAGCGAGCAAAAGAGGATCAAATTCCAAGTTTGGGACAGCGGTGGAAAATTTTTCAGTCACAATGCAAGATCAAAAACAAGTGTTGCAAGTTGATTATTTATGGAGGGAGCTACACCAACATCATAAGCAAGCTTGTGGTGGATGCTTTAGGATTGAAGGCATGGCCACATCCGCAGCCACATTGCATTGAGTGGTTGTACAACTCCAGACGTTTGAAGGTGACTCACAAGGTACGCGTAAAGTTCAATATTGGCACGTATTACGATAAGGTGATTTGCGATGTTGTGCCAATGGATGTGTGTCAGTTGCTATTGGGTCGTCCGTGGCAATATGATCGCAACGCTATACATGAGGGGAGGTCGAACACTTACGTGTTCCGAGATGTTGGCATCAAATGTGTGCTGCAGCCCATGGGTAACAATGCTATCAAGATTGATCATGTGTTTGTATACAACAATTTTTTGAAGAGTACCCTGAAACCGAGGACGGTTTCGCTTAAAGGGGGAGAGGATGATATGGACAGTACAGGTGCTCTTGTCGTTCCACCGTTACTATCGAGTAAAATATCAGCCAATCGAGAGGCTCGCTATGAAAGCAACATGCAAAAGTATGTGGTTCCCGCTCTACGTCATAAGAAGATCATGTGTGCTACAGAACAGAAGGGGATTTTAGGTGTGAAGCATGTTCCATATGCTACGCTTGTGCCTCAGGAAGAAGTGAAGCCCACGTTCAGAACACCTTGTCAATACTTCAACGTAACCAGCAGAATGAAAGTTTGAAGGCTGCACCATCAAGTTCATTTTAGTTTTGGCCTAGCAACCATACATGCAAGTATACGTACGTGTGTCTTTTTATTTGTTTTTACTAGTTTGTTCAGATTTCCTAGTTTACAACTTGTAATTGATGAGGAGTCCTCATCGTGTCCTAGTCTAGGTCGGGCTTAGCCCAGGTGTTACGCACAACTTATATAAGCAAGGGGTGCAGTTTCTGTCTACGGTTTAGGTTTTAGTTCAGGAAGAAAACTCATCTGATGGATGCGTATCTGTACTTCTGCGTCCCTGTCTAGGGTTTGATAATTGCATGTGTTTCGGCAGCTTGGATCGCCAAGGCACAAGTGTCGTTTGATTCTTGATCTACAAGGGTCAATCTAGCTAGCTTCCCGTTCTTCTCCATTTACTTCTGCTAGTGCTTATTATTGCTAAATACTCCGTCGCCGTCGCCGCCGCTAATTGCCATCAGCTTAATCCCTCCATCTAGCTCTAGTACTACTACACCACGTTTACTACTTCCGATCCATCTAGTCCAAGTTCTTCCACACGTACACATCTCTACACATATATATCTCTGTCTGCTCTAGTACGTCTGCCTCCGATCAAGTATATTCTGCTAGCTCTTTGCGCCGGTGAAAGATCAGGGACATCCCACAAAATCGACTCAAAGTTATTTGAGCCGTATCAATAGATCTCGGGACGAGATCCTCTCGTAGTGGTGGAGTGTTGTAACGCCCGAAGACCGTTGCGCCAGGTGTCTTCCAGTTATTCGCTATTGTTGCCTTGTCAGTTGTTTGCGTGTCATGCATTTCATATAATGTCATCATGTGCATCGCATTTCCATACATGTTCGTCTCATGCATCCAAGCATTTTCCCCGTTGTTCGTTTTGCAATCCGGGGCTCCTATGTCCTCCGGTGCCCTCCTTTGGCCTCTTTTCGTATGCGGGTGTTAAACGTTCTCGAATTGGACCAAGATTTGCCAAGCGGCCTTGGTTCACTACCGGTAGACCGCCTGTCATGTTTCGTGCCATTTGTACTTCGTTTGATACTCCAACGGTTAACCGGGGAACCGTAAAGGCCTCGTGCGTGTTGCAGCCCAACACCCTTTCAAAGTGGCCCAAAACCCATCCAAACCTCCTCCATCATCTCGGTCGTTCGATCACGACCGCATGGCCGAAAACCGCACCTCATTTGGACTCTCCTAGCTCCCTCTACCTATATATATGTGCCTCCCCCTGAAATTTCGCGGTGCAAACCCTAAAAATTCCCCTCTCGCCCGCTGGACATGTCCGTCCCGGACCGGACGAAATCACGCGGCTGCCCCGGGCGAATCGGCGTCCTCCACGTCGCCCCCACCGCCGTCCCACCGCTGCGGCCCGCCCGGCCCACGGCCGACCCGCCCCGGGCCCGCCAGCCCCGCCGCCTCCATCG
>NC_041384.1:308701242-308769206 GCF_002162155.2 Triticum dicoccoides
CGCCCGCACGTCTCCCGGCCGGCGCCTCCTCCGCCGCGCATCGCCACCGCTGGCACCTGCCCCAGTCGCGCCGCCCGGCGTGCTCCGCCAGCACCTCTCGGCGCCTTCCACGCCGCCTCTGTCCTAGCGCGCGCCACCACCCGGTCGCCGGTGCACCTCGCCGCCGCTGCACCTCACCTCCGCCACCTCGCCCACGCTGCCGCGCCGCCCGCCTTCATCTCCGGCCATCGCCGTCGATGCGCCCCGCCGGCGTCCGTCTCCGGTCAGATCCGGGCGAGTGGATGAGATCCACCCGTCCCGTGATCCAAACGGCCTCCCTAGTCCCGGATCTCCTCATCCCGCTCCGCCTCGTCCCGCGTTGACTTTCGCGGAGGTTAAAATTCCACTAAGTCTTAGATCTGTAACTTTTTCAGGCCATGTTCATCGCATCATAACTCCGCATCCGTAGCTCTGTTCTGTGTGTGCAATATATCAAATTGTTCGTCTGGATGTCCTCTTCATTTCATTCCATTGCACCATGCTTGTTTGAGTCAATCTTGATGCCCTAATTTCTGTTGCAAGAGTGCTATAAAATGTTAGTTCCTGATTCATATCAGTTTATGAGCATTTCTCATTTTTGCCATGATTATTGTGTGCTGCATATGAGCATGAGCTCTACATGTGTTTTGTTATATGCCATGCCATTTTTACAGGGGTGTATGCCATGTATTTTTGTGATCAATGTGGTGACTAGCACAAGCATGCAAAGTAGCTCTCGTGATGTTGCTCATTTCAGGGACTTAGAATAATTCTAAGTCATTTCCCTGATGTTATTTTTATGCCACGTTTTCATGTTTCTACAGAGTGATCCATTCCTCTTTTGAGCATGTTCAGTAAGGATGATTTTGAGATATTGTTATGCTCTTTCCATCCATGTCTTTGGTAGCAATTATGGAGTACGCTAGCATGACTCAATCTTGCTCTACATTTGCCATAAAATGTTCCTGGCAGATTGTTTACGTGCTAATCAATTTTGCCAAGGTTGTTGTAGTAGATCCATGCATGCTATGAACATGTTCTTGCCATGGTTAGGCTTATGATCATGTCGTCTTGCTGGTAGTATGCTTAGCTTGTCATGCAATGCCTTGTGTTGAGTGCATCAAGCTCGCAAACATGCCTTCGTAACTCTATTTTTGCCATGTCCAGTTTTCTGCTAAGTCTGAATCTGTTAACGAAACTTGCTATGTTTTACATGGGTGCCATCATGTTTTCTGTGCCCTTTTGGCTTATGGTCAGTAAGGGACTTTTGTTATATGCTTTGAGTAGTTTCATGCCATGCCTTGTATTGCTATGATCTATTCTTGTAGCATGTTGTTATCTTGCTCTAAACATTGCTTCCTGATGTTAAATCCTGACATGTTATTTTCACTAAGTCTATGAACCTGATATATTTTGCATTATTTCCATGCTTGTTTGAACCTGCTCTTGTGTGATTTAGCCGTAGCTCAGTGTTCATCTTTTGTCATGCATCTTGAGTATATACCAGCCATGTGCTTTGTTGCTATGTTGGAGTGAAGTAGCTTAGTTTCTTGTTGCATTCTAGATGGCATCGTGTTGTTAATCGCAAAATCGTGCCATTATTGTTTTGCTTGCCATTTGCAAACCGTGCATCCGATTCCGGTGATCTTTATATCGATTTCGACCGAAATCAACTCATCTTTCCAGTGGCGCACTTGGTTTGCCAAGTTGAGGCCTGTTTCTATCTTTTTCTTCCGGAGCACGCATATGCATTGCATATTACATCCCGCATATCATGCCATGTTTTGCATCATGTTGCTTGTGCATTGTACCGTGGTTGATTGTGGTTTCCTTTGCTTGTGTTCTTGCTTTGGGTAGAGCCAGGAGATGAGTACGTGATCGAGGAACCCATTGAGTACGCTTATGAGGATTAAGCTTACGTCAACTCGGTGAACTTTGCATGCAAGATGACCATACCCTCGAAATCACTTCTATCTTTGCTTGCTAGTTGCTCGCTCTTTTGCTATGCTGCGATACCTACCACATGCTATATCATGCCTCCCATATTGCCATTTCAAGCCTCTAACCCACCTTGTCCTAGCAAACCGTTGTTTGGCTATGTTACCACTTTGCTCAGCCCCTCTTATAACATTGTTAGTTGCAGGTGAAGATGAAGTTTTGTTCCACGCTGGAACATGGATATTGTTGGGATATCATTATTATATCTTATTTACTTTAATGCATATATATACTTGGTAAAGGGTGGAAGGCTCGGCCTTATGTCTGGTGTTTTGTTCCACTCTTGCCGCCCTAGTTTCTGTCATACCGGTGTTATGTTCCTTGATTTTGTGTTCCTAACACGGTTGGATTATAATGGGAACCCCTTGATAGTTCGCCTTGAATAAAACTCCTCCAGCAAGGCCCAACCTTGGTTTTACCATTTGCCACCTAAGCCTTTTTCCCTTGGGTTCTGCAGACTCAAGGGTCATCTTTATTTTAACCCCCCCCCCCCCGGGCCAGTGCTCCTCTGAGTGTTGGTCCAAACTAGAGCACCTTGCAGCGCCACCTCGGGGAAACTTGAGGGTTGGTTTTAGTTGTACGAACTGCTCATCCGGTGTGCCCTGAGAACGAGATATGTGCAGCTCCTATCGGGATTTGTCGGCACATTCGGGGTGGCTTTGCTGGTCTTGTTTTACCAATGTCGAAATGTCTTGTAATCGGGATTCCTAGTCTGATCGGGTCATCCTAGGAGATGGAATATCCTTCATTGACCGTGAGAGCTTGTGATGGGCTAAGTTGGGACACCCCTGCAGGGTTTTGAACTTTTGAAAGCCGTGCCCGCGGTTATGGGCAGATGGGAATTTGTTAATGTTCGATTGTAGAGAACTTGACACTGAACTTAATTAAAATGCATCAACCGCGTGTATAGCCGTGATGGTCTCTTTCCGGCGGAGTCCGGGAAGTGAACACGGTTCTTGTGTTATGTTTGACGTAAATAGTTTCAGGATCACTTCTTGATCACTTCTTGATCATTTCTAGTTCACGACCGTGCTTTGCTTCTCTTCTCGCTCTCCTTTGCGTAAGTTAGCCACCATATATGCTAGTGCTTGCTGCAGCTCCACCTCACTACCCCTTTTCCTACCCATAAGCTTAAATAGTCTTGATCGCGAGGGTGTGAGATTGCTGAGTCCCCATGACTCAGAGATTACTTCAAACAGTTTCAGGTGCGGGTGATACTAGTGCAGGTGACGCAACCCAGCTCGAGTGGGAGCTCTCGATGAAGACCGTGTTCGTTGTGTTGTTTTGTTTCCAGTTGATCAGTAGTGGAGCCCAGTCGGGGCAATCGGGGATCTAGCATTAGGGGTGGTCTTCTTTTATTTTGGTTCTGTAGTTGGACCTTGATTGTATTCTGGATGTTGTAATGCTATATTTATGTATTGTGTGAAGTGGCGATTGTAAGCCAACTCTTTATCCCTTCCTTATTTAGTACATGGGATGTGTAAAGATTGCCCCTCTTGCGACAAGCCTACAATGCGGTTAGGCCTCTAAGTCATGCTCTGAAACGTGGGAGATATAGCCGCATCGTGGGTGTTACAGCCTTGCTCTAGATTGTTGACGTGCTCTCAAACTTCAAACCAAAGCTGGATAACTCCAAAGCCCACTCCACTATTTTGCCAGTTGCCTCAGGGTTTCGGAGTACCCTTTGCAACGGGAAGCGAGTAACAACCGTGATCTCATGGGCTTGGAAGTAGTGGTGATGTTTCCTTGAGGCCATGATGAGGACAAAGATCAACTATTGCATGCCAGAGTACCTCGATCTAGCCCCCTGTAACAAGGAGCTGACGAAGTACATTGGGCGCTGCACCACTTTCTTCCTTGCCGCGTCCTTGGGGTTGCTCTCGTTGCCGTGCTCATTTCTATCCTGATGTTTTTCTGACTCCACCGGTCCTTGTTCATTATCTACTTCATCTACTTCCCGTTGTGCTACCAAGGCCGCGCTAACCACTTGGTTGGTTGCTTCTAGGTATAGCAGCAACAACTCTTGTGGCTTGGGAGCAAGCAAGGTGGGCACAGAAGATAATTAGGCCTTCAACTCATGCAAAGCTGCATCTGCTTCTGGAGTTCACTTCATGGGCCCTGCCTTCTTCAAAATTTTGAAGAATGACAGTGCGTGCTCGACAGACTTGAAGATGAATCTTCTTAGTGATGCAGAGCATCGTACGATCATCCCCATGTACACTACAACTACTCCCCATGCCCCAAGAGGACATACGATGAGACCTCGACTATACGCTATTGGACGCAAGGTGGACTCGCTCCTCTCCGAACCATCACTTTCCACACATGAGACATGGCAACTACCTCAAACATATGTTCTATTGAAAGTGCATTATATCGACTAGAGGGGGAGTGAATAGGCGGTGTTTACAAATTCATCACTGAGGAATTTCACGGCAAGGAAATTCCTGAGCAACAAACTACTTAGCAGCAGACTAAGTACTCAGATGCAAGCACAACAGAGTAGTAGCACAGTCATCATGATGAAATGAAAACAAGCACAGAGTACAAGTAGCATAAACACATAATAAGTAGGCTAAAGACAAACTGACTGAAGAATTAGGATTGAGGAAATTGAGAAAGTCTTAAGTCAAAGTCTTCAAACAGTAACGATCAAGTACTTCTACATAGAAATGAGGAAATGAAAGAGTTGAGGAAATAGAACCAGTAGCTCGGTGAAGATGATGATTTGGTAGACCAGTTCCAACTATTGTGACAGTCGTACGACTGGTTGGAGCTTCTAGGTATTGAAACCTGAGGACACACAATCCTCACTGTATTCTCCTTGAGCTAAGGTCACACAGACCTCACCCAATTATTCATGGTAGGTCTTCAGGTGACTTCCAAACCTTCACAGACTCGGTCACTCGGCGATCCACAATTTCCTCTTGGATGCTCTAGACCATGACACCAAACCGTCTGGAGGATGCACAGTCCTCAAAGGTAACAAGCATCAGTTCCACACAGGAACAATTTCTTGAATGATGCTCAATCACTTTGGGTTTTTATGTGTTTGGGTTTGGGTTTTCCTCACTTGATGATTTTCTCTCAAAGTCCTCGGAGGATGGGATGTTCTCAATGACAAGTGTCAGTTTCTCGTGGAGCAGCCAACCAGCTAGTGGTTGTAGGAGCGGCTATTTATAGCCTAGGGAGCAGACCGACATGATAAGACATAAATGCCCTTCAATGATATGACCGTTAGGTGGGTATATATTTTGGGACAGCTGGCGCGTAACACAACAATGGTCGGAAATTTGGCCATCAAATTCCTGAGGGCTATCATGTTCCTCACTTGTAGGCAATCCGCACTACCGAATTCCTAACTCCTTAGTCAGAAAAAATTCCTTAGATACTATAAGATATTCATCTTTTTCACTGAAGAAATTGATCGAACTGTACGAGATTTCCAATGGCTTCACTCAAAGGGATTGGTAGGTGTAGGATTTTGAGATGAGCATCACTTGGAAACGTTTCCTTAGTTTTACCTTGACCCCCTTTAACAGTACGGTGTTTCCTAAGACTCAAGAAAGAGAAAAAACGAAACTACGAAAACAAAATTCATCATGCTTCATAATCCTCACATGAATGTCAAGTCTTCAGGATCACACCAATTTCTTCACTTTCAAAGTCTTAGGAATCCGAAGTCTTCAGTTGAAGACATTCATTTTTAGGGGCTGACTTTCTCTGTAAATATCAAACTCCTCATAGACTTATAGACATGTGTACACTCACAAAGACATTAGTCCCTTAACCTATAAGTCTTCAATACACCAAAATCACTAAGGGGCACTAGAGGCACTTACAATCTCCCCCTTTTTGGTGATTGATGACAATATAGGTTAAGTTTTCAACGGGAATAAACATATGAAGTGTAAATACTGATATTGAGGAATTTGATTGCAAGATATATAAGAACTCCCCAAGAAGATGTGCATATGTGAGGATTGCCTTGAAGAGCAAATACACATTGTAGAGTAGAATCATGGAGATCTCCCCCTATATCTTGTTATTTATAAGCGTTTAACATACGATATGAAGAATTTGAAATGCATGATGAAATATGGTGACTGAGGTAATTCAGCATGCATGGATTAACATACATGAGGAAATAGCATGCAGAAAAAAGCAAAGTATCAGATCACCATCGGACTTAAGTTTACAACTCGATCCAAAAAATACTTCAAAAGAACAAGATTTGTAACTTAGCAAAAAAACACCCATATATAGACCTGCTTGAAGAGTAACTCAAATTTCTCCCCCTTTGTCATCGAATGAGCAAAAAGGACGAAAAATGAGGACTAACACCCCTGAAGAATATCACGAAGTTGATGGAGGAGCGCCATAATTGTTGGGGTCGTCTGTTGAAGTAGGGCCTGCCGCAGTGTCGTTAAAGTTTTCATGCTCATCAGTCTCGCGTGATGAAGAATATGAACTGGCCACAAGCTGAGGAACTTTGACCGTCTTGAATATCTTCGAAGGTGGTTGTGCGCAGTCAAAGTTCTGTTGAAATTCCATATTCTTGAGATCTTCAGCACTGTAGAGGTTAGACAAAATGGCCGAGGTGCGGTCAAAGACTTCATGCAGATAATAGTGATTCTTCTTCATGGTGTTTTGAGTGACTATCATGTTCTGAAGAATAGCACCAAACTGACGCTTGACCCACTTGTGGTTGCGATCAACCTTCTGATGAAGACTGAGGAGAAGCTCATGATCAGTCATCACCTTGGGAGAAGTGGCTTGAGTATTTTTCTTTGAGGCATTTGCGATAGTGTCATGAGTGGCAGAGTCATCATTGGTGGAATATGAGGCAGCTTTGGGAAACTATCCATCCAATGGACGAGTGCCTTCATCAATAACAGCTGTCTTGCCCTTCTCATCAGCTGAGGAAGTAGTCTGTTTGAGGACTTCAATTGGGGGCAAGTAGCTGACATGATTTTGCAAATCAGCCTTATAATGAATGGAAGACCTTGTTCTGATGAATCTCATGATCCAGGGAGCGTAAGGCTTCAATTCAAAAGGTGATAGAGCGACATTGGCCAGAGTCCTCATTAAAAAATTGTGGTAGTTGATGGGAATACCATGGATGACGTTGAAAAGTGTAAGTGCATCTAGTGCCCCTTAGTGATTTTGGTGTATTGAAGACTTATAGGTCAAGGGACTAATGCGTTTGTGAGTGTACACGGGTCTATAAGTCTATGAGGAGTTTCATATTTATAGAGAAAGTCGACCCCTAAAAATGAATGTCTTCAACTGAAGACTTTCTGAAGACTTTGAAAGTGAAGAAATTGGTTTGACCATGAAGACTTGATATTCATGCGAGGAACATGAAGCGTGAAGACTTTTTTTCGTAGTTTCATTTTCTCTTTCTTGAGTCATAGGAAACACCGTACTGTTAAAGGGGGTCGAGGTAAAACTAAGGAAAGGTTTCCAGGTGATGCTCATCTCAAAATCCTACACCTACCAATCCCTTCGAGTGAAGCCATTGGAAATATCATATAGTTCAGTCAATTTCTTCAGTGACAAAGACGAAGTTCTTGTGCTCTTTGAGGAATTTGTCCTGACTGAGGAGTTAGGAATTCTCCAGTGCGGATTGCCCACAAGTGAGCAACATGATAGCCCTGAGGAATTTGAACCTCAAATTTCCGATCGTTGTTGTTCTATGCGCCAGCTGTCCCAAAATATCCTATCCACCTAACGGTCATATCATTGAAGGGAATTTATGTCTTATCATGTCGGGCTGCTCCCTAGGCTATAAATAGCCGCCCCTTACAACCACTAGCTGGTTGGCTGCTCCGTGAGAAACTGACACTTGTCATTGAGAGCATCCAGCCTCCGAGGACTTTGAGCGAAAATCATCAAGTGAGGAAAAACCCAAAACCCAAACCCAAACACCTAAAAACCCAAAGTGATTGAGCATCACTGAAGAGATTGTTCCTGTGTGGAACCGACGCTTGTTACCTTTGGGGACTTTGCATCCTCCAAATGGTTAGGCGTCATGGTCTAGAGCATCCAAGAGGAAATTGTGGATCGCCGTGTGACTGAATGTGTGTCACGCCCCGAGACCGATGTGCCAGGTGTCCTCTAGTTATTCGTTGTTGTTGCCTTGTCTTTCGCTTGCGTGTTGCATCTTGTCACGTCATCATGAGCATTGCATCATCATGTTTTCAAAACTTGCATCCGTCCCGGTCTCCTCGTTCCGTCTGTTGTCCGTTCTGAGCCCAGACACACTTGCACGCGCCCGCGGCATGTCCGAAATAGCATTTTATAAGTGGCCGGGAAATATTCTCGGAATGGGATGAAAGTTGGCATGTGGTCTTATTATAGTGTAGATAGACCACCTGTCAAGTTTCATCGCATTCGGAGCTTGTTTGATAGCCCAACCGTTAAACTATAGCGACATTATAGTCGGTCTAACGTCGGACGTTTTCGGTCTCTGGAAACGGTTGCCGCGTTGCATTCCCCTCTCTCCTCTCAGTCCACACACTTGACCTCGTTCGCCTAACCCCTCTTTGCACAGTGCCCGCGGCCCTCCTCGCGCACGCGTCCGAAAAGTTGTCCCGGACCCGACCCGGACTGTCGCCACCGTTGTGTCCAGATCATCCCCAAACATCTACAAAACGTCTCTGTTTTCTTAATTGGGCTCCCTAACCCATTTTTTTGCAACCACTCGTTTTCGGTCGGAGGGACCTAACCGCCCTATAATGATCTCTTTTGCTATATATAGACCTCCTTGTCCAATTTTAGACCAGACCCTAAAACCTAGGGGAGCTGTCCCATCCATCAATCCCCATGCCACCGCCACCTTCCTCGTTTTCCCCATCGATCCAATCCATCGATCCACTACCGATTCCCCATCCAACCACCTGCCCGAGCTCCTCCCGTTTGCCCTCACTCCATGGTGCCGTTGCCGTCGGTGCACCCAGCCACCTGGACCACGCCCCATCTTCCCCGTCGACCGAAGCCGCGCCTGCCCTCACCTTGCTTCCTTCTCCTTCTCTGCTCTCTCTCTCTCTGAATACTCCCTCCCTGTCTTTCTTCCATAGGGAACTGACGACGCCCCTGAGCTCCGCCCGCACCGTCGTTGCCCGGATCCGGCACCGGCCAGCCGGATCCGCCCCGTCTGCTCCTCGTCGGCCTTCCCTGGAGCCCGCTGCTGCTCGAGACCGCCGCGCCTCTGCTTCGCCCCTGCACGAGCAGGAGCATCCCGCCGCCTCGCCAAGTTCCGCGCCAAGCTGCCTCCCCTGCGTTCTCTGCTTCACACCGTCCCTGCCGCGCGAGACGCCGGCGAGTTCCTCCCGCATCGTCGTCTTCTCTACATCAAGTTGCGCCGCCGCGCCAAGTCGCCTGCATCGCGCCCAGCCGCTGACGCTCGAACCTCCTCTGCTTCCCGCTCGCCCGCACATGACCGCATCGACCTCCCCTGCTCCGTTCGTCGCCGTCTCTGCCAGATCCGGTGAGCCCTGCACCCCGTTCTTGTCACTGGCTCCAGGTCGCTGCGCCGCCCCACCGGAGACCGCCAAATCCATCACCGACCTCCCCTGCTTCTGCGTGCGAGCACGCAAGGACGATGACCGCAGCGCCAAGTCCCGCTCGGTTCAGCCCGCTCCATTGACTGCGCCTTCCTCACCCGCGTGGACCGCGTCATGCCTCCAGCCTCACCCGGGCTCAGCCCATGGTGAGCAGTCCAGCCACGCCCAGCAGATCCAGCCCACATATGTTTTTTTCCTGTGCGCTGCGATTTTCCTAATTGTTCAGAAAACTGCATGTTTACAGATTGGACCCTATACTTCATGCATATAATGACTAATTAATCGTGCATCGGAATTAGACAAACTTAAGATGAAAGTTGCTTAGAATTTTGTGTAGTTTCATAATATGTCATTTCCATCCAGTTTAAAATGTTTAAACTGCTGTTTGCATTAATTTTGCTCATATGCCATGTTAAAATGATTTATTTCATAACTTAATAACCGTAGCTCGGTTTTAAATAAATTATATATGTAAATGGGGTAGAAAAATGCCTAGTTTAACATGGTCTACTTGTTTTGCATGTTTAACAACTCTAAAACTGTGTTTAGGGAAGAACAGTACCAAACCTAATATATGCACATGAGGAGTTCCAAACTTGTTGTTTTGTTGTTCCGGCCTCATTTAACCTTGCCTAGATTAGATAGTTTTATTATGCTTCACCCTCTTGCCATGCTACCAACATTTAATCTTGTTGAGTACATAAATGAGAGAGAACTAAATAATTGATGTGCTGTTCTGTCAATATGCAACCCGTTGCATATTGAGCTCCACTTAATTTGTAGGTTTGTTTGTGCACTTTGCCATGCCATGCTTCATTAAACCGGACATGCATCATACTCGATTGTGCATCGTGCCATGTTCGTGTGTTGGTTGTTTACTATGTTGTTTGCTCCTTTCCGGTGTTGCTTCGTTGGGTTGGTTCCGATAATGTTGCGTTTGTGAGGATTCGTTCGTCTACGTCCGTTTGTCTTCTTCATGGACTCGTTCTTCTTCCTTGCGGGATTTCAGGCAAGATGATCATACCCTCCAAATCACTTCTATCTGTGCTTGCTAGTTGCTCGCTCTTTTGCTATGCCTATGCTGTGATACCTACCACTTGCTTATCATGCCTCCCATATTGTTGAAGCAAGCCTCTAACCCACCTTGTCCTAGCAAACCGTTGTTTGGCCATGTTACCGCTTTGCTCAGCCCCTCTTATTGCGTTGTTAGTTGCAGGTGAAGACTGAAGTATGTTCCTTGTTGGAACATGGAGTCGTTTTCCTTGTTGGAACATGTTTACTTGTTGGGATATCACTATATATCTTATTTAATTAATACATCTATATACTTGGTAAAGGGTGGAAGGCTCGGCCTTATGCCTGGTGTTTTGTTCCACTCTTGCCGCCCTAGTTTCCTTCATATCGGTGTTATGTTCCCGGATTTTGCGTTCCTTACGCGGTTGGGTAAGAATGGGAACCCCTTGACAGTTCTCCTTGAGTAAAACTCTTCCAGCAATGCCCAACATTGGTTTTACCATTTGCCACCTAGCCTTTTCTTTTCCCTTGGGGGTCGCGCGCCCAAGGGTCATCATTATTTTAACCCCCCCGGGCCAGTGCTCCTCTGAGTGTTGGTCCAACCGAGCGATGTCCGGGGCTACCAGGGGCAACTCTGGGCTGGCCTACCCGACGTCTGGCTCATCTGAGTGTGCCCTAAGAACGAGATATGTGCAGCTCCTATCGGGATTTGTCGGCACATTCAGGCGGTGTTGCTGGATTTGTTTTAACCTATCGAAATGTCTTGAAGAACCGGGATACCGAGTCTGATCGGAACTTCTCGGGAGGAGGTCTATTCCTTCGTTGACCGTGAGAGCTTGTCATGGGCTAAGTTGGGACTCCCGTGTAGGGATTTGAACTTTCGAAAGCCGTGCCTGCGGTTATGGGCAGATGGGAATTTGTTAACGTCTGGTTGTAGAAAACCTGAAGTTAACCTTAATTAAAATGCATCAACCGCGTGTGTAACCGTGATGGTCTCTTTCCGGCGGAGTCCGGGAAGTGAACACGATCTTGGAGTTATGCTTGACGTAGGTTGTTCTAGGATCACTTCTTGATCATACTTTTATCGACCATGCTTTGCCTTCTCTTCTCGCTCTCATTTGCGTGTGTTAGCCGCCATATATGCTAGTCACTTCCTGCAGCTCCACCTCATACCTTTATCTTACCCATAAGCTTAAATAGTCTTGATCGCGAGGGTGCGAGATTGCTGAGTCCCCGTGACTCACAGATACTTCCAAAACCAGCTTGCTGGTGCCGATGAGTCCGTGTAGATGCGCAACCAAGCTCAGGAGGAGCTCGATGAAGATCTTGTCCTTTGTGTTGTTTCGTTCTAGTTGATCAGTAGTGGAGCCCAGTTGGGGTCGATCGGGGACCTTGTCGCATTTGGGGTTCTTCTTTTATTTTGGTTCCGTAGTCGGACCTTGCTTGTATTTGGTTGATGTAATGCTTCATTCATGTAATTGTGTGAAGTGGCGATTGTAAGACAACTATATATCTTTTCGCTTAAGTATTACATGGGTTGTGTGAAGATTACCTCACTTGCGACATTGCTTTCAATGCGGTTATGCCTCTAAGTCGTGCTTCGACACGTGGGAGATATAGCCGCATCGAGGGCGTTATAAGTTGGTATCAGCGCCTTCCTCGACCTTAGGAGCCCCCCACTGATTGATCGTTATTAGCGGCCGAGTTGTGTCTAGAAAAATGTTTTGAGTCATTTAGGAATTATATATCGGAGAGTTTAGGAATTCTTTTTTACTTCCCAGTCTCCTCATCGCTCTGGTAAGGCATCCTGACGTAGAGTTTTGACTCTTCTCTTCTCAAATTTCACTAAAAAAATTAGGATCACGCGGGTATCTTGGAATCGTTCCGATGGTTTTGTGACAAGAACATTGTCTTGGTGCCTCCTGTCAGGGGTTTTGTGGCAGTGTCCCGGGGAGTTGAGCTCCGAGGTGTTGTCGTCACAATTTTATCGTTGCAGTTCTGGAATACCTGAGTTTAGTACGCCGACATCGAAAATCTCTTTTATGCAGTTCGTTGGTGAGATAACCTCGACGCCACCCAGTACTAGGGCGGGAGTTCGGGAGTATCACCATAACTCGTATAACAGATGCTTTTCGAAGGTTGAGGTAGATGATTTTTGAAGGTTTCTTGGTTATGTGTTGAAGGATTGATACAGCTGGATGTAGGATTTGCTAGATTTGGGTGAGATATTATGCTTCCCCTGTATCCCCAACACCTGATTGCATAATCGGAAAATTTCGGGAGTTTATAAGTGGGAATTCAAGTAGCTCTTAGGATATCTTTCCGACAGATGTATGATATGAAATTGGGGTTCGATGTCTAGTGGTCCGTCTATTCACGGTTGGTTTTATAGTGGTCTCGTTGTGTCTTAAAGAGTCCTTGGCTATGCCGACTCGGGGACGCTTCGTATGTTATGTGCACTGCCTTGTACATGATGGTGCTGTACGATCGTGCCCGTGTAGGCCCCACCATGAAAACTTCGGACGAAATCTCTATCATATGTTTGTTCCAGCTTATTCTGCAAGCCAATCCTTTGTTTTGGTTTTTTTTCAGTTGTGGTATTCGAGTTGCTTCGAAGTCAAATGTTGATTCCATACCTTTTCTAAGTAGTGTTCTCATATTTCTATGTGAATACTTATCGTTCTCCATCATCGAGTTTGTCTTTTCAATTTCTTTTCAACCGGTGTGCTCCTCTTCAAATGGATCCAATCTTGTCAACATTCACAAGATCAGTTATCAGTTCTTCTCAACGGTGTTTGTTTCATCCGTCCCCAAGTTGCCTTTTTTCCCCACCCACCCACCCCTTTTTCTTCAAGGATTCAGATTTCTTAATCACTATTCATTTTAATGTTGTGAAGTCTCTCCATTCTTTTCCGTCAATGTTCTTATCCGTTGATTCTTAGGAAGATGCCAACGAAGCTTCAAGTTCGTCACTCTTCACTCGTTTTCTTCTCTGGTGGATTCAAATCAAGCTTTGGTGTTGATCATATCCTTTTTCACCGTTTCAAATACCTTCTCATGCCGATGCACCTCATAATCTTTCACCGCTCGCTATTCTATTGTTCCGGAGTGCTGAAGATACCTCAGAAGATGTTGGAGTTTATTCTCATTCTTTCAAGATCTTTCGGGAATGCTATCTTATTCAAGCCATTTAATTCTACCGGTGCAATCTCTCTCTTTAAATCATTTCAACGGTGTTTCTTTTGAGTGGGCCCTAACCCACAGGTCTTTCCCAGGATCTTACCTGACTCTTCTAATTTTCCCGGCGTTACTCTCAAATTCTTTTCCAAGTTTGACGTAAGAATGAATTTTTCATCAGTCGAATGCTTTTCTCCAAGATCTTTCAAATTCTTTTCATCGTTGGCTCAACTTTTCCATTCTTCATTCCGGTGTGCCTCAATAATTCATGGTGGTGTTCTCGTCGTCATTCTCGGATTTTGAAGACCGAAGAAGAGTTTCTCTTTAATCTTGCTCCATTCTCTTCTAGACTCATGGTTCTAGCTTATTGCCATTCTCTCACCATTGTATTCATCTGTCAGTATTTCTTTTCACCCATCCGGAGCATTTCAAGAGTATTTCAGTTTGTTTTTCTACGAAGCCCATCATCTTAGAATTATTCATTCTCAGCTTTCAGCTATCATTCCCCAAATCTTACCAGTGCATCGTTCAAGTGATCTCTAATCAGATCATGATCTCTTTGTTCTCTTGTATCAAATTATCTCAAGTATCTTCTTTCATTTCATAATTCTTACCCGGTGATTCATCCTTTTTACTTCGTTCATTTTCAATTCTTACGGTGGTTCGATCAAGATTTCTCTTACCTTGTTATCATATCAATTCATTCGTTGTTTCAATCCTACCTGTGTTTCGTTGAAGACCTTTCCAAGTTGACTATATATCTATCTTAATTCTTTCTACGAGAATAAGTAGTATGCCAAAGCCATTGATTGTCATCAATTTAATTGGTGAGGGATATGCATAATGTAATTCTCATTCTTGTTTCTTCCAAGTGATTAATTCTTTATTCCGGAGGCCCTTCAAATTCTCGGTTTCAATTGTTTCATCTTCTCTTTTTCCCGGAGTTCCAACCTTTACAATTTTTTTCACCATGGAGTTTCATCTAAATCGATACAAGGATTCACCTTGTGTTTTCAACTTCTCTTTCTTTCCGTTTGATCATTCTTTTTTTTAACAGAGTTCTTCATGAAGGTTCTACATGATGGTTCATTAAGAATTTAATTCCTTCTCGAAGTGTTCATCAACATTCTTTTCAGAGGAGCTCTTGCATTCTTCATTTTGCAATCCGGAGTGCTATTCTTCACGCATATCTTTTGAGGTGGTGTTATGTATTTCTTGATAATTTCCCGTCGTGCTCCGTGATTCACAAGTTATCAAGAATGAGATATTTTAAATCCATCAATCTCGCCATTCGACTTATCTTGGGTAATATTTTCACCTAAAGCTTTCCCTAAGGATTGTTGCTATTAATGGTGCTTATAAAGGACCCAAGTTCTTCTTTATCCTCCCGGTGAGATAGTTTCTCGTCACCTTGGTCATACCAATCCAATTCTTTTTCCCGTGAATGGCGGGTTGCCACCTCATAATTTGAGATGTATTCCATAAGACCATATGAAGCTTACTCTTTTTTTCATTGTTGGTGTTCCAACAACTCCGTTCGACCCTTCTCCTAAGGATGCCTTCTCAAGCTCTTTTTGGAAGAAGTTGGCATTTTCTCCTCATTTCTCCTATTTCAATTATCTATATTCTATTCTTTCGTTCCCGAGGCATTGTGATGTTGCTCTTTTCAACCACCATCTCATTTGTCAAAGTTCATGTTCTTTTCGTGCTTATCCTTTAACCGGATTGTGTGCCATTCTGCTCAAGTTCTTTTCGCCTTATCAAGCCTTGCATCTCTTTCAACCGGAGTGTTGTCTAGAATATTTCTTACTCGTTCCATTCATTTAATAGTTCCGGAGGCAGTGTTTTGTAATTTCATCAAGTATCTTCTCATCTTATCAAGTTCTTATTCAATTTCTTTTCTTTTCAATCAGAGTGCTGCCCAAAGTTGCTCTTCCTTGTTTCTCTTTTCTGACGGAGACTGTTAACTTCATTCATCTCCATTGTATTCTTTTATCAAAGTGGCTTAACCTTTTCAAGGTTCTTTGGTTTCACTCGTTTGTCAAAGAAGCAACTTAGTTTTACCACTTCTCTTTCTCTTCCGTTTTTCCCTCCGGTGCCATTCTAGATCTCGGGACGAGAACCTCTCGTAGTGGTGGAGTATTGTCACACCCCGAGACCGATGTGCCAGGTGTCCTCCAGTTATTCCTTGTTGTTTCCTTGTCTTTCGCTTGTGTGTTGCATCTTGTCATGTCATCATGAGCATTGCATCATCATATTTTCAAAACATGCATCCGTCCCGGTCTCCTCGTTCCGTCCGTTATCCGTTCTGAGCCCAGACACACTTGCACGCGCCCGTGGCATGTCCGAAATAGTATTTTATAAGTGGCCGGGAAATATTCTCAGAATGGGATGAAAGTTGACGCGTGGTCTTATTATAGTGTAGACAGACCGCCTGTCAAGTTTCATCGCATTCGGAGCTCGTTTGATAGCCCAACCGCTAAACTATAGCGACATTATAGTCGGTCTAACGTCGGACGTTTTCGGTCTCCGGAAACGGTTGCCGGGTTGCATTACCCTCTCTCCTCTCAGTCCACACACTTGACCTCGTTCGCCTAACCCCTCTTGTTGTGTCCAAATCATCCCCAAATATCTACAAAATGTCTCTGTTTTCTTAATTGGGCTCCCTAACCCATTTTTTCGCAACCACTCGTTTTCGATCGGTGGGACCTAACCGCCCTATAATGATCTCTTTTGCTATATATAGACCTCCTTGTCCAATTTTAGACCAGACCCTAAAACCTAGGGGAGCTGTCCCATCCATCAATCCCCATGCCGCCGCCACCTTCCTCGTTTTCCCCATCGATCCACTACTGATTCCCCATCCAACCACCTGCCTGAGCTCCTCCCGTTTGCCCTCACTCCATGGCGCCGTTGTCGTCGGCGCACCCAGCCACCTGGACTGCGCCCCGTCTTCCCCGTCGACCGAAGCCGCGCCTGCCCTCACCTTGCTTCCTTCTCGTTCTCTGCTCTCTCTCTGAATGCTCCCTCCCTGTCTTTCTTCCACAGGGAACTGACGACGCCCCTGAGCTCCGCCCGCGCCGTCGTTGCCCGGATCCGGCGCCGGCCAGCCGGATCCGCCCCGTCTGCTCCTCGTCGGCCTTCCCTGGAGCCCGCCGCCGCTCGAGACCGCCGCGCCTCTGCTTCGCCCCTGCACGAGCAGGAGCATCCCGCCGCCTCACCAAGTTCCGCGCCAAGCTGCCTCCCCTGCGTCCTCTGCTTCACGCCGTCCCTGCCGCCTGAGACGTCGGCGAGTTCCTCCCGCGTCGTCATCTTCTCTGCATCAAATCGCGCCACCGCGCCAAGTCGCCTGCATCGCGCCCAGCCGTCGACGCTCGAACCTCCTCTGCTTCCCGCTCGCCCGCACATGACCGCATCGACCTCCCCTGCTCCGTTCATTACCGTCTCTGCCAGATCCGGTGAGCCCTGCACCCCGGCCTTGTCCCTGGCTCCAGGTCGCCGCACCGCCCCACCGGAGTCCGCCAAATCCATCATCGACCTCCCCTGCTTCTGCGTGCGAGCACGCGAGGACGATGACCGCAGTGCCAAGTACCGCTCGGTTCAGCCCGCTCCGTTGACTGCGCCTTCCTCACCCGCGTGGACCGCGTCATGCCTCCAGCCTCACCCGGGCTCGGCCCATGGTGAGCAGTCCAGCCACGCCCAGCACATCCAGCCCACATATGTTTTTTTTCCTGTGCGCTGCGATTTTCCTAATTGTCCAGAAAACTGCATGTTTATAGATTGGACCCTATACTACATGCATATAATGACTAATTAATCATGCATCGGAATTAAACAAACTTAAGATGAAAGTTGCTTAGAATTTTGTGTAGTTTCATAATATGTCATTTCCATCCATGTTTAAAATGTTTAAACTGTTGTTTGCATTAACTTTGCTCATATGCCATGTTAAAATGATTTATTCCATAACTTAATAACCGTAGCTCGGTTTTAAATAAATTATATATGTAAATGGGGTAGAAAAATGCCTACTTTAACATGGTCTACTTGTTTTGCATGTTTAACAACTCTAAAACTGTGTTTAGGGTAGAACAGTACCAAACCTAATGTATGCACATGAGGAGTTCCGGACTTGTTGTTTTGTTGTTCCGGCCTCATTTACCCTTGCCTAGATTAGATAGTTTTATTATGCTTCACCCTCTTGCCATGCTAACAACATTTAATCTTGTTGGGTACATAAACGAGAGAGAACTAAATAATTGATGTGGTGTTCTGTCAATATGCAACCCGTTGCATATTGAGCTCCACTTAATTTGTAGGTTTGTTTGTGCACTTTGCCATGCCATGCTTCATTAAACCGGACATGCATCATACTCGATTATGCATCCTGCCATGTTCGTGTGTTGGTTGTTACTATGTTGTTTGCTCCTTTCCAGTGTTGCTTTGTCGGATTGGTTTCGATAACATTGCGTTTGTGAGGATTCGTTCGTCTATGTCCGTTTGTCTTCTTCATGGACTCGTTCTTCTTCCTTGCGGGATTTCAGGCAAGATGATAATACCCTCGAAATCACTTCTATCTTTGCTTGCTAGTTGCTCACTCTTTTGCTATGCCTATGCTGCGATACCTACCACTTGCTTATCATGCCTCCCTTGTTGAACCAAGCCTCTAACCCACCTTGTCCTAGCAAACCGTTGTTTGGCTATGTTACCGCTTTGCTCAGCCCCTCTTATAGCGTTGTTAGTTGCAGGTGAAGACTGAAGTATGTTCCTTGTTGGAACATGGAGTCGTTGTTCCTTGTTGGAACATGTTTACTTGTTGGGATATCACTATATGTCTTATTCAAGTAATACATCTATATACTTGGTAAAGGGTGGAAGGCTCGGCCTTATGCCTGGTGTTTTGTTCCACTCTTGCCGCCCTAGTTTCCGTCATATCGGTGTTATGTTCCCGGATTTTGCGTTCCTTATGTGGTTGGGTAATAATGGGAACCCCTTGACAGTTCGCCTTGAGTAAAACTCTTCCAGCAATTCCCAACATTGGTTTTACCATTTGCCACCTAGCCTTTTCTTTTCCCTTGGGGGTCGCGCGCCCAAGGGTCATCATTATTTTAACCCCCCCGGGCCAGTGCTCCTCTGAGTGTTGGTCCAACCGAGCGATGTCCGGGGCTACCAGGGGCAACTATGGGCTAGCCTACCCGACGTTTGGCTAATCTGAGTGTGCCCTGAGAACGAGATATGTGCAGCTCCTATCGGGATTTGTCGGCACAGTCGGGCAGTGTTGCTGGATTTTTTTTAACCTGTCGAAATGTCTTGAAGAACCGGGATACCGAGTCTGATCGGAACGTCTCGGGAGGAGGTCTATTCCTTCGTTGACAGTGAGAGCTTGTCATGTGCTAAGTTGGGACTCCCCTGCAGGGATTTGAACTTTCGAAAGCCGTGCCCGCGGTTATGGGCAGATGGGATTTGTTAACGTCCGGTTGTAGAAAACCTGAAGTTGGCCTTAATTAAAATGCATCAACCACGTGTGTAACCGTGATGGTCTCTTTCCGGCGGAGTCCGGGAAGTGAACACGGTGTTGGAGTTATGCTTGACGTAATTTGTTCTAGGATCACTTCTTGATCATACTTTTATCGACCGTGCTTTGACTTCTCTTCTCGCTCTCATTTGCGTATGTTAGCTGCCATATATGCTAGTCGCTTGCTGCAGCTCCACCTCATACCTTTATCTTACCCATAAGCTTAAATAGTCTTGATCGCGATGGTGCAAGATTGCTGAGTCCCCGTGACTCACAGATACTTCCAAAACCAGCTTGCAGGTGCCGATGAGTCCATGCAGATGACGCGACCAAGCTCAGGAGGAGCTTGATGAAGATCTTGTCTTTGTGTTGTTTCGTTCTAGTTGATCAGTAGTGGAGCCCAGTTGGGGTCGATCGGGGACCTTGTCGCATTTGGGGTTCTTCTTTTATTTTGGTTCCGTAGTCGGACCTTGATTGTATTTGGTTGATGTAATGCTTCATTTATGTAATTTTGTGAAGTGGCGATTGTAAGCCAACTATGTATCTTTTCCCTTATGTATTACATGGGTTGTGTGAAGATTACCTCACTTGCAACATTGCTTTCAATGCGGTTATGCCTCTAAGTCGTGCTTCGACACGTGGGAGCTATAGCCGCATCGAGGGCATTATACTGTGTGTCCTCAAGTTTATATACCTAGCCGCTCCAACCAGACGTACAATTGTCACAACGGTTGGAACTGGTCTACCAAATCATTGTCTTCACCGAGCTAACTGGTTCTATTTAATCAACCCTTCCATTTCCTCATTACTTTGTTGTGTACCTATTCATATCTTTTTGAAGGCTTTGACTAAAGACTTTCTCAATTTCCTTAGTTCAATTTCTTCAGTCTGTTTGTCTTCACCCTGTTTTATCATGTGCTTACGCTTTCTGTACTCTGTGTTTTCAATTCATCATAATGTCCATGCTTATGTTAAGTCATGTCTGCATCTGAGTACTTATTCCGCTACAAGTTGTTCTTCGCTTAGGAATTTCCTCGCCCTGAAATTCCTCTGTGAAGAATTCATAAAAATCGCCTATACAACCCTCTCTAGTCGACTTAACGCACTTTCAATTGGGATCAGAGCAATGTACTCCCTTGTTCTATGTGATTTTGGTTTAACTGCCTGGAGTTTTAGTTATGTCGGCCGCATGTATGATCAAGGTCTCTGCTGGGTGTCCTACCTTTGATGGGATGCAACTCGACTCTCAAGCGAAGAACATCATATGTGGCCATCTGACCAAAGGGCAGTATGGCAGAGTGAGTGCTTTGGAGACAGCAAAGCTTATCTGGGACAGGCTGTCCAAGGTCAATGAAGGAGTCTCAACACAGCGTGACTCTCGAGTTGACGTTCTTCACAATCTCTTCAATAGGTTCAAAAGACTCGACAATGCAAATGTTCAGCAAACCTTCGATCGCCTCACTGACATTTCAAATGAGCTTCAAGCACTTGGTGCCTCAGACATCACCGACGACGAGGTGGTGAAGAGATTGCTTCGATCTCTTGATTCCTCATTTGACACCCTTGCACTGATGATACAAGAACGTGGAGACTACAAGTCACTTGATCCCGCTGATATCCTCGTGAGGCTAAACACTCATGAGTTCCAGCTTGCTAAGAAGACATATCTCTATGGACCGAGCTATGGCAGATCACGAGCTCTGAAGGCCAAGGCAGTGTCTGAATCTGAAGGTGAAGATTCTGGTAGCAGCCTTGGTGATCCTGAAGAACTGAGCTAGGAGCTAGCAATGCTCATGAGGAAATCCTAGAAGTTCTCAAGACGTGGTCATTTTGGAAAATCCTCAAGAAGTGATGACTTAATATCAAATTCCTCATCATTTGATTATAAGAAGAGACTTTGACACAAATGCAAGAAACCTGGTCACTACATTCAAGATTGTCCTCAGTGGGAAAAGGAATCAAAGAAGAAGAAATACAAGGACTACAGTTCTGATGATTCAAAGAAGAAGAAGAAATCTTCAAAGTCCTCTTCATCAAAACCTTCAAGGTCTTCATCTCACAAGAAGAGCAGCTCCAAGAAGGCTCGGGCATTTATTGGCAAGGAATTGGACTCTGAGGCTGAATCTGAGGAAAATGAGAAAGAGGAGGCATCTGAGGAGTCGGACTCTAGTGTGGCGAGCCTAGCCCTCGCTACTGCATTTGTCATCCTGTCCATCTTCATATCTGAGGAAAAGGACCTCCCCAACACTACTGATGACGGCGATGATGACTACGCTCCCACCTATTGCTTCATGGCAAAAGATGCAAAGGTACTCAAATATCCCTCCTCTGAATCAAGTGAGGATGAATCTGATGAAAACCTCAAGCCTAGCTATTTTAAACTTTCTAAGATTGCTATGAAACAACAAAAGGCTCTTGAAAAGCTTCAAAATATGCTAGACAAAAGTGATAACATGTTGGGTGAAGAAATGGATCACACTAAAACTTTGACTGTAAATCTTCAGAGACTTCAGACTAAGTTTGATAATCTTCAGAGTCATCATAACACTCTCTTATCTGATCATGAGAAGCTTTCTCATGAATTTCATCAACGAAAGAAAGATCTTGAGAAGCTAAGGGGAGTTATGAAGATCTTCAGAAGGAGCGTGATTCATTACTTTCTCAACAAATTAGCGCTACTCAGGAAGAATTTAATCCTCCATGTTTGAAGTGCATTGAACGTGAATCTGCTAATTCTTCACCTGAAAGTTCAAATGCTTCTATTGCTGCAAATTCTTCAAGTGTCTCTGCTATCACTAATTCCTCATCTGAGGATGCTGCTAGTATCACTGACCATGCAGGGCTAAAGGAATTGTATGTGGCATGCACGCACAAAAGCCTCAAAGGGCATCAGGCCCTTTGTGATTTGCTTAAGAAGTAGATCCTCAATAGGAACCCAAGGAAAGAGGGTATTGCCTTTGAGAGGAAACTCAATGCTGATGGGACCTACTGGAAGCCTGAGCAGTATCCCAAAACCTCATGGGTTGCTGCAAAGGGACCTTCAGTGGATCCATCTACTTTATTTGGCTTTACATGTGAATCATGATATTCCTCTGATGAGTCATTTGACTCCAACTATAAGCTGTTAAAAAATCAGAATGGTGAAGTATTTGCTAGATATGTTGGCACTAATTGCAGGAACGGTCCTCCTATGAAGAAAAAAGTGGGTTCCCAAAAGGTGCCTTGAAAGTCTTCAGGTGAATGTCATCATGACACCACGTGTGAAGAATAGGAACCCCAGATCAAATTCTTCATATGGACCAAAGTCTTCGTATGGATCCAAGTCCTCATATGGACCACTTTCCTCACATGGATCAAAGTCCTCACATGAATATCATCGTGCTAACACTTCTGTTTCACAGGGAAAGACTAAGGATTATGGATATGTGCATTATTCTTCAAATCATTATGTTCATAAATCCTCAAAGAATTTCTCTGCTTACTCATATGCTTACCCTAACCCTTCTTATGTGAAACGGAGTGGATTGGCATCTAGGCCACCTTTCTCTTATGGAGTTCGCAGAATGATGAACTCTTTACCACCCCTTCAGATGTGGGTGGTGAAGAAAAAGAACTATTCTCTTATGCAGGGTCAGGTCTCCAAACGAACCTAAACGTCTGAAGAACTTGCTGGAGACCTGAATATGCTTGAAAGGACGCAAGCTAATCATGAAAAAAATGAATTTTCATTTCTCATGTCCTCATACTACTTTAACTGTTATATCGCTTGATGAAATTGATCTAATGAATTTGATGTCATATTCTTCACTGATGAAGTATATGAGTTCGTAAGCTGCACTAATTCATCTGCAGGATGATCAACCCAAAGCCATTGAGTGGGTCCTTGATAGTGGATGTACAAATCACATGACTGGTGATAGGAGCTCATTGATGGACACTTCTTTATCTCCATCGCATCTGAAGCATAACACCTACGCTGACAAAGGCAAAAGCAAGGTATTGGGTCTAGGTAAGGTTGCAATCTCAAAGGATCGACACATGGACAAAGTCATGCTTGCCGAGTCCTTAGGGTTCAACCTCATGTCTGTCACAATGATTTGTGATATTGATATCACTACAAAAAAAACACTTCCGTGATGATACATATTTGTCACAATAGGTCGCGTTTTCTGTCATGCATGTACATCCATGACAAATTTATGACAGAATTAAGATATTCATACATGTGCTGTCGTAGAAGTGTTCCATGACATTGCCAAAATTATCATCACGGAAGTGTCCACTTCCATGATGATAAATCGCGCGTCACAGAAGTGCTTTCGGCAAGGGTGACCGACAGGTGGCATCCACCGTAACGGAATGCCGCTAAGCTATCGGGTCGGGTTTTGGATCCGATAACCCGTTAACAGCCCCGACCAATGGGGATTTTCCATGTGTAAACTCATCATTGGCTGGAGGAAACACGTGTCGGCTCACCGTTGGGACAGATGTCATCCGCTCATTGGACCGAAGGCGCCTATGATACGGTAACATGTGGCACGGCCAACAGAGGCCCATTCCTATGAAAAGGCCGGCCCGTTTGACTTGGTCAAACGGTGGCGGGCCGGCCCACGGAAAGCCTGTTAACGGCTTGTTCGCATATAGCCCATTTACAGCCCGCTAACCCAGGGCCCGTTACACCCTCTCCGAATTAGGCCCAGTAGCATCATCTGGGCCGTGCAATATGATTCAGCCCATTTTAACTTCCGGACCATGTGTGGCCCATGACTTCTTTCGGCCCATATGAGGACCTTTGTAACTCTTGGCCCATTAACGGCCCATGGTGAAACTGGCCCGTAATGAACAGTGTATCACTTTATACCCATTAACGGCCCGTTATTCCATTGGGCCATTTCCAGCCCAAGTTATCTTTCAGCCTTCTCAGGGCCCATTGATTCTTGGGCTCATTTCCAGCATTCGGTTACATACGACCCATTACTGTCATTTTCTGCTTGTGGGCCAAATTCAGCCCGTCGTTACAGTCGGCCTGTTTGCGGACCGTTAATACGTTGGGCCGTTTTCATGTAAAAAAAACCCGTTGGGCTGTTTTCATAGAGTTATCAAATACGGCCTATTAACAGCCCATTATGGTCCATGAATGGTACGGCCCATGATTGGCGAAATGATGATACGCCCCGTAGAATGCCCATGGATCCTATGGCCCGTATGAGGCCCATGGATAGAATGGCCCGTAGAAGGCCCATGGATCGTACGGCCCGTAGAAGGCCCATGGACCCTACGGCCGATAGAAGGCCCATGGTCCCTAAGGCCCGTATAGAAGGCCGATGGATCCTATGGCCGGACGAAGGCCCATGGATCATACGGCCTGCAGGAGGCCCATGGTTACAACAGTCCGTGTGTTGCCATGATTATTTTGGCCTAGTTACCAAAAATAGGCTATTGTGGCCACTAGAAAAAACAGAAAAAGAACTGCAGTGACTACAAGCAAACAACTAAACAAGACAATAAGGAAATAAATAAGCAAGCAATTAACGCTAGCCTATTACTGCTATTACACATATTACATCCACTGCGCATCAAAGTTCACCACCAGTACAAATATAGGGAACAAAGCAGCACATTACATACACTGGCCATTAAAATTGGCCACCAGTGCAAATAAACGCGGCAGCAAAACAAGAGCATAACTGAAACAACTTCAGAAGTGCTCAAGAAACGTTATCCTGGGTATCCACCATGCTTTCAATAAGCTTAGCAAGCTGATTAGATTTGTCCTGCTTGGTGCTAAAATCCTCCAACGCTTGTTGTTGCACCAGAAAGTATGCATCTGAATGCTCCAGGGACTTTTGCAGTCCTTCCGCTTCTTGTCGCAGCACAGCTGATCGATGTCTTCCAGCTTGTAGTTGAGACTCAAGAAACTGAACTGATTCAGACAGTGAGTTTGAATAGCTTGTGCAAGCGGTAGTGGCCAGTAACTCGAACACTAAACCAATACAGGACTTTGGGGTTGTCTCGCTATCTTCAAGATAGTCTTCCTTAGCTGTTTTATCAGCTTTGTTGGAGACCAACAAGGATGTGTCACTATCCTGAACCTTATCTACATTACTTCCTTTACCATTGCTTAATAAGGCACTCTTCCCCAATATTCTGTCAGCATTCTAAAAGAAGAAACAAGCATGTACTAGTATATGAAACTCATTTCGGTGAACCAGTTCATTAGTAAGGTGGACATGATTAAACTACCAAGTCTTCTATTGCCAAGTACTAGTACATAATAAAAGCATCAAACAAACATATATTTATGTCCTATGGTCACTGCATTGTCTTGCCAAATCAAAATAGAGACACGGTTCAAATCATATCAGTTCAAGACAAAGTAGCAGTGAAAGAATACAAAGAGTGGGAAACTACACGGCACAACAAGATTTCAGATGGGTACCACGGGTCTACATGTACAACAACACTATTGGCTCTGTTGTGATGCTAGTAATGTGCATGATATGAAAGTCAACTGTATACACAATTGAAATTGAAATCAACAGAGCTATTGATAAGAGCAAACCTGTTAAAGAAACATGCGTGAACATACCTGTTGTGCCATTGGAGTTTCGATTGGATCCTTCAATTTAAAAATAAGTTTGTATGAGTACATACAGTGATACAAGAGCAAAGTAATCATAGTTAAAAAAGGCGCGCCTAAGCGAACGCTTAAGCGCGCCTAGGCTCTAGGCGTTGGCAAAATGCATTGCGCATAACTACGCCTAATCTGTGCATAACTGCGCATAAGCATGAGCTTTGGTCAATAAAGCGCAAGGCAGTGGCAAAACGCACAATTAACGCCTAGCACTTTTTTGAACTATGATAGCAATGGAATCTAAAATTAGAACAGTTGTTCTTCAGGTTTAGGCACTTGTTCTACGTGAACAGAGTACAGTAAGACGCAAGAATATAATACTTAAAAATAGAAAATGAGCTCATAGACCTTACCGCATTCTTGGTTCGGGACCAGTACAGAACAAGGCGTTCCAAGTCATCGTCCAGTAAATGTGTCTCAGGAGAACGTAAGGGAATTTGACGAGTTTGTTTGCCAGTGAAGTACGTTTTCTTCAGGTAATTCCGATACTGCCACCAAGCATTCTTGAAGATAGCAGAGGTATTAGCACAGGTTACCTCATCCTGAGTTTCCAAATCGATCCTTCTCTATTGAGAAAAATGGGAAATTTTGCTGTATTATAACTATCATGGAGGTAGGATGTATGGGACGAAGCAAAGTAATTGTCATGAATAACATTACTTACACATAACTCCTAGACAAACACCTGCAACTGGCATTTTCCTTCATCTTCAGTATAATATTTGCAAGATGGGAAGATACGCACATACGATTTAACAACATCAAATGCGATAGATGCTAAACTACGACTAGCTGGTTGTGCTTCCTCCACAGGAATAGGCGTACTAACTGGTGGAGTTGGGGTTCGCCGTGATAGTACTGGCCCTTTGGGCACTGGAGCTGCCTTACTAACTGCTCTGGTTTGGGAGCTCTGTGGTGGAGATGGTGCTGTGTCAACAGGAACTAGGTTACTATCAGCTGGGGTTGGGGTTAGATTGGGTGAAGCTGGTTCTCTGTCCATCGCAGTAGGGGGTACAATCTGCGAGAGTTTGGGTTATGTGTGGTAGGGCTGGTTCTTGTGCATGTACAACCGGGGTGCTATCTCCACCAAGAGGTAGCACTGTTTTATTTGAAGACCGTGTTTTTAGTCCGCTAGATACTGGCATCACCCGCCCCAATTCAAATGGTTGATAAACAGGAAACATAGTTGAATGTACAAACATTGTATGAGAGACAGATGCAATAGATAGTGTGGAAAAAAGAGGTCATGGAATAGTTGACATGTATATTGTTTAACTAAAACGGATAGCATGACATAATTTCACATATATGATGTCTATCTAAACTGGATAGCATAGCATAACATAATTCAAAGATATGATGAATAACTAAATAGGATCGCATGACATAATTCACCTACATGTTATCTAAGTAAACAGGATCGCATCATTTAATTCACATATGTGATTTATAGGCTAAACATAGGGCATATGATATGATGTATGAACTAAGAACATGGTGTTGAATATTGTGTATATGATGTCTAAACTATGCAATGCAAGACACCATATGCATGATATGAGCAGTATAACCGTGCCAAGTTAGAGCATACACCTCAGTGGGGGAATAGGACTGGCCATCTGTCTCTGAATCCATCTCTGAGGAGCTATCGGGACCCAACAAGAGATCTGCTTCGACAGGTAGCACTGTCTGCTCTGAAGGCCTTGTTTTCACTCTAGATTTTTCCATCTCCCACCCGAAGGCTGATTCACAGGAAGAGTAGTTTAATGTACAAACGTTGTCGACAAATGGAAATGTTATGAAGAAAAGGATGGGCAAGATATCATTCAAATATATGATGCCTGGTTAAATAGGATGGCATTGCACATTTCACATATATTATGGCTGGCTAAAAGACATGAGACTGCATAATTCCCATATATGATATAGAAACTAAATAGGTGGCATTACAGAACATGTCTCAACTAAGCAGATGACATATATGATGTCAAAAGTAGGCACTGCAAGGCAACATATGCATGATATGACTAACATCATCATGCCAAGGTAGAGCAAACACCTTGGGGGTAAATAGGAGTGGTCAGCGGCATCTGAATCCGCCTCAGAACAGATATCTTCCTCTGGATTACAATCTGGATAGGGATGGGGAGGGTTTGCCATTGAACCCACCATGGAGCGATGTCTGCATGAGATTGTATTGCCGTGCAAAACTCTTCTCTTTTTCTCTACATGTTCAGCATGACTGTGTACAATATCTGACATGCATACGAAAAAAATATGGTGAGATTATGTAAGGAGAGCACGCAGAAATTTAGAGTTATGGTAACAACCAGTGGATCGACGTTTTTCCGTTGAACCAAAATAGCCCTAATGGATTGACGTGAATGTATAGTAATAAGTGATGCAACAAGTGTACAACCTCTTTGCCGTAGCCGTGTCGACCTCAACATCATTGGGTTGGTCGCTGAAGCAGTTGAGGCAGAGGTGGCTATCGGAGGTGTGGAGGAAGATCTGAGGAATCTATAGACGGCGACGAGGGCACTGCTCTGTTGTGATTGATCATTCTATCATTGGAGCAGCTTCGGTGAGCCGTAAGACGTCAAGGCTGAAGCAGCACAAGACAGACATCGTCAATCTCAAGTGGGATTCTAATAGCATCTCCAATAGATGATATAAAATGGATGTAAAATTAACATCACCAAAAACCACCTGACTACAACAGATGAGGTAAAAACTGTTGACTCTGAACTTAACTGTCAAAACTGAAATTTACTGTGGAATCTGAATGCTATAGTCGAAACTGAATGCAATGGTAGCAGAGAGGCACTTGACATGTAGTTTAGGGAGGGCCTGCAGTTCATCTTCAACCTGCACCCCCCTGAGCTGCCAGCCACCACCGGCCGAACCGCCGGCCCCAGCGCCGCCTCGCCACCCCGAAACAACCCGCCACCGCTGGCTTGGCCAGCCCTCTAGGCCCCCCGCCCCCACCCTGAACCCTAAGATAGATAGTGGGGTACCTCTCCGGTGAGCCCCCGTCCCCACTGCGGGTGGTTCTTCCTTAACTCTGGCGAGCCCCCCCAACCCCTGAAAATCGACTAACCCAAAAGTCGATTCAGTCGACTAAAGTGTGGCTTAATCGGAGTAGAGCAGCAGCACGAGCGAGGGGAGAGCAGCAGCAGCAGCAGCTCGGCAAGCGAGCGATCGAGCGAGAGCCGAAGCAGCAGCAGCGCGAGCAAGCGAGCGAGATCCGGAGCAGCAGCAGCAGATCCGGCTGGTATGGACACCGCCGCCAAAGGGGCCTCGCACTGGGGGAGAGACGCCGTGGAGATGTTACCGCGGCGCCGGCTTCAAGGTAGCCGCTCCATGGGGGTGCTGGATGGAGCACCGTCGGCGCCGGGAGGTCGAGTTAAGGAGAAGGTGCGATGCGATGAGTGTACAACCTCTTTGGTCGCACCGAGTAGGCCTCGGCTTCGTCCGAGGAGTCGGTGAGGATTCTGCAGTTCCAGTGGAGCAGGTTAAGGCGGCGCTGTGGGGATGGAGCAGCCACGATAGACAAGGCGATCGTTGGAGCAGCTCCTTGGAGGTGGAGGATGGGGCGGCTGAACCGGCGGGACGGCGAAATGGACGACGGATCCTCATCCGGGGAGGTGGATGAGGGACATTAAGCTGTTGCGGTGGACGATGTCGTCGGGGAAGAGGTTCCGGCTGGGCAGCGGTGACATGGCAGACGGAGGAGGGTGGGATTTCATGGCTGGAGCGGAGAGGTTATGGCGGCCTGGGATTTCGAATGGCGAAAAGGGGACTATGGGAGGGGGTGAAGCATGACATAGGGACACGCTTGTCCAAAATGTAGGGTGTGTTACAAAATACCCCCCACTGATTTGAACTAGCGGCCTTTTCGGCTCAGGGTTAGAAGGGGGATTTCGTGTGTCGGGATTTGGCAGCTGGAGGGAATTTTCGTGTGCGTTGTAATTTCGGGATAGCAAGGCGCGGGTTGTGAAGGCGCCAGTTTTGGGAGCACGATATCTGAATTTTCGGGATATAACAAGACGCGGGTTGAATTTTAGGGACAAGCCTAACGTGTAGTAATATTGTACTTGTACGTACCAAATCAGTTCGCACTTCCCTCAACCAAAAAGAAAACAGAAAAATAAAACTATTCACACCACACAAATAGAAAGTCTTGCCTCGTTTTACTATACAAATGTTATTCAAAGCTACTCCCTCCTTCCATCTATATACGGCCTAATGTATTTTCCGATGCTAACTTTGACCAAATATTATAGCAATGATATATGACATGCAACTTACACAAAGCACACCGTTAAATTCGTCTGTGAAAGGTTCTTTCAATGATATAATTTTCACATTGTGACTATTAATCTTGTCAATATTCAAACGCGGTCTTACAAAATCTCATTACGCCCTATATAGATGGAAGGAGGGAGTATGAATCCATGTTATGTCCAATTAAAAAATTTCGCTTGCTGTATAATGCATGTAACCTACTCATACCAACATTTTAGTGCATTCCAAATGTCTATACTACCACTGCAATTTGAACTAAATTTGAATTCGTTTCTCTATTTCAATAAGAATCTACAATCATGATTGTTGCCAACTTCAGCCATCATAGTTTCCTTGCTATCTGCCAGATATAAATCGGACGGCCTATAATGCAGGATGGCAAGCACACCATCATCAACAACTCCGTTTTTTATAAGAGTAGAGATAAAATATATTAAATGTAGTATAACATGTTCATAACCACACCATATGTATCGCCGTTATATATATTCACACATGCGTCGGTTTGAAACACTATGATAAATTCTTCAAATATCTGAATTCTCTTTTTATAATGAAGTATATATGATCCCTATTCATCTTTTACACCCACACAACCCTCTTATCTTTGTAGCTAGCGCTAACTTTCTCTTGTGCATGCACACACCCACATCCCTCTCACCGTCCCTCGGCATTCTCTAGCTCCATCGCGCAAATTCGTCTATTCACTTTAGGTCGTTCACCCATGGTGTGTGTAGGCCCCCCAGCTCCTTCTTTACGGCACACATCCATAAATATGCCACTCTAGCCAGGTGTGCCTAGCACAAACACAAGCTTCCCTCTTCTCTTGTCACCGTCCATGCCTCACTCCCACCACTCTTTTCATCATTCTCGTACTCGCACACTCCTCCCCCCTTGATATAGTATGCCTCTCGTACCACCTCCTACATGCATCCCTCTCTCTATAATTCTCCTTGTTCCTCATTTGCTTCTAACACACACATGCATGTATACCGATCGATCTCCCAACATATACCTAGATCGACTTTAACTACCCGCCCCATCGATCGATGTACCTCACAAGTTATGTCTCTCCTTTCTCTAACAAAGGGCGATTGATCTTCCTATGTAGTTACGTCTTCTTACCACAGCCACGTCGTCCCCCCTCATCATTCATGCATGCCTCCTGACCCGTCTCTCACACGCACGTGCACAGACAACAAGCAGCCATCTCCTCTCTTATTGATATTGCGGGCGTGCCCTCCGTTTGTCTAGCAATCCTATCCCACCATTTGTTAGAAGAAACTCCACTACCACCCCCTCCAACACTCTAGCTCTGTCTCTCTCCAAACCTTATTCCTCTCCTGCACATATGCATGGATGCCGATCGATCTCCCTTAATACATGAGGCAGATCAATCTCCTTAATACATGAGGTAGGCCTCTCTCCTCCTCCACACATATACCAGCCATTGTACCTCTATAGTTAATTGGTCCTCCCTCTTCCCCCACCACACACCGATAGTCGAGCGCTACAGGTAGGTATCAATGCCACAGAGACAAACTGCACATGTCCCATCTCACGTTCCAGTAGGCCAGCCACTCTATATCTTTGACGTGGGCACACACAAATTCGATGGCACTCTTTATCGATCGCGCGCGCACACACACACATCATCCCTCTCTTCGATTCTATGGATACCTCAAGTCCACTCACTTCTCGTGGATCGCCCCCTCTATATATATGTTATATCCAGGACTCTATTTCACACACATTGCATATGTTACATTTTTTGATTGACCCCCCCCCCCAAAAAAAACTGTCAAGAACCCACACACTATATCTCTCTAGGTTTGTATCTCTCTCACACAACCCCACGTAGGTGGTGTACGTATACAAGAAGAGAATAGGTGCACTGTGCACGTACTCGCGCTTCATGCCCAGCCACACCCGCGCGGGTACATGGTGGAGCTCATTTCTTTAGGAAATGGCAGCCCATGTGCTAATTTGAATACCTGTAGCGGTTGTTTACCTAGGGAGGTCGTGTACCATGCGTGTACGAAACAAAGTTCGACTTGACGCGTTGCCGCGTTATTTTTAAATAAAGTTATATCTCTCAATGGCACATACACAGAATATAAAATGATTTTTGTGGAGAAAAACGTAGTCCGCTCACTATATACAATGATGCCTGCCTGCCTAGTTTGTCGCTCTTCAGAGTATCTCACACAAGGCTGTGGTGTCGTCTCTCTCTCTCACCGTTGGTCACAGATCCGGCCGCATTCCATCCGCCGGGGGAAAGGGAGTGCGGTGGCCTCTCTCTCTCTCTCACTGGTGGTCACTGATCCGGCTGCATCTTGTCCGTCGGGGGAAAGGGAGGAAGTGCATCATTTCTCCATTCGATGGTGCCGAGGCAGCACGTCCTGATCTGCGGTACACGTTGTTCTCTCTGACCAAGCTCCGACGCGAAAGGGCCTACGCCACCTGCTCGCAAATTCCGCCCGCCGCCGCTCACCTAGTTACATCCCGATGACCTCCAGGTATCCCCTCCGGCCTTGCTCCATTGCCCGTCTTCCCACGTCACTGCATGTGGATCTTCCATAGTTCTTTGCCCAAAACGTAGCTTGTCCGCCGTACTTTACATGTTGCATTCTTGTCCTCACACCGTTTTAGACAAACACAACCGTGTTGTTATCTTCCCTTAGGACAAGGAATATGCTACTTTTTTGTCATCGCATGTGTCATCAACTGTTATTGGCCAGTAATTGTTTCCTTTCTACCTCTTTTTTGCAAACAGGGCTATCCATTTCACCTCATTGCTATTGCGACCTTTTGGTGAACTGCACAAATCACTTTTTTCTTAAGAGTGTCTTGTGCAGTTGTACTAAAATGTCACACTGGCAACGTCTCTACATTTCAGTGCGACTGCACAAAGGGAGATTGGTTTTGCTCTATCCTCCTCATCCAACTCCGAGCCTAATCTTCTCCAACTAGTTAGTCTTAAGAGAGACTGCAAAGGTGACCGGCTTCTATTTGTGTGTTTATTGTTTCATCAGCAGTCCTCTATTATCGTAATCACACTTAATATCTTTGCAACAGGGACGCTCAGCTATATTTTAGTGGAACTGCACAAATTGATCGGAATGTTGCATGCTCCACACAACTACTTTTTTCCCAACATGCCTTGTTGATTTAGACAGAGCTGGGGGGACGTTGCTCCCAATGAAAGCATGGATCAATTTTAATTTAACACCTTCTCACAACTCTGTCTTCAGTTCTGATGTAATTATTAGCTCTGATCTGCTAATAATTTACATGCATTAGCAAGGAAGTTAGTTTTTTATTGTTTCCGAAAGAGCTTCGATGGCAAGACACACGAAACAAAAGCTGAAAGCTCACACCATTGAACAATTTTATGTCGCTGGAAAATTATTTGTATAGTACATCAATTATGTAAACAAATGATGGAAGCTTGATAGCATTGCGAGAAGCCTCTTCATCATCCGGGTCCATGTGCCATGCACAAAATTATACTCCTTCATTCCTAAATATTTATCTTTTTACAAATTTCAAATGGGCATTTTTTAGAGTGTAGATTCACTCATTTTGCTTCGTATGTGTACTCCCTCCGTTCCTAAATATTCTATTTGTCTTTCTAAAGATTTCAACAAGTGACTACATACAGAGCAAAATGAGTGAATCTACACTCTAAAATATGTCTATATACATTCGTATGTGCCAGTCCATTTGAAATCTCTAAAAAGACAAATATTTGAGTAGTCACTCGTTGAAATCTCTAGAAAGACGAATACTCCGGAGTATATTTAAGAACCAAGGGGGTAGTGCACAACCGCATGGGAGACTCAGCCCGGTCGTTGCGCCGCATTAATAGTGAGGAATGAGCAGTCAAATCATAAGCCCCACCTTTCCCACTGTAAGTTGCTATCAAGAAGCAACCATCAATACGCTCTTCTTTGAATCCGCTCATACTACTCCATCTGTCACTGTTTATACAGCGCGCTTCAGAAAAAAGAAAAAAATGTGGGACCAAGGCGACTAGCGATCGGCTTGAAAAATAGCATTGGTAGTTATAGCATGGCGTCTATTACTAGAGGGAATAATGTGTACACACATGCATGCAGTGCTTCCACCCCGGGTACACACATGCATGCACTTACTCCACTCTGTAGTAGTACAGTACATGGAGAGAAAATTGTGCACTTGATTGCGGTAACCACGCCCTAATTAATTGAGCATTAAACCAAACGCGTCTAAAGTCTCTCTGGTGGTGGAAATGCATTGAGAGAAATGCATCATAATGAAGCGCTCCCTGTAAACTGTGACGGAGGGAGGAGTAGTATGAAGGGGCAAAACCAAATACGCATACAGCCAATCGGTCAATGCACGTCCTCTTGGCATATCACTGACATGTGGGACAGGAGTGTGAGCAAACCGATCTCAATTGACGGCAAAGAGCCAACCCGCCGTTCCTTGAGAGAGACGAGGAGCAAGAACACACAGACGGGCTCGCACGGAGGCCAAGATATATTCGAGCATGGTTGGTTGATCGATATCATTCATTACATGTTGGGATGCCGTTTTCCGCCCTTCTCCGGAATAAATGTGTACTTTATCATAGATAAAAAAATAAGAGTACAGACGCTCCACCATGCGGTTCTAGTAGTAGTACTACTCGTACTACTGCGCTTGGCTCTTCGCCTCTTTGTGAAGTCGAACAATGATGGTACTCCACATGTTGGGCATAAGCAAGCTTCACCTTGTCCTGCAAGCTTCTCCTCGTTCTGCGATTTGACGGGACACACCAAAAAGTAGTGCTAGTCCATACTCCATCCTTTCCGGTTAACATGGCTTAATCTTTTTTGCGGGTAAATGAGAGAGCTTTATTCATATATAAGCATTCTTAGGATGATCAGCCAAGACACTGGTCACTAGGAAGCGAGGTACCCCGCAAAAAAAGAAGTAGGAAGCGAGGTGTTACATCAAGCCAGCCCTCGGCCACATTCAAAGTGCAGCAAGCATGGTTCGCATGAAGATGCACCGCAAGGTTTACTGACCTATTTACATGCTGAATAACAAAAAAGAGGAAATATTACCGAGCGCTACTATTTGTAACAGGATATGAGCCAGAATTAGGCGAGAATTGTGGCGAGTGTTCCATGCAATCAACTTCCATTATCATATGCGTGAACCCTCGAAGAGAACCAAATGTGTTGAAGATTGCTTTATCACATTTTAAAATTATAATAAGAGTGCAGACGCTCCTCCATCCGGTTCCTAGTACTAGTATAGTACGTACCTTTATAGACTATAGTAGTAGTACTAGTAAACTTTGCGCTTGGTTGTTCGCCTATTCGGGAAGTCGAACAATAATAGCACTAGTAGTAGTATAGTGTATGCTTCTGGTAATCTAACACCGAATTAACTGTTCCACGTCCACCGCCTGAGTGAGGGAGAGCTTGCATTAGTCAAAAGTTTCTCCTTGTCTTGCGAGCCACCGCATGCAAGCTTCTCCCATCCTGCAACCTTCTCCTCGTTCGGCAAGTTGACGGGACACAGCAAAGTAATGCTAGTCCATACTGCCTCCTCTCTGGTTAATATGGCTTAATTTCAAACAAGATAAATCCAATGTCTGTCATTTTATATTTGTAAAAATACGGTCAGTGGACTTCATAATACGCTCATTGCGCTCAATATATATATTTTTTGGTGTTTATACGGTCACTAGCTCACCCTGACTGAGTATGTGTGTGCATGCACGTGTAGGTTGAGCACTTGAGCGTGACTGTGTGTGTTCCGTTGTGTGCTCGGACATGCATGCATTAGGGCGTTGCGCGCATTTTTGCGTCCATGTGTACGTGTGACTGTTGCATACACGTAGGGGGAGTACATGTAGGGGCCACTAAGGAGCAGTCAAATCACACAGTAAGTTAGACGGAGGAAGCAACCATCATTTCACTCTTGAATGACACGTACGCAATATAAAATGGTTGATACGGAGAGAAAAAGAAAACCACTATATATACACTAGCAGGAGCCTAAGCTACAAGCCTACTTTCTTAGGTTGCTCTCTTCACAAGCATAGAATGACGGGACTGATCCCGCAGCTGGGGGAAGGGAACAATGTTCTGCGTAGACGCGGTCGACATCGGCGAGGGAGAAAACCCACAGTCGGTGCGTCCCAATCGAGGGTCACCGCGGTATGGGCCGATGCCGCGTCCCAACCGCCCTTCTAGCTACATCCCGACATCCCAGGTAGTCCATCTTCCTTTTGGAGCCGACTTGCTCCACTGTCGTAGCTCCATCTCCATGTCGATCTTTCTCTACTTCTACCGGCTTCTACTTGTGATGAGTTTATGTCTCATGAACTAGTGCCAATACTATTATTCTAATCACACTTCTTCAATATATTTGCCATCAGGGATGCTCAGGTCGATTTTAGTGGAATTGCACAAAAGCATCATATGATCCGAGGGTGCCAGCCGTCTTTCCTTCGACAGGCTCTACCTGCCCAGGAAATTATATCATGTTTAGGGTTTAAGTTGTAGTGACCCCATCAGTAGTTTTTCTTCCGTACACGCTCTCACAACTTTTTTCTTTAGTTGTGAAGTAAATATTGGCTATGATCTGTTAATCATTGAGATGCATCAGCATGCGTGTTAGTTTTCCTTTGTATTTGATGGAATGTTGTAACGGGGCAACCTTGGAATAGGAATGAAAATGGAGTGGAAAGTTTCCGTTATTGCGGAGAAAAAATGGAAACAGAGAGAAACCAATGTTTCGTTTCGTTGGATCGCACCATCGAGCAAAACCAACGTTTAAATCACGTTTGTCGTGTTCGTGTCTCACCCTCCTCCACGGCTTGACCCCACACGGTCGCTCGGCATGCCACTCACTACAAACCGAGTATACGATAACTTTCCCGCCTGCTTGTCGATGGATCGCGCCATGGAGTACTAGCACTACCGGAAGAGATTGACGAGTTGGGGGAGGATAGTTGGCTGTAGCACGGACTCCCAAGAACTTTTTACATGCATGTTGTAGCTGGCTATTGCGACCTTTGAACGCGGAGTAGCCGCGTGCACCCGGAAGCGGCGCGGGCGACGCTCTCTCGGCCGGTGCGCCGCTTCAATGCCGGCGCCAGTGAGAGGTCGCGTCCGCTCTGGCCGGGCATGAATGCGGCACTGACCGTTTCGGGTGGGAAGCACGCGCGGGTGATGAAGAGGGTTCGGGTTGGTCAGGACCGGCCGTGGCAGCAGTCCGGACGTGCGCAAATAAGAGATGATGTACGTTAATATTGCTACGTATATAATTAACAACGTAAATAATGTGCCAGTTGGACAAATATGATTGGATATGGAGATGGAAATGGAATTTTACATAAACACGGATATGCATGTCTATGTCTATGTGTGTGTGCGCAATGACTCTCGCGACCTGGAAGCGGGGGCGTGTTTTTCATCGAGTTTTCTTTCTTGGTACGTTAGAAAATCAGTTTGTCTAATTCACATCTAGATGTTATTTAAGGATATCACATCTAAGCTCCCATAAGTACATAATGTAGCAACAAGAAACAAAAAACTAGGAAAAAAATAGACCATAAACAGAGTGGACATCAACTTAGGGTTTGCACTCTCCACACGCTCGCCGCACTACATATATGTTACACGCTGGAGGCTCAGCGTTCATTTGTTAGGGTTTGCTATATTCACAGTCTCTCACCCTCTCTTCACCAGATCAAAACAAGACTGCGTTGGCCTCTTATCTCTCTCTCCCCCCTCACAGCTAGTGAAGGAGGCGTCCGTATCCCGTCGCACCGGGAAGGGGAGGAGGTGCAGCGTTCACTCTATCGCCTTCGGCGAGGGAGGCAATCCAATGCCGGCTGCGTTGTTCTCAGCGCCTGCGTGAGAGGGCCACCGACCCCTTCTTCCTTGCTGTCCTCCATAGTGTGAGTAGATCCGGCCTCCCGCCGCACGCCTTGCCACATCCTGACGACCCTAAGGTATAAGTTTCTTTGAAACCGTCTTTGCTCTAGCTAAATGTGGATCTTTTTCAATCTGTAGTTGAATCTAGGTCTTGGTTCAAAGAGGAAAGAATGGTGCGGTGGGCTGGAGCAAGAATCTAGGACATGGTTCAATGAGGAAAGGAGGGGCGGAAAGTAGTATAGACTGGCTATCCAGCCGCTTTGTAGGTCAAAACGCAAAAAAGGGGGGTAACCTAGTACACACATCTGTAAGGAACCGATCTCTTTGTTGAAAAGGGAAACAAACAGGGGGTCGGGTTGTTTGTGCAGAACTAAATTTGCTGCCCTCACATAGGAAGAAGGTTCAAAGAGAACAAATACGGGACCAACACATATATGTTGCTTGGCTACATACTCTGCATCACCCATTTATACGTGTGGACGCACATGGTGCGGGCATGTCCCATACAGCTATTTTGTTGTTGTTAATCTAAGAATGCCGCCGGAAAATTGAAGCAATGTCATTGTTACAAGTAAATTACATTTTTAACGAATGTTGTTTCAAGAAAATGTCTCGTTAATATGAATCAATGCAACCGTTTTAGAAATGCTACTGTCCTACTTTTTTTCCATCCAAGATAAGTTAGATGCTTCTTTCTGTCACCGTTTGTTTCATCCTCCTTTATCGGTAAGTAATTGTTTCCTTTTTTGCCTCTGTTAAAACAGGGGTATCGATTCAACTTGTTGCTATTGCGACATTTTGCTTCGCTACTCGAAACACTTATGTTTTAAGAGTGTTTTGTGCAATTCAACTTGAATGTCACACTGGTGACTTTGCTTAATTTTGGTGGAACTGCAAAAAAGGAGATCGAGATTTGTTTCCAGTCTTCGTATCGATTCAACTTATTGCTATTGCGACATTTTTCTTCGCTACGCGAAACACTTTGCTTGATTTCAGTGCAACTGCACAAAACGAGATTGGATTTCCTATTCGTGTTGGCAGATTCATATTTTATCTTGTCCGTCTCATGAAAGGTCAGTACAGGCCTTCATCCACATGATTGTGTAGTGTGCTTTGAGATGTTGTGCTACTTGTATTGGTACTATTTTAAATAAATGTTGAATTGAAGCTATTGTATTGTTGTCTTCTCCCATTAAGTAGTGAACAAAAATGGGACCAACCCAGGCATGATGCTTTTTTGCTTTGTTACAACAAACTCTGCATCACCCCTTTCTAAGTAGATGGAAGCACATACTGTTTTTGCGCCCACTCTCCCCTGGAACTGTTTATGCTTTTCGTTAATCTAATGCCGCTAGTAAAATTAAGCAATGCCACTCTCAGAATTAATTAACTACTGAATCTTAGTTCAAAACTGCAACACTTGTTAGGAATGGTACTATCCTGCTTTGTAGTTCTTTATACATGTTTAACCAAGGTATTGTTAAGATAACGTCTCTGTTAAAATGAATCAATTGCATTGTTTTAGGAATGGTACTTTTCTTCTTTGTCGTTCTTTATACATGTTGAAACAAGGCATTGTTAAGATAATGTCTCAGTCAATATGAATGAATCACACTGATGGAGAATTGCTAGTCTCCTGCTCTGTTTCCCATTAAGATAAAGTACATCAGTAGATGCTTTTCTTCTGGGAGTACAAGTCATCAACTGTTATTTCTCAATAATTGTTTCCCTTATACCTATTGTTTCTTACAGGGATATCAAAATTAAAGCTCGGTTTTATTCCGACTTCGATTTTAGTTGAACTGTACAAAAGGAGCCAATGTGTCCAAGGCAAACTGCTGCATTACTGGGTCCAGTTGTTCGTTCCACTTTGCAGAAAGAGGCAGTCACTGTTTGCGCTACATTACAGAAGGAATGACCGAGAAGCTTTATAGAGTATTATTAGACACCGGTGACATGACTGGTCTGCAGAGACCATTGGCAATTTAACAACATGTGGAGTGCCCTGGGCAAAAAGTGCCCAAACAAGTACAAGAAGCTACGACAGGACGATCATAGGCATTACATATTTTGAATGGGAAAAGCTTGTGAAAGTTTAATCATTGATCTTAGCAAGAAGACGTTAGTTTAATATATTGGAATTGGAAAACCTTGTCAAAATTTGCTCATTGATGTTAGCCAGAAGACATGCATTTGATATTTTTGAGTGGGACGCCCTTGCTGTGAGCAGCGTCGAGTTTTTTTCCTATTCCTGTGTTCAGTTTAGAAGTAAATAGTTACTCTGCTGAGATATTCCCGTGTTAAGAGTTTGTTCTGAATATTGTCTATGTAATGCCAGGCCTTGTGTTTGATTGCAAAGTTGAGCTTGGAATGTTGTGGCATGCGGCATCATGAGCTGTTCACCGTGCCTCCTGAGAATAATGCTTCTTATTGTTTTGCATGTCAATCTAATGCCGGTGATTTGCTTGTTAAGAAGATCATCCTCTTCGGTTGTTTCCGTGCTTAAGAAGTTCATCGTCTGATGTTTCATTCATAGCCTATATGACAAGTCGGGTAGGTTAGACGTGAAACCATATGATCTTCCGACCAACTCATGATATTAGGCCGTGATTGGATCGTCGTTTTCCCACCAAAACCGCTTGTAAAACTGACGCTTGTAAATTAAAGCAGATGGTCTCGGGCGAAGGCGCTTGGTTGGTCCATTTCGACTAGTAAAATATTGGAAGTACTTCACACACGATAAAAACACCGAACGACACTCGGACGATTGCTAATCCAGCCGTTAACTACTGTTTCAGCCTTGCCCATGGATGGCATGATACACACATCGTGCATGTATCCTCTGGTAATGTCGTCCATATAGCAGTGCTCGTAAAATATACACTGATCTCTCAAATTACACGCGTAACCCGCCTGTTTTACTTACAGACCTGGGGCCCTCGGTTTCATTACGCTTGTATTTTACGCGTTGTTTCCGATGATGAGTAAACTACACTTGTATGTTTATACAGGTTTGAAATAAAACCAAAGGTCCGAAGTGTGGCCTTACCGTTTCATGCCATCTCAGTTTCTCGAAGGTGCTCATAGGTGTCCGATGATCCTGGCTTCTGAAATGAGCAGCGGGCGCTGTATCAGACCATCCGTAGGGCCCGCGAGGCCCTCTCCGTTGTCCTTTGAGTTGGATTCAGGAGATGACTTTATTTTGACTGGATGACACTTGGACCCACTAGGCCATAGCCGTACGTACGCAAGTGCCTCCTTATTATCTACAACTATATTTTTTGCTTTCTCCTGGTTTCCTGACATCACGGTCCCACACCATTGTCAACCTATGTAGTCAATATAAACGAGAGAATTGCACAAGGTGCGGCCGACAGCTGGGACCAAGCAGCTCGAGCAGTATTTGTGTTTTTGAGGAGTGAGCACTGCAGAGTTTTTCTTGGCGATGATTTCATTGTTGTTTAGAGGAGAGCAGGGTATTAACTGGGCGGGTTATGGCCCATCTAGCCCAGGCCAGATATCCAGCCCAGATACTAATTTTTTCAAGATGAAAATGGCTAGCCCAGCTATACGTCTTTTTGAGGAATACCCAGGCAAGGTCAACTTGGTATTCTCCGCCCCGCTGGGCTGCAAATCTTTCGAAGGAGGGATTCATTAGGCTTAACAGGAAAATGAGCTTTAAAAATAATAAATGAGATGTAATTATAAAAACTAGGCAGTAACTATAAAAAATGCACCACACACAAAATTAGTTTATAAAATATAATTTATGGATTTTGAAAATCTTAAATTTTCATTGTTGCACGCACAATCTTTGGCTGGATTTTTACGTAATACAAATTTATACTTAATGTGACTAGAAATTTCGGGATAAAAATATCTTGGATCCCATCAAAATGTGGGAAATTTTATTGAATTCTGTCTTCAACGGTTGGTTGAAATTATTAATCGTTGTCCTAGCTAGAAAATGGGCTGTTGTAAATTCCATTGGAATTCAAAAATGGGTTGTACATTCTTACAAAACGCAAATGGGCTATAAGTTCTCTGCCACACACTTGTGAGCCTACTAAGTGACGCGTCCCCTAAAAAATAAGTTGGCGCGTATGCAAGGCTTTGTCAACTTATTATAGAGAACACACGGTTCTATCAGTAGTGGCCGTTGGATGTCTATCCAACCGATTTCGTGCTTCTCCTTGAATCTCGGATATTCTTAGCTTCGGCCGCCCAAAAAATGATTCCTCCCCCTGACATCTGGGGCGCACCATTTCAAAGGCTGACCTGTGGGCCTACTAAGTGGGAGCATACCAAGGGCTTTGTCAACTTAGTCAATATAAACGATTCTAGCTTCAGTGACCGTACGATGTCCATCCAACGGCCGTAGTGCTTCTTCAACCTCTGGTCTTCTTGGTCCAGCCGCCCAAAGCAGCATCGGTCGTGCCGCCTGCTCCTGCCTCCCGTGGCCGACTGTGCTGCAGTGGAGGCCTCACCGCCCCCATACTACTCCCACCGCTGGCCAGGCTATCCCTCCACTCACCCACACCCCCCTGTTTTTCTGTGGCGACGGCAGCCTCACACCGCAGCCAAACCAGTGAACACTCGCACTCCTCTCTGCGTGGGCATCCACTGCCGCGTCTTGCCCGGCTCCGCGTCGTCCCCTTCCTAGGCCTCGCCGTCGTCCACCGCCGTGGTGCTCTCGGCGCGGTGTGGTCAGTGTGGTCAACGACCGACTTCCATCGGAAGAGTACTGTACGTGGAGAGGCTGACAGCTGGGTCCACGGCAACCGCAAGGAAGTGCTTCCTTATTACGCGGAAAATAATTATTCCTCCATCTGACAGCGGGGACCCACCGGACGGGCCACCAGTATTTTGCAAAAAAAAATCGTTTCCCCTGACTGCTGGCACCCACCGGACTGGCCACCGTATTTCGCGAAAAAATGTTCCCCCCGCTGTCAGCTCGGACCCCCCGGAAGTGCCTTCTTATTACGCACAAAAAAATGAATACTTCCCCGGCTAGCTGGGACCCACCTTGGTGGGAGGCTGACTTGTGGGCCTACTAAGTTGACAGGGACGAAGGGCTTTGTCAACTTAGTCAATATGAATGATTCTAGCTCCAGTGACCGTAGGATGTCCATCCAATGACCGTAGTGCTTCTTCAACCTCTGGTCTTCTTGCTCCAGCCGCCCAAAGTAGCGCTGGTCGTGCCGCATGCTCCTGCCTCCCGTGGTTGGCTGTGCTGCCGCAGAGGCCTCACCACCCCCTACTATTCCCACCGCTGGCCAGGCCCTGCGGCGATGGTAGCCTCACACCGCAGCCAAACCAGTGAACTCTCGTACTCCTCTCCGCGTGGGCTTCCACTGTCGCGTCTTCCCCGGCTCCGCGTCGTCCCCTTCCTAGGCGTCGCCGTCGTCCACCGCTGTGGTGCTCTCCGTGTGGCGTGGTCAACGTGCTCAAGGAACGACTTCCATCGGAAGAGTACTGTATGTGGAGAGGCTGACAGCTGGGTCCACAGCCACAACCCAGTTTTTTTGTGATTTGCCAAGTAAGTCGGTTTGTCAGGCCTGTTGGGTTGCAAATCTTTCAAGACGAGGAGAGCTTTCATTCGGCTGGCCGAGAAAATGGCCCATTAGTAATGAGAAATGGGTTGTACATTTTTGAAACACATCAAACCGGCAATTAGTTTCAAATATCTTTTTTTCATTTCAAGATTTTAAATTACATTAATTTTTATGCGTGGAGAATTTGTTGGATTTTATATTGATATACATTTATTTTTAAAATCAGTTTGAATGTGAGTCGAAATTTCGAGATTAAAAACTGTTTGGACCGCAGCGAAATATGCAAAATTTCATATACTTTTATAACCGTGGCCACAATATGGGCTGTAATGCTTACAAAAAGAATATGGGCTCCAAAAAATCCTTAAGAATTAGCAAATGGGCTGTAAATTATTAGAAATAATGGCAGATGGGTTGTATGCTGTTTTCCACATATTTGAGGCTTTCCTAAAAAAAGGTTGAAGCACAAGCACTGACTGTTGATGTCCATCCAACGGCCGTCGTGCTTCTTCAATCTCTGCTCTTCCTGCTCCAGCCGCGCAGGCCTCACCGCCCCACCGTACTCCCATCGCTGGCCTAGCCATCCCTCTACTCACCCACACGTACAGTTATTCTCCAGCGACGGTAGACGAACTAGTAAACCCTCGTACAGTCGTACTCCCCTCCGCGTGGGAAACAACTGCCGAGTCTTTCCTGCCTCCGTATCGTCCCCTTCCTAGGCCTCGCCGTCGTCCACCGCCGTGGTGCTCTCGGCACGGCGTGGTCAATGTCGTCAACGACCGACTTCCATCGGAAGAGTACTATGCGTGGAGACGCTGATAGCTGGGTCCACGGCCGCAGCAAGGAAGTGCCTCCTTATTACGCGCAAAATAATTATTCCTCTACCTGACAGCGGGGACCCACCGGACGGGCCACCGTATTTCGCGAAAAAAATGTCTCCCCCCTGACTGCTACGACCCACCAGCTACACCTTCGGACGCAAGGAAGTGCGTCCGGGCAAAAAAACAAAATGATTCGCCCCCCTGACTGCTGGGGCCCACCAGCTACATCTTCGCACGCAAGGAAGTGCCTGAAAGTCGGGACCCACCTGGTCGAAGCATACGTAGCATTGTCACTCTGTTCGTGAACGTGTACCTACATATATACTGGTGGATGTAGAGGCGCGCACGTGTCGTAGTAGAGGCGCGCACTTAGCATGTACACATACGTACAACGGCCAGGGTGCAAGAATGAAAATACGGTCATGTATGTGTACATACGGGCGGGGTCTAGAATGCCTACTCGCGCATATGTACAGCGAGGGCTCGTTGACATGGCTGGGTCGGAACAAAGAAACAACGTCATCATCGTGTTCATGGGGAGGCAACGGAATGCGTTGTGTGCATCGGGAGGCAACGGAATGCGTGGGAGCCAACCGGCTGGGTCGGAATGGAATGCATGGTCGTGTTCATCGGGAGGGCTTGGATGGAACAGGTGATGGAAACGAGGCCTGGCATACTGCAGAACAGAGGAAACGGCCTTGTGTTAGACCGGCCATGTTTGAAACGGGATCCTGTTCATCGGGAGGGGTGTGGTGTACCACAAAACGGACGAAACGGACCTCCTACGGTCGAAACGGGGGTCATGTTGATCGGGAGGGGTGTGGCGTACCTCAAAACAGACGAAACGGACTTGTGTTGGAGCGCTACGGTCGAAACGGGGATCCTGTTCATCGGGAGGGGTGTGGCGTACCGCAAAACGGGACTCCACGGGATACTGTTCATCTCCACCGTCGACCTCCTCCAGCCTCCACGGGCTACTGTCGACCTCCTCCAGCCTCCACGGGCTCCTGTTCATACAGCCTCCACCGCGCGCTACTCTACCGGCTACTGTTCAACAACCCCTCCACCGTCTACTGTTCATCCGGCCCTCCACACCACGGGGTCCTGTTCAACCACCCCTCCACGGGCACCCCTCCACCGTCTACTGTTCATCCAGCCCTCGACCACACAATGGGGTCCTATTCATCCAGAGGCAACACCACCGCTCACTGTTCATCCAACCCCCCCCCCCCGACGCTCACTGTTCATCTAATCGATCGACTTCAGTTAACAGCCATCAATCGATCGCTCGGGTTCAGTAACACATAGCCTACAGTGCAATCTCTCGGGTTCAGTTAGAGCCCAATGCCTCGCTCGGGTTCAGTTAGAGCCAACGCCTCGCACACACGCGCGTACGTGTACGAGAGAAACGCGCATCGCTCGGCCCCCGACCTCCCACCGTAATCGGGAACTCCCCAAAATTTTCCTCCCCGTCGCTTCTACCATGGTTTTTTCCGTCATGGACGGCCCAAAGAATGTCATGCAGTTGCGTCTCTGGCCCGGCTAGGATGAAAAGCCCATTTTCTGTCATGATTTTTTGTCATAGAAGTAGGAGCCCACCACATCTATGATGATATGGGTTTTGTCACAATTATCGCCATAGAAGTATCATATGTATGACAGAAAAAATAATTCGTTCGGCCCAAAATGTCACGGATGTATCTTTTTTTGTAGTGTATGGTTGTTGTCTTTGGCAAGTATCGTTGTGTTGTGATCATGGAGGCTGAAAATTCCAAAGTCTTCGAAGGCCTTAGGATAGGAGATTTGTATATTGTTGATTTCTCTACAGAACCACAACCTGCCACATGTCTACTTACAAAAGCTTCAGAAGGCTCGCTATGGCATCGATGACTTGGTCATGCTGGCATGAGGAACTTGCACACGCTCGCGAAGAAGAAGCATGTCATCGGCATCGAGGGTGTCAAATTCCTCAAGTACCATTTGTGTGGATCTTGTGAAGTCGGAAAGATGACCAAGGCCAAGCATCCCTCAAAGACCATCATGACTACCACTCGTACATTTGAATTGCTTCACATGGATCTCTTTGGCCCTACTCATTATGCCACATTTACCAATGCTGCATCTTTATATGGCTTTCTCATTGTTGATGACTATTCTCGTTATACTTGGAAGCATATCATCACTTACAAAACTGAAGTGCAGGAAGTCTTCAAACGATTTTCCTCAAGGGCTTCAACCAACTTTGGTGTGAAGATCAAGCACATCAGAAGTGACAATGGAACTGAGTTCAAGAATACTGGTCTTGATGACTATCTTCATGAACTTGGTATTACTCATGAGTTATCTGCTTCTTATGCTCCTCAGCAGAATGGCGTCGTGGAGCGCAAGAACAAGGCTCTTGTTGAGATGGCCCGCACTATGCTTGATGAGTACAAGACGCCTCCCCGCTTCTGGCCTGAGGCAATTGATACTGCGTGCCACATCATCAACAAGGTATATCTTCACAAATTCTTCAGAAAGACCTCATATGAACTCCTCACTGACAAGAAACCCAATGTGAGTTATTTCAAAGTCTTCGGTGCTAAATGTTGGATTAGATATCTTCATCACAATTCTAAATTTGCACCGAAAAGCACATGAAGGTTGTATGCTTGGTTATGGTAAGGACTCTCACACCTACAGAGTCTTCAACACCTATCACCACAAGGTTGTTGAAACTATAGATGTGCAGCTCGATAAAACTAATGGCTCATAAAGACAGCACCTACCTCCTGTGCTAGATGACATACGACCTGAGGAATCCATTAATCTCAAGGCTACTGAGGATGTCATTCCTACCGAAGAATCTGCAGAAGAAGTCATTCCAGAATGTGAAGGACATCACGCTAGTGACCTGAAGAAAATGGCTCTGAAGAAAATGCTGAGCAAATTCCTCATCGTCAACCAGCTCATCCTCGTGTTGCTAATCAAGTGTAGATTGAGAGAATCATCGACGACATCAAAGCACCAGGTCCTCTCACACGCTCAAAAGCTTTACATTTGTCTAACTTCTGTGGGCACTTTGCTTTCATCTCTATCATAGAGCCCACTAAGGTAGATGAAGCATTGCTGGAGCCTGAGTGGATTCAAGCTATGCAAGAAGAACTACATCAGTTCAAGCTCAACATTGTCTGGGAACTTGTCAGCACAATATCATCGGCACAAAATGGATCTACCGCCACTAGCAAGATGGAAATGGCCTTGTGGTGAGGAATAAGGCACGACTGGTAGCTCAAGGCTACACATAGGTTGAAGGAATTGATTTCGATGAAACTTTTTGCACCTGTTGCTAGGCTTGAGACTATACGCATATTACTTTCTTATGCTAACCATCATAATATCATCTTATATCAAATTGATGTGAAAATTGCATTCCTCAATGGTAAGCTTGAGGAAGAAGTATATGTTGCTCAACCCCCAGGTTTTGAGGATCCAAATCATCCTGACAAAGTCTTTAGACTCAATAAGGCCCTCTATGGCCTCAAGCAGGCCCCTCAGGCGTGGTATGATACTTTGAAGGAATTCCTCATGAAGAAAGGCTTCAAACCCGGTTCACTTGACCCAACTCTCTTCACCAAAACCTATGATGATGAATTATTCGTGTGCCAAATATATGTTGATGATATCATCTTTGGTTGTACTGACAAACGTTATAGTGATGAATTTGCCTATAAGATGAGTGAAGAATATCAAATGTCTATGACGGGAGAATTGAAATTCTTCTTAGGTCTTCAAATTCGTCAAAAATGAAACGACATCTTCATATCTCAGGAGAAATACGTCAAGGATGTGTTGAGGAAATTCGGTATGCACGATTGCAAAGGCGTCAATATCCCTATGCCCACAAATGGCCATCTATCCACTGATGAAAATGGCATTGACTTCGATCAAAAGGTAAATTGCTCCATGATTGGCTCTGTATTGTACTTATGTGCATCTAGGCCAGATATTATGCTTAGTGTTTGCATGTGTGCCCGTTTTCATGCTACACCGAAGGAGTCACACCATAAGGCTGTGAAGCATATTCTTCGATATCTAGCTCACACTCCAACACTTCGATTATGGTATCCCAAGGGCTCGGCTTTTGATCTCATTGGATATTCAGACTCTGACTATGCTGGTGATCGTGTGGACTGTAAGTGAACATCTGGAACATGCCATTTCCTCGGACGATTCTTGGTATGTTGGTCCTTGAAGAACCAGAACTTCATATCACTTTCTACTGCTGAAGCTAAGTACATTGCTGCTGGTTCGTGTTGTGCTCAATTACTATGGATGAAGCAAACTCTCAAGGACTACGACATCAATGTGAAGAATGTGCCACTCTATTGTGACAATGAGAGTGCCATCAAGATTGCTCATAACCCAGTTCAGCACTCGAAGACAAAGCACATTCAGATTCGTCGTCATTTTCTTTGTGATCATGTGTTGAAGGGCGATATCTCCATCAAGCATGTCAAGACTGAAGAACAGCTAGCTGATATCTTCACAAAGCCCTTGGATTAGATGAGATTTGGCAAGTTGCGGTGTGAGCTAAATATCTTAGAATCTTCAAATGTCCTTTGAAAAGGAAACACATCCTAACACTTATGCAAATTGATGACTTAGATGTGCAACACATGAAGTAACATTTTTATTCAATCAAGGAACACTAACTCTCTAAGTGTGAAGAAATTAATGAAGAATTTGATTCTCACAGCCCTACGACAATTGTATGCGGCGTCTGAAATCAGCATTCTTATACAGTGGGTCACGCCACCAACAAAAGTTGAAAATCTTCAATTTGAGTTTTTCTTCAGTCTTGAAATTCCTCAGTTGATTTCTTCAACTTTGCAATGTCTTCACTCTCTCTATCATTTTTCTTCATTGACTATACATATTATATATGAGTTTTTGTCCTCTACAGCATTCCCTTATAGCTATTTCTTCAAGTTGATCTTTCTCCTAAGTGAATGTGATCGGACCCATCCCCCTCTATGCTATACTCAACCCAGTCTATTCACAAATTCTTCATGTGCGTTCTATTTGAAACCCGTTCAAAATATTCACTATGTCCTTGTCAGCTGAAGAATTTGCGAACGAAACTTTAAAATATTCTAATCTGAATTTTTGGTTGTTGCCTCCTAAACCGTTCCACATCCCATGATAATACTTATCTACTCACCCACGATCTGACATGATCTCCACCTCTTGGTACGTGGGTGACACATGTCACAAGGATGAGAAAGATCAGGGGCACGTTCGTCCATTTTCTTTGGACGAGAAGTTTTTCACCCAAGAAGGCCACTGCTGAGGCCTCTGCTAGTAAGCCCAAGAAGGCAATGCCAAAGAAGCCCGCACATAAGCTCAGTGGTTCTTATTCAATGCACTCACAGCCAAGCTCCTCCGCAATGCCCTCATGTCCCAGTTCTTCAAAGCCATCACCAGAAGTTCCTCAAGCTGCCCCAGTTCCTCAAGTTCCAAAGTCCTCAGCTCCTCCGGCAAAGTCCTCTGCACCTGCGCATCTCGCCACGTGTCAAAGGACCTCAGGCAAATCAATTGCCTCAGGAGCCTCAGGAAGTTCTTCAGCTCCTCTGTATTCCTCAACAGGCCCCACTCTTCTAAAGACTAAGGCCACTGTTGGACGAGGCACTAGACCAAGTCCTCACAAGAAGCAGATAGCCTTCCAAGTACTGTCCACTGATGACGAAGCTAATGATGATGAACTCGCTGAGATCATCAGAGACAGATAGCAGAGGGCCGCTAGAGACAAAGGCACAAATGTGCCATTGATGTTGGATCCCAAGCTGATCCTTGAGTATATTGATATCTGGCACAAGGATCCTAACACACCTTTGCCTGACTTCAATCTCACTCCTGGCCAAAGTCACATGCTGACTGCCTTCATTGGCAAAGAAAAGTGGAAATTTGATAAGGCCATGCAGTTGAAGAAAGCGCGGTACAAGAAGGAGCGTTTTTTGAAGAAAAATGTTGTCAACATGACAACTGATGAACTTGTGGCTATCCAAACTGATATCAAAGGACTCAGTGATGAATTCAACGTCTACCGCACAGACTGGCTTGGAGCCAAAGTCAGATTTTTGAAGGTGTCCGAGAAATTTACTACAAAAGCTGAATCTCCTCAGGGTGAAGCATTTGCTCAACCCAGTGAAGAACATGCCAGCACCACTGATGAAAATCTGGCTGCTGATGAAACTACTAGTACCAGGGCTGATGATTTCATTCCAGCCATTGATGAAATTGCCAGGGCAACCACTAGTGTTGTGCCTGAGGAACAATGCAGGCTAGCTGAGACATCAACCGCTGAGCCTGAAGAAACTGAAACAACCAGGTCAACTGCATTAGTCGTGCCTGAGGTGAATGAACCTATTTCCTCTGCTCCTCCTGCACCAACAGCAAGTCCAGTTCTTCCTTCTACATCAAAAACGAAGAAAACCAAGGCTGCGGAGTGAGCAACAGTGAAGAAAAGGAAAGCATCTACTTCATCAAATTCTTCAGCAACGAAGAAGATGAAGAAATTGACAAGTTCTTTTAAGAATCCAATTGATGCTATTCCAGTTTCAAGCATGCAATCAAAGGAATACGTTCCCTTTGGTGAGGGTTATGTGGTCCCTAGAGGATCTGATGAAGATGTTACTTCTGCTGCTTCTTCAGAGTAGTTGGACGAAGAAATTGAAGCCAATAATTCCTTTCAACCCTAGTCATCTCATCACCTATGCCTCAGTTCACAGCTGAAGAGGCAGGCGTTGAAGAACTGAATGAAGAAGATGAAGACGTGGACATTGGGTGCTCCACTCTAGTGCTGAATGATGACTATTGGGAAAGTTAGCACCCCAACTCTCCGCTCTTCACTCCAGTACAACAAATTCCTCAGTCCCCAGTGCACACTGAAGTTCAAATGGGTTCTGAAGATCATCACTCCACTCCCTCCATTCCTGAAGAAATTCCAGCCACTAGTGTTGATGTCAATGTTGATGAAGAATTGAAGACCCAAGCTGCTACAGAAGTAGAAACTGAAATTCCTCAGCCTGTGGTTCTTGAGAATGTGATTCCTGAGGTTGTGATGACCTTGATTGACACTCTTCAGCCCAAGCCGAAGAATCCCTTCTCCAAGAAGCAAAAATTCAAGGTTGATGACTTCTTCCATGAGGATGTATTCTTCACATATTACAATCCGTATGACTCTGCTCGTCTGAGAAGGAAGCATTTCTGGATAGCCAGCCAAGCCAACTTATATTCTTGACTGCTTTTTGATAACGGCAAAGTATTTGATCATGCGCATATTCCTCATGTGGACATGCAATCACTGCCTTGCTTCGCACCAGTCCTCAGTGTGCTTCATGGAGCTGGGCTGCTCAACTTTTGCACCGACATCGTAGACTGAAATGAAGAACTAATTCTTCAGTTCTACGTGACGCTGCACATCACAGGAAATGCTGAAGATGTGAATTCTTGGGTGTTGGACTGGATGACCGATAACACTCACTTCAAAGGATCGGACTCTGAATTGCTTCATGCCCTGCCTGTCAGTCCTCCCCTTGAAGGTGCGTCGCTAACCTACCATGAACCTGAGCTTTCATATCACTACATGCTAGTGCTGATGAAACCGCTGAAGCCTGGTCAAGCCCCCAGGGCCAAATTCCTCGTGAAGGAATTGATGTATGTGCCACAGACCATATATCGCATTTTAACCAAAATATTGAATCCCATCAAATGCCATGACTCTAATGAAGAAGAGGTTGTTGGAATCTTGAAGAATTTTCTTTTCAATATCATCCATGGAGTGCCAATCAACTACCATGATTTCTTCATGAGGACTGTGGCAAATGTTGCATTGTCGCCTTTTGAGTTGAAGCCTTACGCTCCTTGGATTATGAGATTACTCAGATCAAGGCCTTCAATCAATTACAAGGCTGATTTCTAGAATCATGTCAGCTATTTGCCCCCAATTGAAGTCTTAAAGGGACCGATTTCCTCATCTGATGAGAAGGGCAAGGCACCTACTGTTATCGATGAAGGCATTTGTCCATTGGATGGTCAGTTCCACAAAGCTGCATCTTACTACACCAATGATGACTCTGCAACTCATGACTCTGTCGCCAATGCTTCTAAGAAAAATCCTCAAGCCATAGCTCCAAGGGTGTTGACTGATCGTGAGCTTCTCTTGAGTCTTCACTAGAAGGTTGATCGCAACCATAAATGGGTCAAGTGTCAGTTTGGTTCAATTCATCAAAACATGACCATCACTCAGAATTCAGTGAAGAAGAACCATTACTACCTCCATGAAGTATTTGATCACACCTGGGCTATTCTGACTCATCTCTACGGTGAAGATGACCTCAAGACGATGGGCTTCAAGCAGGACTTTGACTGGTCTCAGCCACCTTCGAAGAAATTGAAGAAGGTCAAAGTTCCTCACTTGGTGGCCAGCTCTTATTCTTCATCGCGCGAGACGGATGAGCATGAAGATTTGGACGACACTGCGGCAGGCCCTACTTCAACAACCGACCTCAACAACGCCGGCGCTCCTCCATCAATTTAGTGATGCTATTCTTCAGGGGGATTAGTCCTCACTTTTCATCCCTTTTGGTCATTCAATGACAAAGGGGGAGAAATTTGTGTTAGTCTTCAAGCAGGTCTACTTATATGGGCATCTTTTTGCTAAGTTACAACTCTCGTTCTTCTGAAGATTTATTGGGTCGAGTTGTAAACTTAAGTCCTATGGTGGTCTGATACTTTGTGCTATGTTCTTCTGCATGCTATTTCCTCATGTATGATAATGCACGCATACTGAATTACATCAGTCACCATATTTCATCATGCATTTCAAATTCTTCATATCATATGTTAAATGCGTGTATGAATTACAAGACATAGAGGTAGATGTCCATGATTCTACTCTTCAAATGTGCATTGCTTCAAAAGAAAATTCCTCACTGTGCACATCTTCAGGGAGAGTTCTTATATATCTTGCAGTCAAATTCCTCAATATCAGTATTTACACTTCATATGTTTATCCCCGTTGAAAACTTAACCTATATTGTCATCAATCACCAAAAAGGGGGAGATTGTAAGTGCATCTAGTGCCCCTTAGTGATTTTGGTGTGTTGAAGACTTATAGGTTAAGGGACTAATGCGTTTGTGAGTGTACATGGGCCTATAAGTCTATGTGGAGTTTGATATTTACATAGAAAGCCGTCCCCTAAAAATGAATGTCTTCAATAGAAGACTTTGGATTTCTTAAGACTTTTTGAAGACTTTGAAAGTGAAGAAATTGGTGTGACCATGAAGACTTGATATTCATGCGAGGAACATGAAGCGTGAAGACTTTTGTTTTCGTACTTTCATTTTCTCTTTCTTGAGTCATAGGAAACACCGTACTGTTAAAGGGGGTCAAGGTTAAACTAAGGAAAAGTTTCCAGGTGATGCTCATCTCAAAATACTACACCTACCAATCCCTTCGAGTGAAGCCATTGGAAATCTCATATAGTTCAGTCAATTTCTTAAGTGACAAAGACGAAGTTCTTCTGCTCTCTGAGGAATTTGTTCTGACTAAGGAGTTAGGAATTCGCCAGTGCGGATTTCCTACAAGTGAGGAACATGATAGCCCCGAGGAATTTGAACCTCAAATTTCCGACCGTTGTTGTGCTATGCGCCAGCTGTCCCAAAATATCCTATCCACCTAATGGTCATATGATTGAAGGGCATTTTATGTCTTATCATGTTGGGCTGCTCCCTAGGCTATAAATAGCCGCCCCCTACAACCACTAGCTGGTTGCTTGCTCCGCGAGAAACTAACACTTGTCATTGAGAGCATCCCATCCTCCGAGGACTTTGGGTGAAAATCATCAAGTGAGGAAAAACCCAAAACCCAAACACCTAAAAACCCAAAGTGATTGAGCATCACTAAAGAAATTGTTCCTGTGTGGAACCGACGCTTGATACATTTGAGGACTGTGCATCCTCCAGACGGTTAGGCGTCATGGTCTAGAGCATCCAAGAGGAAATTGTGGATCGCCTAGTGACCGAGTTTGTGAAGGTTTGGAAGTAACCTGAAGACTTACCATGAGTGACTGGACGAGGTCTGTGTGAACTTAGTTCAAAGAGAATATGATGAGGACTGTGTGTCCTCAGGTTTAAATACCTAGCCGTTCCAACCAGACGTACAACTGTCACACTAGTTGGAACTGGTCTACCAAATCATTGTCTTCACCGAGCTAACTGGTTCTATTTACTCAACCCTTCCATTTCATCATTACTGTGTTGTGTACCTGTTCATATCTGTTTGAAGGCTTTGACTGAAGACTTTCTCAATTTCCTCAGTTCAATTTCTTCAGTCAGTTTGCCTTCACCCTGTTTTATCATGTGCTTACGCTTTCTGTACTCTATGTTTGTTTTCAATTCATCATGATGTCCATGCTTATGTTATGTCATGTCTGCATCTGAGTACTTATTTCGCTGCAAGTTGTTCTTCACTTACGAATATCCTCGCCATGAAATTCCTCAATGAAGAATTCATAAAAATCGCCTATTCACCCCCCCCCCTCTATTCGACTTAATGCACTTTCAAAAAGTAGATTCTTCATGATGCGAACAACTTCATCATCATCAAAGTTGTGGCCCTTAATTGGACCGAGGGTTTTGGTCAATATCTTGTATATGGTCCTTGGCACATAGAGCAGTTCCTTGACGAGAAATTGGGTCCTTGGAACTTGGCTAGGCTTCAATGGCTTCATCAGCACTTGCATCCGATGGTTTGATAGTTCAGGTTCATCATAGATGCATCTTGCACCTTCAGTGGGAGGACTGACTGGAACGACGTGAAGCAATTCAAAGGCTGATGCTTTGTAGTGAGTATTGTGAGTCATCCAGTCCAATACCCATGAGTTGACGTCTTCAACATTGCACAGTGTGGCATATAACTTAAGAATGAGTTCTTCATTCCAATCACATGTGTCGGTGCAGAGGTTGAGCAGTCCAGCGTCATGAAGAACACTGAGGACTGGGGTGAAGTAGGGCAGCGACTCCATGTCCACATGAGGAATTTGCTCATGGTCAAAGATCTTGTCCGTGTCGAATAGTAGTGAAGAATAGAAACTCATTTGGCTTGTTGTCCAAAAGCGCTTACGTCTGAGTCTTGCAGAGAAATATGGATAATAGTCCGTGAAGAATATGTGCTCAGCAAAGAAGTCATCAGCTTTGAACTTCTGCTTCTTGGAGTGAGGATTCTGAGGCTTGGGCTGAAGATTTGCAGTGCTTGTCATCACAGCCTCTTGAATCACAGTTTCTTGAGCCACGGGCTGAGGAATTTCAATGGGAATTTCTCCAGAAGCCTTGGCCTCTATCTCAACAGCAACATTATCATCAGCGTTAGTGGCTGGAACTTCTCCAGGTATAGTGAGGAGAGATGCTTGGAGTTCTTCAGATCCCGTGTGAATTTCTTCGGTCTGAACTAGGCACTGAGGAATCTGTTGCAGAGGTGTAAACAGTGGTGAATTGGGGTGATGACTTTCCCACTAATCATCATTCAGAACAAGAGTGGTGCACCCAATATCCGTGTCTTCATCTTCCTCATCTAATTCTTCAATGTCGGCCTCTTCAGCAGTGAACTAAGGCATGGGTGATGAAACCAGTGGAGTTGAAGGGATGTTATCCACTTCAATTTCTTCATCCAACTTCTCTAACGAAGCAGCAGAAGGATCTTCTTCATCTGATCCATTTGGAATCACATATTCTTCACCAAAGGGAACAATCTCCTTCGTTTCATGCTTGACAGAGGTACAACATCTATAGGATTTTCATAGGAGCTTGTCAAAGTCTCCGCCTTCTTTGGAGCAGAAGGCTCTGAGGAAGTAGATGCTTTCCTTTTCTTCACAACTGTGTAATGCCCCGAGATTGATGTGCCAGGTGTCCTCCAGTTATTCGCTGTTATTGCCTTGTCATTGCTTGCGTGTCATACATCTCATTTCATGTCATCATGTGCATTGCATTTGCATACATGTTCATCTCATGCATCCGAGCATTTTCCCCGTTGTCCGTTTTGCATTCTGGCGCTCCTATGTCACCCGGTGTCCCTTTCTACCTCTATTCGTGTGCGGGTGTTAAACGTTTTCGGATTGGACCGGGACTTGTCATGCAGCCTTGGTTTACTACCGGTAGACCGCCTGTCAAATTTCGTGCCATTTGGGCTTCGTTTGATACTCCAACGGTTAACCGAGGGACCGAAAAGGCCTCGTGTGTGTTGTAGCCCAACACCCCTCCAAAGTGGCCCAAAACCCACATAAACTCCTCCATCATCTAGAGCGTTCGATCATGATCGCGTGGCCGAAAACCGCACCTCTTTTGGACTCTCCTAGCTCCCTCTACCTATAAATATGTGATCCCCTCCGAAATATTCACGGTTCAAACCCTAGATCAAACTCCCTCATCGCCGCCGGACATTTCTTCCTGCGCCGGACATGTCCGCTCGCCGCCGCCACCTCACTCCGCCCAATGGCAGCGTGCCACATCAGCAAGCCGCCGCCCTCGCCCAGCCGCGCGTCGCCAAGTGTCGCCGCCGTTCCCCTCCACCGCGCGGGCCCGCGAGCCCATCTCCGGCCCGCTCCGGGCCGCGGCGGGCCCGAACCAACCGAGCCGCCCGGACCTCGTGTCGTCTTCGCCTCCGGCAAGAAGTTCGCCGGAGCACCTCGGGCCACCGCCCACCGTCGTCGGTCAACCGCCGGACCTCACCGCGCATCGAATCTGGCGCCATCCCCGTTGCCTCGCGCGCCATCTCCGCCGCCTGCGCACCACGCCACCGCGCCGCCCCGCGCGCACGGTCGCTGCCCTGCAGTGCCTCGCTGGTGAGCTCATCGCCCCGCGTCAATCTGCCGTCTCCGCCCCGCGGGACCTCGCCGGCCTCCGTAGACCGCCGAATCCGGACGAGCTCCTCCGGATCTGCCCTTCTCCAGTCTCCTCTTCTCACCGGAGCAGCCCGCCGTCGCCGGAGCTCCGGTGTGCGCCGCCACCGTCGTGCGGGATCGGGAAGAGCCCCAATCCGCCTCGCCGTTGACTCCCTCCTTGGCCGCAGAGCCTCCCAAGGCCCACCTTTCAGCCAGCCCAGGTCGCCTCTCCTTCCACTCCGGCCCAACGGCCCACTGGTGAGCCTCCCCGCGTAAGCCTCGCCTAGGAGTCATTTAGTTGTCTCGCGCCTGTCTGTTTTTTTTTCAAAAATCGGCAAAGTCTCCAGACCCAGTATTTTTTAGCCATCTTCATCGCATCATAAATTCATCACCGTTGCTCCGATTCGTGCGTGTAGCATATCAAAATGTTCGTCTCGACGAGTACATCATTTCATCTCATTGCATCATTTTCATTTGAGCTCATCTTGATGCCCGAAATGCTGTTCGAAGAGGGCTATGTGAGGAGAGTTGCAAATCTGTTTCAGCAAATGGCCTTTTGTCATTTTTGCCATGATTAATGTGTGCATGCTATGATCCTGAGCTCTACATGTGATTTGTAGAATGCCATGCCATCTTTACAGAGGTGTATGCCATGTATTTTTGTGATATTTGTGGTGACTAGCACAAACATGCAAAGTAGCTTACTCGGTGATGTTGATTTCAGGGACTTAGAATTTCACTAAGTCTTTGTCCTGTTATTGTTTTTATGCCATATGTTCATGTTGTTTCCTAGTGATCCATGCCTCTTTTGAGGATGATCAGTAAGAATGTTTTGTTAATATTGTGCAGCTCTATCCATCCATGTCTTTGTTTGCATTTATGGAGCACCCTAGCTTGAGTCAATCGAACTCTACTTTTGCTATAAAATGTTCCTGGCAGATTGTTAACATGTTTAGCAATTTTGCCAAGCTTGTTGTTGTTGATCCGTGCATGCTATGTTGTTGTTCTTGCCATGTCTAGCTTCTATGACATGTCTTCTTGATGGGTGTATGCTTAGTGTGTCATTCCATGCTTTGTAATGAGTGCATCGAGCTCGTAAACATGCCTACTTGTTAATCTGTTTTGCATGCCCTAGTTTTTCACTAAGTCTGAAACTGTTTATGTTTTTGCTATGTTCACATGCTTGCAAATGTATTTTCTGATCCCTTTTGTCTCATGGTCACTAAGGGACTTTTGTTATGTGATTAGAGTATCTTCATGCCATGCCTTGATTTGCCATGATATGTTCCTGTAGAATATAGTTATCATGCTCTAAACATTGCTTCCTGATGATAAATTCCTGACTTGTTGTTAATTTCACTAAGTCTGAAACCTGTTATCTTTTGCATTTTTGCCATGCCTGTTTGAGCTTGCTATTGAGTGAATTAGCCGTAGCTCCGTGTTCATCTTTTGTCAAGCATCATGAGTGCATCCCTGCCATGTATTTTGTTGCCATGTTTGAGTGCAGTAGCATGTTGTTCTTGATGCATTTAGATGGTCTTGTGCTGATTATCGCAGACCGGTGCCAAATTTGTTTTGCTTGCCATTTCCAAACCGTGCATCCGATTCCGGTGATCTTTATATCGATTTCAACCAAAATCATCTCATCTTTCCAGTGGCACTCTTGGATTTCCATGTTGAGGCAAGGTTCAATCATTCCTTTCCAAATCATGCATATGCATCACATACCGCATCCCGCATATCATACCATGTTCGTGTGTTGGTTTTTTACTATGTTGTTTGCTTTCTTTTCGGTGTTGCTTCTTCGAGTTAGTTCCGATAATGTCGCGTTTGTGAGTATCCGTTCGACTTCGTCCGTTTATCTTCTTCATGGACTCGTTCTTCTTCCTTGCGGGATTTCAGGCAAGATGATCATACCCTCGAAATCACTTCTATCTTTGCTTGCTAGATGCTCGCTCTTTTGCTAGGCCTATGCTGCGATACTTACCACTTGCTTATCATGACTCCCATATTGTTAAACCAAGCCTCTAACCCACCTTGTCCTAGCAAACCGTTGTTTGGCTATGTTATCGCTTTGCTCAGCCCCTATTATAGCGTTGTTAGTTGCAGGTGAAGATTGGAGCTTGTTCCATGTTTGGAACTTGGATATTATTGTTGGGATATCACAATATCTCTTATCTAATGAATGCATCTATATACTTGGTAAAGGGTGGAAGGCTCGGCCTTATGCCTGGCATTTTGTTCCACTCTTGCCGCCCTAGTTTCCGTCATATCGGTGTTATGTTCCCGGATTTTGCGTTCCTTACACGGTTGGGTTATAATGGGAACCCCTTGACAGTTCGCCTTGAATAAAACTCCTCCAGCAATGCCCAACATTGGTTTTACCATTCGCCACCTAGCCTTTTCTTTCCCTTGGGTCGTCCGGCTCAAGGGTCATCTTTATTTTAACCCCCCCCCCCTGGGCCAGTGCTTCTCTAAGTGTTGGTCCAACTGAGCAATGTCCGGACTTACCAGGGGCAACTCTGGGCTGGCCTACCCGACGTCTATCTCATCTGAGTGTGCCCTGAGAACGAGATATGTGCAGTTCCTATCGGGATTTGTCGGCACATTCGGGCAGTGTTGTTGGACTTGTTTTACCATGGTCGAGGATGTCTTGTAACCGGGATGCCCAGTCCGATCGGAATGTCTTGGGAGAAGGAATATCCTTCGTTGACCGTGAGAGCTTGTGATGGGCTAAGTTGGGACACCCCTGCAGGGATTTGAACTTTCAAAACCCGTGCCCGCGGTTATGGGCAGATGGGAATTTGTTAATGTCCAGTTGTAGAAAACCTGAAAGTTACATTAATTAAAATGCATCAACCGCGTGTGTAACCGTGATGATCTCTTCTCGGCGGAGTCCGGGAAGTGAACACGGTGTTGGAGTAATGCTTGACGTAGGTTGTTCTAGGATCACTTCTTGATCATAGTTGTTCGATTGTGCTTTTGCCTTCTCTTCTCGCTCTCATTTGCGTATGTTAGCCACCAAATATGCTAGTCGCTTGCTACAGCTCCACATCATACCCTTTACCTTTCCTATAAGCTTAAATAGTCTTGATCGCGAGCTTGTCAGATTGTTGAGTCCCCGTGACTCACAGATACTTCCAAAACCAGTTTGCAGGTGCCGATGTTACCGAGCTGATGACGCAACCAAGCTCCAGGAGGAGCTCGATGAAGATCTTGTCCTTTGTGTTGTTCCGTTTCTAGTTGATCAGTAGTGGAGCCTAGTTGGGGTCGACCGGGGATCTGTGTAGCATTTGGGGTAGTCTTCTTTTGTTTTGGTTCCATAGTCGGACCATGATTGTATCTCGATGATGTAATGTTATATCCATGTATTGTGTGAAGTGGCGATTGTAAGCCAACTATGTATCTCTTTCCCATTATGTATTACATGGGTTGTTTGTGAAGATTACCTCACTTGCGACATTGCTTTCAATGCGGTTATGCCTCTAAGTCATGCTTCCACACGTGGGAGATATAGCCGCATCGAGGGTGTTACAAGTTGGTAATCACAGCCTTCCCCGACCTTAGGAGCCCCCTGCTTGATCAAATCGCTGGCGTTGTTGAGTCTAGAAAAATGTTCTGAGTCTTTTAGGATTATATATATCGGAGAGTTAGGAATTATTTTTACTCCTTAGTCCCTTCGCCGCTCTGGTGAGGCATCCTGGCATAGAGTTTTGACTCTTCTCTTCTGAAATTTCACTGAAAAATTTAGGATCACGCGGGTATCTTGGAATCGTTCCGATGGTTTTGTGACGAGAACATTGTTCTTGGTGCCTCCTGACATTTAGGGTTTGTGGCAGTGTCCCGGGGAGTTGAGCTCCGAGTTGTTGTCGTCACAATTTTATCGTTGCAGTACTGGAATACCTGAGTTCGCCGACATCGAAAATCTCTTTTATGCAGTTGTTGGTGAGATAACCTCGATGCCACCCAGTACTGGGGCGGGAGTTCGGGAGTATTGCCATAACTCGTATAACGGATGCTTTTCGAAGGTTGAGGTAAACGATTTCTGAAGGTTTCTTGGTTATGTGTTGAAATATGGATATAGTTGGATGTAGGATTTGCTAGTTTTGGCTGAGATATTATGCTTCCCCTGTATCCTCAACACCTGATTGCATAACCGGAAAGTTTCAGGAGTTTATAAGTGGGAATTCAAGTAGCTCTTAGGATATCTTTCCGACAGAGGTATGATATGAAATTGGGGTTCAACGTCTCGGGGTCCGCCTATCCACGGTTGGTTTTACAGTGGTCTCGTTGTGTCTTAAAGAGTCCTTGGCTATGCCGACTGGGGGACGCTTCGTATGTCATGTGCACTGCCTTGTACATGATGGTGATGTACGATCGAGCCCGTGTAGGCCCCACCACGAAAACTTCGGATGAAATCTCTATCATATGTTTGTTCCGGCTTATTTTGCAAGCCAATCCTTTGTTTTGTTTTGAGTTGTGTTATTCAAGTTGCTTCGAAGTCAAATGTTGATTCCATACCTTCCCCAAATGGTGTTCTCATACTCCGATGTGAATACTAATCCTTCATGATAATCAAGTTTGTCATGCCAATCCTTTTCAACCGGTGTGTCTCTCTTCAAGTGGATCCGATCACTTCAACATTCGCAAGATCAATTATCAGTTCTTCTCAACGGTTTTTGTTTCATCCGTCTCCAAGTTGCTTTTGTTTTTCCCTCCCTCCCACCCTTGTTTCTTCAAGGACTCAGATTCCTTATTCAAGTTTCATCTTATGGAGGTGAAGCCTCTCCATCCTTTTCCGTCAATGTCCTTACCTGGTGGTTCTCTTGAAGATGCTCTACTCGTTCATCATTCTCCATTCTTTTCTTCTCTGGTGGATTCAATTCAAGCTTTGTCGATCATGTATTTTCCTCGTTTCTATGCTTTTCTCATGCCGGTGCACCTCGTAATAATTCACTTCTCACTATTCATTTGTTCCGGAGTGCTCAAGATATCTCAATAGGCTCATCTTGTCATTCAATATCCGTTCAACCTATTTCGAGGTTGTTATCTCAATTCAAGCCGTTTAATTCAACCGGTGCTATCTCCTTTTCAAGTAATCGTTCAACGGTGTTTCTTTTGACTGGGCCCTAACCCACAGGTCTTTTCCCAGGATCATACCTGACTCTTTTCCTTTCCCGGAGCTATCCTCTAATTTCTTTTCGAAGTTTGACGTAAGAATGATTTATCATCAGTCAAATGCCTTTCTCCAAGATTGGTTAAATTCTTTTCATCGTTGGCTCAATCTCTTCGCTTTTGATTCTTCCGGAGTGCCTCTACAATTATTGGCGGTGTTTCTCGTCGTCATTCTCAGATTTTGATGACCGAAGAAGAGCTTTACCTCCATATCTTATCCGTTCTCTCAGAGATTCGTGGTTCTAGTTCGTCCTCTCATAATTGTTTTCATTGTGAAAATTATTTTCACCCATCCAGAGCTATTCAAGAGTCTTCTCAGTTTGATTATCCAGAGTCCAACAATTCAGGTTTATTCATTCTCAGCTTTCCTTTATCATTCTCCAATCGTATCGGTGCATCATTCAAATATTCTCTAATCATTCGTGATCCTTCCGTTCTCATGTATCTAGATTGTCTCAAGTATCTTCGTTAATTTCACAATTCTTACCCGGTGATTCATCCCTTACTTCCTTCAGTTCCAAAATTCTACCGGTGGCTCTTCGAAGATTTTTTTCTTCCTTCGTTTATCATATCAATGCATTCGTGCTTTCCAAATTCTACCAGTGGTTCGTTGAAGACCTTCTGAAGTTTGCGCTATATCTATCTTAAATCCTTTCTACGAGAATAAGTAGTATGCCAATCCCATTGCTTGTCATCAATTTGAATTGGTGAGGGATAAGCATAACATAATTCTTATTCTTGTTTCATCGAGTAAATTCAATTCCTTATTCCGGAGATTCATCAAATTCTTGATTTCATTTGCTCATCTTTTTTATCCGGACTTCCAAGCTTTTCCGCATTATCTCGTCGCAAAGCTCCTTCTAAATCTTTACAAGGTTTCACTTTGTGTTTTCAACTTCTATCTCTTCTCGTTATCATTTTGTTTACAGGAGTTCTTCATGGATGTTCTACATGGTGGTTCATCAAGGATTTAAATTCTTTCTTGAAGTGTTCATCGAGATTCTTTTCAAAGGAGATCAAGCATTCTTCATCTTGCAATCCGGAGTGCAATTCTTTTTACTGTATCATTTGAGGTGGTGCTATGTCATTCTTGATAATTTGAGTTCATGTTTCATGATTCACAGGTTGTTAAGAATGGGGTATTTTAAATCCATCAACCTCTTCGTTGGAGTTATCTTGGGTTATGCTTCACCTAAAACCTTCCCTAAGGATCGTTGCTATTTATGGTGCTCATATATGAACCAAGTTCTTCATTTATCCTCCCGATGAATTAAGTTCCTTGTTTTCTAGTTCACATCAATCTAATCTATCGTTTTCGTTAGTGGCAGAATTTCACCTCATAGTTTTGAGATGTTTTCCACAAGACCACAACAAGTTTACTCTTTTTATTGTTGGTTTTCCAACAACTCTGTTTGACCCTTCTCCAAAAGATGCCCTTTTCAAGCTTTTTGTGGCAGAAGCTGGCATTTTCTTCTCCATTCTTTTCTTTCAATTATCTATCTTATATTTCTTTCTTCCGGAGGCCTTATGATGTTGCTCTTTTCAATCTTCATGTCGAATTGTGAAGATCATGTTCTTTTCTTGCTTATCCATTTAACCGGAGTGTTGTGCCCTGTTGCTCAAGTTCTTTTCGCTTTATCAAGTCTTTCATCACTTTTCAACCGGAGTGCTGCCCGAATTTGTTCTTCCTTGTTCCTCTTTTCTAATGGAGTGTTTTCGACTTCGTCATCTCCGTTGTATTCTTTTCTCGAAATGGCTTAACCTTTGCAAGATTCTTTGGTCTCACTCATTGGTCAGAGAAGCAACTTAGTTTTACCTCTTCTCTTCCTCTTCCGTTTTTCCCTCCGGTGCCATTCTAGATCTCGGGACGAGATCCTCTCGTAGTGGTGGAGTGTTGTAATGCCCCGAGATCGATGTCCCAGGTGTCCTCCAGTTATTCGCTGTTTTCCCCTTGTCATTGCTTGCGTGTCATACATCTCATTTCATGTCATCATGTGCATTGCATTTGCATACATGTTTGTCTCATGCATCCGGGCATTTTCCCCGTTGTCCGTTTTGCATTCCGACACTCCTATGTCACCCGGTGTCCGTTTCTACCTCTTTTCGTGTGCGGGTGTTAAATGTTTTCGGATTGGACTGGGACTTTTCATGCGCCCTTGGTTTACTACCGGTAGACCGCCTGTCAAGTTTCGTGTCATTTGGACTTCGTTTGATACTCCAACGGTTAACCGAGGGACCGAAAAGGCCTCGTGTGTGTTGCAGCCTAACACCCCTCCAAAGTGGCCCAAAACCCACTTAAACCTCCTCCATCATCTACAACGTTCGATCACGACCGCGTGGCCGAAAACCGCACCTCTTTTGGACTCTCCTAGCTCCCTCTACCTATAAATAAATATGTGATCCCCTCCGAAATATTCGCGGTTCAAACCCTAGATCAAACTCCCTCATCGCCGTCGGACATTTCTTCCCACGCCGGACATGTCCGCTCGCCGCCGCCACCTCACTCCTCCCAATGGCAGCGTGCCACGTCAGCCAGCCGCTGCCCTCGCCCAACCGCACGTCGCCAAGTGTCACCGCAGTTCCCCTCCACCGAGCGGGCCCGCGAGCCCATCTCCGGCCCGCTCCGGGCCACGGCGGGCCCGAACCACCCGAGCCGCCCGGACCTCATGCCGCCTTCGCCTCCGGTCGCCGCCGGCAAGAAGTTCGCCGGAGCGCCTCGGGCCACCGCCCGCCGTCGTCGGTCAACCGCCGGACCTCACCGCGCTTCGAATCTGGCGCCATCCCCGTCGCCTCACGCGCCATCTCCATCGCCTGCGCACCGCACCACCACGCCGCCCTGCAGTGCCTCGCCGGCGAGCTCGTCGCCCTGCGTCGATCTGCCGTCTCCGCCCTGCGGGACCTCACTGGCCTCCGTAGACCGCCGGATCCGGACGAGCTCCTCCGGATCTGCCCTTCTCCTGTCTCCTCTTCTCACCGGAGCAGCCCGCCATCGCCGGAGCTCCGGTGTGCACCGCCACCGTCGTGCGGGATCGGGAAGAGCCCCGATCCGCCTCGCCGTTGACTCCCTCCTGGGCCGTAGAGCCTCCCAAGGCCCACGTTTTAGCCGGCCTAGGCCGCCTCTCCTTCCACTCCGGCCCAACGGCCCGCTGGTGAGCCTCCCCGCGTAAGCCTCGCCTAGGCGTCATTTAGTTGTCTCGCGCCTGTCTGTTTTTTTCATAAATCGGCTAAGTCTCCAGACCTAGTATTTTTTAGCCATCTTCATCGCATCCTAAATTCATCACCGTTGCTCTGATTCGTGCGTGTAGCATATCAAAATGTTCGTCTCGACGAGTACATCATTTCATCTCATTGCATCATTTTCATTTGAGATCATCTTGATGCCAGAAAAGCTATTGGAAGAGGGCTATGTGAGGAGAGTGGCAGATCTGTTTCAGCAAATGGCCTTTTGTCATTTTTGCCATGATTAATGTGTGCATGCTATGATCCTGAGCTCTACATGTGTTTTGTATAATGCCATGCCATCTTTACAGGGGTGTATGACATGTATTTTTGTGATATTTGTGGTGACTAGAACAAGCATGCAAAGTAGCTTACTCGGTGATGTTGATTTCAGGGACTTAGAATTTCACTAAGTCCTTGTCCTGTTATTGTTTTTATGCCATATGTTCAAGTTGTTTCCTAGTGATCCGTGCCTCTTTTGAGGATGATCAGTAAGGATATTTTATTAATATTGTGGTGGTCTATCCATCCATGTCTTTGTTTGCATTTATGGAGCATTCTAGCTTGAGTCAATCGAACTCTACTTTTGCTATAAAATGTTCCTGGTAGATTGTTAACATGTTTAGCAATTTTGCCGAGCTTGTTGTTGTTGATCCGTGCATGCTATGTTGTTGTTCTTGCCATGTCTAGCTTCTATGCCATGTCTTCGTGATGGGTGTATGTTTAGTTTGTCATGCCATGCTTTGTAGTGAGTGCATCGAGCTCGTAAACATGCCTACTTGTTAATCTTTTTTGCATGCTCCAGTTTTTCACTAAGTCTGAATCTGTTTATGTTTTTGCTATGTTCACATGCTTGCAAATGTATTTTCTGATCCCTTTTGGCTCATGGTCACTAAGGGACTTTTGTTATGTGCTTAGATTAGCTTCATGTCATGCCTTGATTTGCCATGATATGTTCCTATAGCATACATTTATCATGCTCTAAACATTGCTTCCTGATGATAAATTCCTGACTTGCTGTTAATTTCACTAAGTCTGAAACCTGTTATCTTTTGCATTTTTGCCATGCCTGTTTGAGCTTGCTATTGAGTGAATTAGCCGTAGCTCTGTGTTCATCTTTTGTCAAGCATCATGAGTGGATCCCTGCCATGTTTTTTGTTGCCATGTTTGAGTGCAGTAGCGTGTTGTTCTTGATGCATTTAGATGGTCTCGTGCTGATTATTGCAGACCGGTGCCATATTTGTTTTGCTTGCCATTTCCAATCCGTGCATCCGATTCCGGTGATCTTTATAGCGATTTCAACTGAAATCAGCTCACCTTTCCAGTGGCACTCTTGGATTTCCAAGTTGAGGACAGGTTCAACCATTCCTTTCCAAATCATGCATATGCATCACATACCGCATCCCGCATATCATACCATGTTCGTGTGTTGGTTGTTTACTATGTTGTTTGCTTTCTTTCCGGTGTTGCTTCTTCGGGTTAGTTCAGATAACGTTGTGTTTGTGAGGATCCGTTCGACTTCGTCCGTTTATCTTCTTCATGGACTCGTTCTTCCTTGCGGGATTTCAGGCAAGATGGCCATACCCTCGAAATCACTTCTATCTTTGCTTGCTAGATGCTCCCTCTTTTGCTATGCCTATGCTGTGATACCTACCACTTGCTTATCATGACTCCCATATTGTTAAACCAAGCCTCTAACCCACCTTGTCCTAGCAAACCGTTGTTTGGCTATGTTATCGCTTTGCTCAGCCCCTCTTATAGCGTTGTTAGTTGCAGGTGAAGATTGGAGCTTGTTCCATGTTTGGAACATGGATATTATTGTTGGGATATCACAATATCTCTTATCTAATTAATGCATCTATATACTTGGTAAAGGGTGGAAGGCTCGGCCTTATGCCTGGCGTTTTGTTCCACTCTTGCCGCCCTAGTTTCCGTCATATCGGTGTTATGTTCCCGGATTTTGCGTTCCTTATACGGTTGGGTTATAATGGGAACCCCTTGACAGTTCGCCTTGAATAAAACTCCTCCAGCAATGCCCAACATTGGTTTTACCATTCGCCACCTAGCATTTTCTTTCTCTTGGGTCGGCCGACTCAAGGGTCATCTTTATTTTAACCCCC